>NW_027445688.1:600000-900000 GCF_050003625.1 Haematobia irritans
TTTAGGAGATATGGGCAAAAGAAGTTTTTCATATCAAAATTTAAATTTTTTTAGGTTTTGGGTGGATTTTTCACTTTTTTGAAGGTGGTCACGAATTAAAGCCCTTTTCGCTCTAGGACGTATATTTAAGGAGATATGGGCAAAAGAAGTTTTTCATATAAAAAATTCAATTTTTTTAGGTTTTGGGTGGATTTTTCAATTTTTTGAGGGTGGTCACGAATTAAAGTCCTTTTCGCTCTAGGACGCATATTTAAGGAGATATGGGCAAAAGAAGTTTTTCATATAAAAATTTAAATTTTTTTAGGTTTTGGGTGGATTTTTCAATTTTTTGAGGGTGGTCACGAATTAAAGTCCTTTTCGCTCTAGGACGCATATTTAAGGAGATATGGGCAAAAGAAGTTTTTCATATAAAAATTTAAATTTTTTTAGGTTTTGGGTGGATTTTCCAATTTTTTGGGGGTGGTCACGAATTAAAGTCCTTTTCGCTCTAGGACGCTTAGTTAAGGAGATATGGGCAAAAGAAGTTTTTCATATAAAAATTTCATTTTTTTTTTAGGTTTTGGGTGGATTTTTCAATTTTTGAAGGGTGGTCACGAATTAAAGTCATTTTCGCTATAGGACGCTTAGTTTAGGAGATATGGGCAAAAGAAGTTTTTCGTATAAAAATTTACATTTTTTTAGGTTTTGGGTGGATTTTTCAATTTTTTGAGAGTGGTCACGAATTAAAGTCCTTTTCGCTCTAGGACGCTTAGTTTAGGAGATATGGGCAAAAGAAGTTTTTCATATAAAAAATTCAATTTTTTTAGGTTTTGGGTGGATTTTTCAATTTTTGAAGGGTGGTCACGAATTAAAGTTCTTTTCGCTCTAGGACGCATATTTAAGGAGATATGGGCAAAAGAAGTTTTTCATATAAAAATTTAATTTTTTTAGGTTTTGGGTGGATTTTTCAATTTTTTGGGTGTGGTCACGAATTAAAGTCCTTTTCGCTCTAGGACGCATATTTAAGGAGATATGGGCAAAAGAAGTTTTTCATATAAAAATTTCAATTTTTTTAGGTTTTAGGTGGATTTTTCAATTTTTTGGGGGTGGTCACGAATTAAAGTCCTTTTCGCTCTAGGAGGCTTAGTTTAGGAGATATGGGCAAAAGAAGTTTTTCATATAAAAATTTCAATTTTTTTAGGTTTTGGGTGGATTTTTCAATTTTTTGAGGGTGGTCACGAAGTAAAGTCCTTTTCGCTCTAGGACGCATATTTAAGGAGATATGGGCAAAAGAAGTTTTTCATATAAAAATTTAAATTTTTTAAGTTTTTGGGTGGATTTTTCAATTTTTTGGGGGTGGTCACGAATTAAAGTCCTTTTCGCTATAGGACGCTTAGTTTAGGAGATATGGGCAAAAGAAGTTTTTCATATAAAAATTTCAATTTTTTTAGGTTTTGGGTGGATTTTTCAATTTTTTGAGGGTGGTCACGAAGTAAAGTCCTTTTCGCTCTAGGACGCATATTTAAGGAGATATGGGCAAAAGAAGTTTTTCATATAAAAATTTAAATTTTTTAAGTTTTTGGGTGGATTTTTCAAATTTTTGGGGGTGGTCACGAATTAAAGTCCTTTTCGCTATAGGACGCTTAGTTTAGGAGATATGGGCAAAAGAAGTTTTTCATATAAAAATTTCAATTTTTTTAGGTTTTGGGTGGATTTTTCAATTTTTTGAGGGTGGTCACGAATTAAAGTCCTTTTCGCTCTAGGACGCATATTTAAGGAGATATGGGCAAAAGAAGTTTTTCATATAAAAATTTACATTTTTTTAGGTTTTGGGTGGATTTTTCAATTTTTTGGGGGTGGTCACGAATTTAAGTCCTTTTCGCTATAGGACGCTTAGTTTAGGAGATATGGGCAAAAGAAGTTTTTCGTATAAAAATTTCAATTGTTTTAGGTTTTGGGTGGATTTTTCAATTTTTTGGGGGTGGTCACGAATTAAAGTCCTTTTCGCTCTAGGACGCATATTTAAGGAGATATGGGCAAAAGAAGTTTTTCATATAAAAAATTAAATTATTGTAGGTTTTGGGTGGATTTTTCAATTTTTTGGGGGTGGTCACGAATTAAAGTCCTTTTCGCTCTAGGACGCTTAGTTTAGGAGATATGGGCAAAAGAAGTTTTTCATATAAAAATTTCAATTTTTGTAGGTTTTGGGTGGATTTTTCAATTTTTTGAGGGTGGTCACGAATTAAAGTCCTTTTCGCTCTAGGACGCATATTTAAGGAGATATGGGCAAAATAAGTTTTTCATATAAAAATTTACTTTTTTTTAGGTTTTGGGTGGATTTTTCAATTTTTTGGGGGTGGTCACGAATTAAAGTCATTTTCGCTCTAGGACGCATATTTAAGGAGATATGGGCAAAAGAAGTTTTTCATATAAAAATTTCAATTTTTTTAGGTTTTTGGTGGATTTTTCAATTTTTTGGGGGTGGTCACGAATTAAAGTCCTTTTCGCTCTAGGACGCATATTTAAGGAGATATGGGCAAAAGAAGTTTTTCATATAAAAATTTACTTTTTTTTAGGTTTTGGGTGGATTTTTCAATTTTTTGGGGGTGGTCACGAATTAAAGTCATTTTCGCTCTAGGACGCATATTTAAGGAGATATGGGCAAAAGAAGTTTTTCATATAAAAATTTCAATTTTTTTAGGTTTTTGGTGGATTTTTCAATTTTTTGGGGGTGGTCACGAATTAAAGTCCTTTTCGCTCTAGGACGCATATTTAAGGAGATATGGGCAAAAGAAGTTTTTCACATAAAAATTTCAATTTTTTTAGGTTTTGGGTGGATTTTTCAATTTTTTGGGGGTGGTCACGAATTAAAGTCCTTTTCGCTATAGGACGCTTAGTTTAGGAGATATGGGCAAAAGAAGTTTTTCATATAAAAATTTCAATTTTTTTAGGTTTTGGGTGGATTTTTCAATTTTTTGAGGGTGGTCACGAATTAAAGTCCTTTTCGCTCTAGGACGCATATTTAAGGATATATGGGCAAAAGAAGTTTTTCATATAAAAATTAAAATTTTTTAAGTTTTTGGGTGGATTTTTCAATTTTTTGGGGGTGGTCACGAATTAAAGTCATTTTCGCTCTAGGACGCATATTTAAGGAGATATGGGCAAAAGAAGTTTTTCATATAAAAATTTCAATTTTTTTTAGGTTTTGGGTGGATTTTTCAATTTTTTGAGGGTGGTCACGAATTAAAGTCATTTTCGCTCTAGGACGCATATTTAAGGAGATATGGGCAAAAGAAGTTTTTTATATAAAAATTTCAATTTTTTTAGGTTTCGGGTGGATTTTTCAATTTTTTGAGGGTGGTCACGAATTAAAGTCATTTTCGCTATAGGACGCTTAGTTTAGGAGATATGGGCAAAAGAAGTTTTTCGTATAAAAATTTACATTTTTTAGGTTTTGGGTGGATTTTTCAATTTTTTGAGGGTGGTCACGAATTAAAGTCCTTTTCGCTCTAGGACGCTTAGTTTAGGAGATATGGGCAAAAGAAGTTTTTCATATAAAAATTTCAATTTTGTTAGGTTTTGGGTGGATTTTTCAATTTTTTGAGGGTGGTCACGAATTAAAGTCCTTTTCGCTCTAGGACGCATATTTAAGGAGATATGGGCAAAAGAAGTTTTTCATATAAAAATTTCGATTTTTTTAGGTTTTGGGTGGATTTTTCAATTTTTTGAGGGTGGCCACGAATTAAAGTCCTTTTCGCTCTAGGACGCATATTTAAGGAGATATGGGCAAAAGAAGTTTTTCATATAAAAATTTCAATTTTTTTAGGTTTTGGGTGGATTTTTCAATTTTTTGAGGGTGGTCACGAATTAAAGTCCTTTTCGCTCTAGGACGCATATTTAAGGATATATGGGCAAAAGAAGTTTTTCATATAAAAATTAAAATTTTTTAAGTTTTTGGGTGGATTTTTCAATTTTTTGGGGGTGGTCACGAATTAAAGTCATTTTCGCTCTAGGACGCATATTTAAGGAGATATGGGCAAAAGAAGTTTTTCATATAAAAATTTCAATTTTTTTTAGGTTTTGGGTGGATTTTTCAATTTTTTGAGGGTGGTCACGAATTAAAGTCATTTTCGCTCTAGGACGCATATTTAAGGAGATATGGGCAAAAGAAGTTTTTCATATAAAAATTTCAATTTTTTTAGGTTTTGGGTGGATTTTTCAATTTTTTGAGGGTGGCCACGAATTAAAGTCCTTTTCGCTCTAGGACGCATATTTAAGGAGATATGGGCAAAAGAAGTTTTTCATATAAAAATTTCAATTTTTTTAGGTTTTGGGTGGATTTTTCACTTTTGGAGGGTGGTCACGAATTAAAGTCCTTTTCGCTCTAGGACGCATATTTAAGGAGATATGGGCAAAAGAAGTTTTTCATATAAAAATTTCGATTTTTTTAGGTTTTGGGTGGATTTTTCAATTTTTTGAGGGTGGTCACGAATTAAAGCCCTTTTCGCTCTAGGACGCATATTTAAGGAGATATGGGCAAAAGAAGTTTTTCATATAAAAAATTCATTTTTTTTAGGTTTTGGGTGGATTTTTCAATTTTTTGGGGGTGGTCACAAATTAAAGTCCTTTTCGCTCTAGGACGCTTAGTTTAGGAGATATGGGCAAAAGAAGTTTTTCATATAAAAATTTCAATTTTGTTAGGTTTTGGGTGGATTTTTCAATTTTTGAGGGTGGTCACGAATTAAAGTCCTTTTCGCTCTAGGACGCATATTTAAGGAGATATGGGCAAAAGAAGTTTTTCATATAAAAATTTCGATTTTTTTAGGTTTTGGGTGGATTTTTCAATTTTTTGGGGGTGGTCACGAATTAAAGTACTTTTCGCTCTAGGACGCATATTTAAGGAGATATGGGCAAAAGAAGTTTTTCATATAAAAATTTCAATTTTTTTAGGTTTTGGGTGGATTTTTCACTTTTGGAGGGTGGTCACGAATTAAAGTCCTTTTCGCTCTAGGACGCATATTTAAGGAGATATGGGCAAAAGAAGTTTTTCATATAAAAATTTCGATTTTTTTAGGTTTTGGGTGGATTTTTCAATTTTTTGAGGGTGGTCACGAATTAAAGCCCTTTTCGCTCTAGGACGCATATTTAAGGAGATATGGGCAAAAGAAGTTTTTCATATAAAAAATTCAATTTTTTTAGGTTTTGGGTGGATTTTTCAATTTTTTGGGGGTGGTCACAAATTAAAGTCCTTTTCGCTCTAGGACGCATATTTAAGGAGATATGGGCAAAAGAAGTTTTTCATATAAAAATTTCAATTTTTTTAGGTTTTGGGTGGATTTTTCAATTTTTTGAGGGTGGCCACGAATTAAAGTCCTTTTCGCTCTAGGACGCATATTTAAGGAGATATGGGCAAAAGAAGTTTTTCATATAAAAATTTCAATTTTTTTAGGTTTTGGGTGGATTTTTCACTTTTGGAGGGTGGTCACGAATTAAAGTCCTTTTCGCTCTAGGACGCATATTTAAGGAGATATGGGCAAAAGAAGTTTTTCATATAAAAATTTCGATTTTTTTAGGTTTTGGGTGGATTTTTCAATTTTTTGGGGGTGGTCACGAATTAAAGTCCTTTTCGCTCTAGGACGCATATTTAAGGAGATATGGGCAAAAGAAGTTTTTCATATAAAAATTTCAATTTTTTTAGGTTTTGGGTGGATTTTTCAATTTTTTGGGGGTGGTCACGAATTAAAGTCCTTTTCGCTATAGGACGCTTAGTTTAGGAGATATGGGCAAAAGAAGTTTTTCATATCAAAATTTAAATTTTTTTAGGTTTTGGGTGGATTTTTCACTTTTTTGAAGGTGGTCACGAATTAAAGCCCTTTTCGCTCTAGGACGTATATTTAAGGAGATATGGGCAAAAGAAGTTTTTCATATAAAAAATTCAATTTTTTTAGGTTTTGGGTGGATTTTTCAATTTTTTGAGGGTGGTCACGAATTAAAGTCCTTTTCGCTCTAGGACGCATATTTAAGGAGATATGGGCAAAAGAAGTTTTTCATATAAAAATTTAAATTTTTTTAGGTTTTGGGTGGATTTTTCAATTTTTTGAGGGTGGTCACGAATTAAAGTCCTTTTCGCTCTAGGACGCATATTTAAGGAGATATGGGCAAAAGAAGTTTTTCATATAAAAATTTAAATTTTTTTAGGTTTTGGGTGGATTTTCCAATTTTTTGGGGGTGGTCACGAATTAAAGTCCTTTTCGCTCTAGGACGCTTAGTTAAGGAGATATGGGCAAAAGAAGTTTTTCATATAAAAATTTCATTTTTTTTTTAGGTTTTGGGTGGATTTTTCAATTTTTGAAGGGTGGTCACGAATTAAAGTCATTTTCGCTATAGGACGCTTAGTTTAGGAGATATGGGCAAAAGAAGTTTTTCGTATAAAAATTTACATTTTTTTAGGTTTTGGGTGGATTTTTCAATTTTTTGAGAGTGGTCACGAATTAAAGTCCTTTTCGGTCTAGGACGCTTAGTTTAGGAGATATGGGCAAAAGAAGTTTTTCATATAAAAAATTCAATTTTTTTAGGTTTTGGGTGGATTTTTCAATTTTTGAAGGGTGGTCACGAATTAAAGTTCTTTTCGCTCTAGGACGCATATTTAAGGAGATATGGGCAAAAGAAGTTTTTCATATAAAAATTCAATTTTTTTAGGTTTTGGGTGGATTTTTCAATTTTTTGGGGGTGGTCACGAATTAAAGTCCTTTTCGCTCTAGGACGCTTAGTTTAGGAGATATGGGCAAAAGAAGTTTTTCATATAAAAATTTCAATTTTTTAGGTTTTGGGTGGATTTTTCAATTTTTTGAGGGTGGTCACGAATTAAAGTCCTTTTCGCTCTAGGACGCATATTTAAGGAGATATGGACAAAAGAAGTTTTTCATATAAAAATTTCAATTTTTTTAGTTTTTGGGTGGATTTTTCAATTTTTTGAGGGTGGTCACGAATTAAAGTCCTTGTCGCTCTAGGACGGTTAGTTTAGGAGATATGGGCAAAAGAAGTTTTTCATATAAAAATTAAAATTTTTTTAGGTTTTGGGTGGATTTTTCACTTTTTTGAGGGTGGTCACGAATTAAAGTCCTTTTCGCTCTAGGACGCATATTTAAGGAGATATGGGCAAAAGATGTTTTTCATATAAAAATTTCAATTTTTTTAGGTTTTGGGTGGATTTTTCACTTTTTTGAGGGTGGTCACGAATTAAAGTCCTTTTCGGTCTAGGACGCATATTTAAGGAGATATGGGCAAAAGAAGTTTTTCATATAAAAATTTTAATTTTTTTAGGTTTTGGGTGGATTTTTCAATTTTTTGAGGGTGGTCACAAATTAAAGTCCTTTTCGCTCTAGGACGCATATTTAAGGAGATATGGGCAAAAGAAGTTTTTCATATAAAAATTTAAATTTTTTTAGGTTTTGTGTGGATTTTTCAATTTTTTGGGTGTAGTCACGAATTAAAGTCCTTTTCGCTCTAGGACGCATATTTAAGGAGATATGGGCAAAAGAAGTTTTTCATATAAAAATTTCAATTTTTTTAGGTTTTGGGTGGATTTTTCAATTTTTTGGGTGTGGTCACGAATTAAAGTCCTTTTCGCTCTAGGAGGCTTAGTTTAGGAGATATGGGCAAAAGAAGTTTTTCATATAAAAATTAAAATTTTTTAAGTTTTTGGGTGGATTTTTCAATTTTTTGGGGGTGGTCACGAATTAAAGTCTTTTTCGCTCTAGGACGCATATTTAAGGAGATATGGGCAAAAGAAGTTTTTCATATAAAAATTTAAATTTTTTTAGGTTTTGGGTGGATTTTTCACTTTTTTTGGGGGTGGTCACGAATTAAAGTCCTTTTCGCTCTAGGACGCTTAGTTTAGGAGATATGGGCAAAAGAAGTTTTTCATATAAAAATTTAAATTTTTTTAGGTTTTGGGTGGATTTTTCAATTTTTTGGGGGTGGTCACGAATTAAAGCCCTTTTCGCTCTAGGACGCATATTTAAGGAGATATGGGCAAAAAAAGGTTTTCATATAAAAATTAAAATTTTTTTAGGTTTTGGGTGGACTTTTCACTTTTTTGAGGGTGGTCACGAATTAAAGTCCTTTTCGCTCTAGGACACTTTGTTTAGGAGATATGGACAAAAAAAGTTTTTCATATAAAAATTTCAAGTATTTTAGGTTTTGGGTGGATTTTTCAATTTTTTGTGGGTGGTCACGAATTAAAGTCCTTTTCGCTCTAGGACGCATATTTAAGGAGATATGGGCAAAAGAAGTTTTTCATATAAAAAATTCAATTTTTTTAGGTTTTGGGTGGATTTTTCACTTTTTGAGGGTGGTCACGAATTAAAGTCCTTTTCGCTCTAGGACGCTTAGTTTAGGAGATATGGGCAAAAGAAGTTTTTCATATAAAAATTTCAATTTTTTTAGGTTATGGGTGGATTTTCCAATTTTTTGGGGGTGGTCACGAATTAAAGTCCTTTTCGCTCTAGGACGCTTTGTTTAGGAGGTATGGGAAAAAGAAGTTTTTCATATAAAAATTTCAATTTTTTTAGGTTTTGGGTGGATTTTTCAATTTTTTGAGGGTGGTCACGAATTAAAGTCCTTTTCGCTCTAGGACGCATATTTAAGGAGATATAGGCAAAAGAAGTTTTTCATATAAAAATTTACATTTTTTAGGTTTTGGGTGGATTTTTCAATTTTTTGGGGGTGGTCACGAATTAAAGTCCTTTTCGCTCTAGGACGCATATTTAAGGAGATATGGGCAAAAGAAGTTTTTCATATAAAAATTTCAATCTTTTTAGGTTTTGGGTGGATTTTTCACTTTTTTGAGGGTGGTCACGAAATAAAGTCCTTTTCGCTCTAGGACGCATATTTAAGGAGATATGGGCAAAAGAAGTTTTTCATATAAAAATTTCAATTTTTTTAGGTTTTGGGTGGATTTTTCAATTTTTTGGGGGTGGTCACGAATTAAAGTCATTTTCGCTCTAGGACGCATATTTAAGGAGATATGGGCAAAAGAAGTTTTTCATATAAAAATTTCAATTTTTTTAGGTTTTGGGCGGATTTTTCAATTTTTTGGGGGTGGTCACGAATTAAAGTCATTTTCGCTCTAGGACGCATATTTAAGGAGATATGGGCAAAAGAAGTTTTTCACATAAAAATTTAAATTTTTTTAGGTTTTCAGTGGATTTTTCAATTTTTTGGGGGTGGTCACGAATTAAAGTCCTTTTCGCTCTAGGACGCATATTTAAGGAGATATGGGCAAAAGAAGTTTTTCATATAAAAATTTAAATTTTTTTAGGTTTTGGGTGGATTTTTCAATTTTTGGGGGGTGGTCACGAATTAAAGTCCTTTTCGCTCTAGGACGCATATTTAAGGAGATATGGGCAAAAGAAGTTTTTCATATAAAAATTTCAATTTTTTTAGGTTTGGGTAGATTTTCCAATTTTTTGGGGGTGGTCACGAATTAAAGTCCTCTTCGCTCTAGGACGCTTAGTTTAGGAGATATGGGCAAAAGAAATTTTTCATATAAAAATTTAAATTATTTTAGGTTTTGGGTGGATTTTTCAATTTTTTGGGGGTGGTCACGAATTAAAGTCCTTTTCGCTCTAGGACGCATATTTAAGGAGATATGGGCAAAAGAAATTTTTCATATAAAAATTTCAATTTTTTTAGGTTTTGGGTGGATTTTTCACTTTTTTGAGGGTGGTCACGAATTAAAGTCCTTTTCGCTATAGGACGCTTAGTTTAGGAGATATGGGCAAAAGAAGTTTTTCATATAAAAATTTCATTTTTGTTAGGTTTTGGGTGGATTTGTCAATTTTTTGAGGGTGGCCACGAATTAAAGTCCTTTTCGCTCTAGGACGCTTAGTTTAGGAGATATGGGCAAAAGAAGTTTTTCATATAAAAATTTAAATTTTTTTAGGTTTTGGGTGGATTTTTCAATTTTTTGGGGGTGGTCACGAATTAAAGTCCTTTTCGCTCTAGGACGCATATTTAAGAAGATATGGGCAAAAGAAGTTTTTCATATAAAAAATTCAATTTTTTTAGGTTTTGGGTGGATTTTCCAATTTTTTGAGGGTGGTCACGAATTAAAGTCCTTTTCGCTCTAGGACGCATATTTAAGGAGATATGGGCAAAAGAAGTTTTTCATATAAAAATTCAATTTTTTTAGGTTTTGGGTGGATTTTTCAATTTTTTGGGGTGGTCACTAATTTAAGTCCTTTTCGCTCTAGGACGCATATTTAAGGAGATATGGGCAAAAGAAGTTTTTCGTATAAAAATTTAAATTTTTTTAGGTTTTGGGCGGATTTTTCAATTTTTTGAGGGTAGTCACGAATTAAAGTCGTTTTCGCTCTAGGACGCATATTTAAGGAGATATGGGCAAAATAAGTTTTTCATATAAAAATTTCAATTTTTTTAGGTTTTGGGTGCATTTTTCAATTTTTTGAAGAAGTTTTTCATATAAAAATTTAAATTTTTTTAGGTTTTGGGTGGATTTTTCAATTTTTTGAGGGTGGTCACAAATTAAAGTCCTTTTCGCTCTAGGACGCTTAGTTTAGGAGATATGGGCAAAAGAAGTTTTTCATATAAAAATTTCAATTTTTTTAGGTTTTGGGTGGATTTTTCAATTTTTTGAGGGTGGTCACGAATTAAAGTCCTTTTCGTTCTAGGACGCATATTTAAGGAGATATGGGCAAAAGAAGTTTTTCATATAAAAATTTCAATTTTTTTAGGTTTTGGGTGGATTTTTCAATTTTTTGGGGGTGGTCACGAATTAAAGTCCTTTTCGCTCTAGGACGCATATTTAAGGAGATATGGGCAAAAGAAGTTTTTCATATAAAAAATTTCAATTTTGTTAGGTTTTGGGTAGATTTTCCAATTTTTTGGGGGTGGTCACGAATTAAAGTCCTTTTCGCTCTAGGACGCATATTTAAGGAGATATGGGCAAAAGAAGTTTTTCATATAAAAATTTAAATTTTTTTAGGTTTTGGGTGGATTTTTCAATTTTTTGGGGGTGGTCACGAATTAAAGTCCTTTTCGCTCTAGGACGCATATTTAAGGAGATATGGGCAAAAGAAGTTTTTCATATAAAAATTTAAATTTTTTTAGGTTTTGGGTGGATTTTTAAATTTTTTGGGGGTGGTCACGAATTAAAGTCCTTTTGGCTCTAGGACGCATATTTAAGGAGATATGGGCAAAAGAAGTTTTTCATATAAAAATTTCAATTTTTTTAGATTTTGGGTGTATTTTTCAATTTTTTGGGGGTGGTCACGAATTAAAGTCCTTTTCGCTCTAGGACGCATATTTAAGGAGATATGGGCAAAAGAAGTTTTTCATATAAAAATTTCAATTTTTTTAGGTTTTGGGTGGATTTTTCAATTTTTTGGGGGTGGTCACGAATTAAAGTCCTTTTCGCTCTAGGACGCATATTTAAGGAGATATGGGCAAAAGAAGTTTTTCATATAAAAATTTCAATTTTGTTAGGTTTTGGGTAGATTTTCCAATTTTTTGGGGGTGGTCACGAATTAAAGTTCTTTTCGCTCTAGGACGCATATTTAAGGAGATATGGGCAAAAGAAGTTTTTCATATAAAAATTTAAATTTTTTTAGGTTTTGGGTGGATTTTTCAATTGTTTGGGGGTGGTCACGAATTAAAGTCCTTTTCGCTCTAGGATGCATATTTAAGGAGATATGGGCAAAAGAAGTTTTTCATATAAAAATTTCAATTTTTTTAGGTTTTGGGTGGATTTTTCAATTTTTTGGGGGTGGTCACGAATTAAAGTCCTTTTCGCTCTAGGACGCATATTTAAGGAGATATGGGCAAAAGAAGTTTTTCATATAAAAATTTCATTTTTTTAGGTTTTGGGTGGATTTTTCAATTTTTTCGGGCAAAAGAAGTTTTTCATATAAAAATTTAAATTATTTTAGGTTTTGGGTGGATTTTTCAATTTTTTGGGGGTGGTCACGAATTAAAGTCCTTTTCGCTCTAGGACGCATATTTAAGGAGATATGGGCAAAAGAAGTTTTTCATATAAAAAATTCAATTTTTTTAGATTTTGGGTGGATTTTTCAATTTTTTGAGGGTGGTCACGAATTAAAGTCCTTTTCGCTCTAGGACGCATATTTAAGGAGATATGGGCAAAAGAAGTTTTTCATATAAAAATTTAAATTTTTTTAGGTTTTGGGTGGATTTTTCAATTTTTTGGGGGTGGTCACGAATTAAAGTCCTTTTCGCTCTAGGACGCATATTTAAGGAGATATGGGCAAAAGAAGTTTTTCATATAAAAAATTCATTTTTTTTAGGTTTTGGGTGGATTTTTCAATTTTTTGAGGATGGTCACGAATTAAAGTCCTTTTCGCTCTAGGACGCATATTTAAGGAGATATGGGCAAAAGAAGTTTTTCATATAAAAAATTCAATTTTTTTAGGTTTTGGGTGGATTTTTCAATTTTTTGAGGGTGGTCACGAATTAAAGTCCTTTTCGCTCTAGGACGCATATTTAAGGAGATATGGGCAAAAGAAGTTTTTCATATAAAAAATTAAATTTTTTTAGGTTTTGGGTGGATTTTTCACTTTTTTGGGGGTGGTCACGAATTAAAGTCCTTTTCGCTCTAGGACGCTTAGTTTAGGAGATATGGGCAAAAGAAGTTTTTCATATAAAAATTTAAATTTTTTTAGGTTTTGGGTGGATTTTTCAATTTTTTGGGGGTGGTCACGAATTAAAGTCCTTTTCGCTCTAGGACGCATATTTAAGGAGATATGGGCAAAAGAAGTTTTTCATATAAAAATGTCAATTTTTTTAGGTTTTGGGTGGATTTTTCAATTTTTTGAGGGTGGTCACGAATTAAAGTCCTTTTCGCTCTAGGACGCATATTTAAGGAGATATGGGCAAAAGAAGTTTTTCATATAAAAATTTAAATTATTTTAGGTTTTGGGTGGATTTTTAAATTTTTTGGGGGTGGTCACGAATTAAAGTCCTTTTCGCTATAGGACGCTTTGTTTAGGAGATATAGGCAAAAGAAGTTTTTCGTATAAAAATTTCAATTTTTTTAGGTTTTGGGTGGATTTTTCACTTTTTTGAGGGTGGTCACGAATTAAAGTCCTTTTCGCTCTAGGACGCATATTTAAGGAGATATGGGCAAAAGAAGTTTTTCATATAAAAATTAAAATTTTTTTAGGTTTTGGGTAGATTTTTCACTTTTTTGAGGGTGGTCACGAATTAAAGTCCTTTTCGCTCTAGGACGCATATTTAAGGAGATATGGGCAAAAGAAGTTTTTCATATAAAAATTTCAATTTTTTTAGGTTTTGGGTGGATTTTTCAATTTTTTGAGGGTGGTCACGAATTAAAGTCTTTTTCGCTCTAGGACGCATATTTAAGGAGATATGGGCAAAAGAAGTTTTTCATATAAAAATTTAAATTTTTTTAGGTTTTGGGCGGATTTTTAAATTTTTTGGGGGTGGTCACGAATTAAAGTCCTTTTCGCTCTAGGACGCATATTTAAGGAGATATGGGCAAAAGAAGTTTTTCATATAAAAAATTCAATTTTTTTAGGTTTTGGGTGGATTTTTCAATTTTTCGAGGGTGGTCACGAATTAAAGTCCTTTTCGCTCTAAGACGCATATTTAAGGAGATATGGGTAAAAGAAGTTTTTCATATAAAAATTTCAATTTTTTTAGGTTTTGGGTGGATTTTTCAATTTTTTGGGGGTGGTCACGAATTTAAGTCCTTTTCGCTATAGGACGCTAAGTTTAGGAGATATGGGCAAAAGAAGTTTTTCATATAAAAATTTAAATTTTTTTAGGTTTTGGGTGGATTGTTTACTTTTTTGAAGAAGTTTTTCATATAAAATTTCAATTTTTTTAGGTTTTGGGTGGATTTTTCAATTTTTTGAGGGTGGTCACGAATTAAAGTCCTTTTCGCTCTAGGACGCATATTTAAGGAGATATGGGCAAAAGAAGTTTTTCATATAAAAATTTCAATTTTTTTAGGATTTTTCAATTTTTTGAGGGTGGTCACGAATTAAAGTCCTTTTCGCTCTAGGACGCATATTTAAGGAGATATGGGCAAAAGAAGTTTTTCATATAAAAATTTAAATTATTTTAGGTTTTGGGTGGATTTTTCAATTTTTTGGGGGTGGTCACGAATTAAAGTCCTTTTCGCTATAGGACGCTTAGTTTAGGAGATATGGGCAAAAGAAGTTTTTCGTATAAAAATTTCAATTTTTTTAGGTTTTGGGTGGGTTTTTCACTTTTTTGAGGGTGGTCACGAATTAAAGTCCTTTTCGCTCTAGGACGCATATTTAAGGAGATATGGGCAAAAGAAGCTTTTCATATAAAAATTAAAATTTTTTTAGGTTCTGGGTGGATTTTTCACTTTTTTGAGGGTGGTCACGAATTAAAGTCCTTTTCGCTCTAGGACGCATATTTAAGGAGATATGGGCAAAAGAAGTTTTTCATATAAAAATTTAAATTTTTTTAGGTTTTGGGTGGATTTTTCAATTTTTTGAGGGTGGTCACGAATTAAAGTCTTTTTCGCTCTAGGACGCATATTTAAGGAGATATGGGCAAAAGAAGTTTTTCATATAAAAATTAAAATTTTTTTAGGTTTTGGGCGGATTTTTCAATTTTTTGGGGGTGGTCACGAATTAAAGTCCTTTTCGCTCTAGGACGCATATTTAAGGAGATATGGGCAAAAGAAGTTTTTCATATAAAAAATTCAATTTTTTTAGGTTTTGGGTGGATTTTGCAATTTTTTGAGGGTGGTCACGAATTAAAGTCCTTTTCGCTCTAGGACGCATATTTAAGGAGATATGGGTAAAAGAAGTTTTTCATATAAAAATTTCAATTTTTTTTTAGGTTTTGGGTGGATTTTTCAATTTTTTGGGGGTGGTCACGAATTTAAGTCCTTTTCGCTATAGGACGCTTAGTTTAGGAGATATGGGCAAAAGAAGTTTTTCATATAAAAATTTAAATTTTTTTAGGTTTTGGGTGGATTTTTTACTTTTTTGAAGAAGTTTTTCATATAAAATTTCAATTTTTTTAGGTTTTGGGTGGATTTTTCAATTTTTTGAGGGTGGTCACGAATTAAAGTCCTTTTCGCTCTAGGACGCATATTTAAGGAGATATGGGCAAAAGAAGTTTTTCATATAAAAATTTCAATTTTTTTAGGTTTTGGGTGGATTTTTCTTTTTTTTGGGGGTGGTCACGAATTAAAGTCCTTTTCGCTCTAGGACGCATATTTAAGGAGATATGGACAAAATAAGTTTTTCATATAAAAATTTCAATTTTTTTAGGTTTTGGGTGGATTTTTCAATTTTTTGAGGGTGGTCACGAATTAAAGTCCTTTTCGCTCTAGGACGCATATTTAAGGAGATATGGGCAAAAGAAGTTTTTCATATAAAAATTAAAATTTTTTTAGGTTTTGGGTGGATTTTTCAATTTTTTGAGGGTGGTCACGAATTAAAGTCCTTTTCGCTCTAGGACGCATATTTAAGTAGATATGGGCAAAAGAAGTTTTTCATATAAAAAATTAAATTTTTTTAGGTTTTGGGTGGATTTTTCAATTTTTTGAGGGTGGTCACGAATTAAAGTCCTTTTCGCTCTAGGACGCATATTTAAGGAGATATGGGCAAAAGAAGTTTTTCATATAAAAATTTAAATTATTTTAGGTTTTGGGTGGATTTTTCAATTTTTTGAGGGTGGTCACGAATTAAAGTCCTTTTCGCTATAGGACGCTTAGTTTAGGAGATATGGGCAAAAGAAGTTTTTCGTATAAAAATTTCAATTTTTTTAGGTTTTGGGTGGATTTTTCAATTTTTTGAGGGTGGTCACGAATTAAAGTCCTTTTCGCTCTAGGACGCATATTTAAGGAGATATGGGCAAAAGAAGTTTTTCATATAAAAATTTCAATTATTTTAGGTTTTGGGTGGATTTTTCAATTTTTTGAGGGTGGTCACAAATTAAAGTCCTTTTCGCTCTAGGACGCATTTTTAAGGAGATATGGGCAAAAGAAGTTTTTCATATAAAAATTTCAATTTTTTTAGGTTTTGGGTGGATTTTTCAATTTTTTGAGGGTGGTCACGAATTAAAGTACTTTTCGCTCTAGGACGCTTAGTTTAGGAGATATGGGCAAAAGAAGTTTTTCGTATAAAAATTTCAATTTTTTTAGGTTTTGGGTGGATTTTCCAATCTTTTGAGGGTGGTCACGAATTAAAGTCCTTTTCGCTCTAGGACGCATATTTAAGGAGATATGGGCAAAAGAAGTTTTTCATATAAAAATGTCAATTTTTTTAGGTTTTGGGTGGATTTTTCAATTTTTTGAGGGTGGTCACGAATTAAAGTCCTTTTCGCTCTAGGACGCATATTTAAGGAGATATGGGCAAAAGAAGTTTTTCATATAAAAATTTAAATTATTTTAGGTTTTGGGTGGATTTTTAAATTTTTTGGGGGTGGTCACGAATTAAAGTCATTTTCGCTATAGGACGCTTTGTTTAGGAGATATAGGCAAAAGAAGTTTTTCGTATAAAAATTTCAATTTTTTAAGGTTTTGGGTGGATTTTTCACTTTTTTGAGGGTGGTCACGAATTAAAGTCCTTTTCGCTCTAGGACGCATATTTAAGGAGATATGGGCAAAAGAAGTTTTTCATATAAAAATTTCAATTTTTTTTTAGGTTTTGGGTGGATTTTTCAATTTTTTGGGGGTGGTCACGAATTTAAGTCCTTTTCGCTATAGGACGCTTAGTTTAGGAGATATGGGCAAAAGAAGTTTTTCATATAAAAATTTAAATTTTTTTAGGTTTTGGGTGGATTTTTTACTTTTTTGAAGAAGTTTTTCATATAAAATTTCAATTTTTTTAGGTTTTGGGTGGATTTTTCAATTTTTTGAGGGTGGTCACGAATTAAAGTCCTTTTCGCTCTAGGACGCATATTTAAGGAGATATGGGCAAAAGAAGTTTTTCATATAAAAATTTCAATTTTTTTAGGTTTTGGGTGGATTTTTCTTTTTTTTGGGGGTGGTCACGAATTAAAGTCCTTTTCGCTCTAGGACGCATATTTAAGGAGATATGGACAAAATAAGTTTTTCATATAAAAATTTCAATTTTTTTAGGTTTTGGGTGGATTTTTCAATTTTTTGAGGGTGGTCACGAATTAAAGTCCTTTTCGCTCTAGGACGCATATTTAAGGAGATATGGGCAAAAGAAGTTTTTCATATAAAAATTAAAATTTTTTTAGGTTTTGGGTGGATTTTTCAATTTTTTGAGGGTGGTCACGAATTAAAGTCCTTTTCGCTCTAGGACGCATATTTAAGTAGATATGGGCAAAAGAAGTTTTTCATATAAAAAATTAAATTTTTTTAGGTTTTGGGTGGATTTTTCAATTTTTTGAGGGTGGTCACGAATTAAAGTCCTTTTCGCTCTAGGACGCATATTTAAGGAGATATGGGCAAAAGAAGTTTTTCATATAAAAATTTAAATTATTTTAGGTTTTGGGTGGATTTTTCAATTTTTTGAGGGTGGTCACGAATTAAAGTCCTTTTCGCTATAGGACGCTTAGTTTAGGAGATATGGGCAAAAGAAGTTTTTCGTATAAAAATTTCAATTTTTTTAGGTTTTGGGTGGATTTTTCAATTTTTTGAGGGTGGTCACGAATTAAAGTCCTTTTCGCTCTAGGACGCATATTTAAGGAGATATGGGCAAAAGAAGTTTTTCATATAAAAATTTCAATTATTTTAGGTTTTGGGTGGATTTTTCAATTTTTTGAGGGTGGTCACAAATTAAAGTCCTTTTCGCTCTAGGACGCATATTTAAGGAGATATGGGCAAAAGAAGTTTTTCATATAAAAATTTCAATTTTTTTAGGTTTTGGGTGGATTTTTCAATTTTTTGAGGGTGGTCACGAATTAAAGTACTTTTCGCTCTAGGACGCTTAGTTTAGGAGATATGGGCAAAAGAAGTTTTTCGTATAAAAATTTCAATTTTTTTAGGTTTTGGGTGGATTTTCCAATCTTTTGAGGGTGGTCACGAATTAAAGTCCTTTTCGCTCTAGGACGCATATTTAAGGAGATATGGGCAAAAGAAGTTTTTCATATAAAAATGTCAATTTTTTTAGGTTTTGGGTGGATTTTTCAATTTTTTGAGGGTGGTCACGAATTAAAGTCCTTTTCGCTCTAGGACGCTTAGTTTAGGAGATATGGGCAAAAGAAGTTTTTCGTATAAAAATTTCAATTTTTTTAGGTTTTGGGTGGGTTTTTCACTTTTTTGAGGGTGGTCACGAATTAAAGTCCTTTTCGCTCTAGGACGCATATTTAAGGAGATATGGGCAAAAGAAGCTTTTCATATAAAAATTAAAATTTTTTTAGGTTCTGGGTGGATTTTTCACTTTTTTGAGGGTGGTCACGAATTAAAGTCCTTTTCGCTCTAGGACGCATATTTAAGGAGATATGGGCAAAAGAAGTTTTTCATATAAAAATTTAAATTTTTTTAGGTTTTGGGTGGATTTTTCAATTTTTTGAGGGTGGTCACGAATTAAAGTCTTTTTCGCTCTAGGACGCATATTTAAGGAGATATGGGCAAAAGAAGTTTTTCATATAAAAATTAAAATTTTTTTAGGTTTTGGGCGGATTTTTCAATTTTTTGGGGGTGGTCACGAATTAAAGTCCTTTTCGCTCTAGGACGCATATTTAAGGAGATATGGGCAAAAGAAGTTTTTCATATAAAAAATTCAATTTTTTTAGGTTTTGGGTGGATTTTGCAATTTTTTGAGGGTGGTCACGAATTAAAGTCCTTTTCGCTCTAGGACGCATATTTAAGGAGATATGGGTAAAAGAAGTTTTTCATATAAAAATTTCAATTTTTTTTTAGGTTTTGGGTGGATTTTTCAATTTTTTGGGGGTGGTCACGAATTTAAGTCCTTTTCGCTATAGGACGCTTAGTTTAGGAGATATGGGCAAAAGAAGTTTTTCATATAAAAATTTAAATTTTTTTAGGTTTTGGGTGGATTTTTTACTTTTTTGAAGAAGTTTTTCATATAAAATTTCAATTTTTTTAGGTTTTGGGTGGATTTTTCAATTTTTTGAGGGTGGTCACGAATTAAAGTCCTTTTCGCTCTAGGACGCATATTTAAGGAGATATGGGCAAAAGAAGTTTTTCATATAAAAATTTCAATTTTTTTAGGTTTTGGGTGGATTTTTCTTTTTTTTGGGGGTGGTCACGAATTAAAGTCCTTTTCGCTCTAGGACGCATATTTAAGGAGATATGGACAAAATAAGTTTTTCATATAAAAATTTCAATTTTTTTAGGTTTTGGGTGGATTTTTCAATTTTTTGAGGGTGGTCACGAATTAAAGTCCTTTTCGCTCTAGGACGCATATTTAAGGAGATATGGGCAAAAGAAGTTTTTCATATAAAAATTAAAATTTTTTTAGGTTTTGGGTGGATTTTTCAATTTTTTGAGGGTGGTCACGAATTAAAGTCCTTTTCGCTCTAGGACGCATATTTAAGTAGATATGGGCAAAAGAAGTTTTTCATATAAAAAATTAAATTTTTTTAGGTTTTGGGTGGATTTTTCAATTTTTTGAGGGTGGTCACGAATTAAAGTCCTTTTCGCTCTAGGACGCATATTTAAGGAGATATGGGCAAAAGAAGTTTTTCATATAAAAATTTAAATTATTTTAGGTTTTGGGTGGATTTTTCAATTTTTTGAGGGTGGTCACGAATTAAAGTCCTTTTCGCTATAGGACGCTTAGTTTAGGAGATATGGGCAAAAGAAGTTTTTCGTATAAAAATTTCAATTTTTTTAGGTTTTGGGTGGATTTTTCAATTTTTTGAGGGTGGTCACGAATTAAAGTCCTTTTCGCTCTAGGACGCATATTTAAGGAGATATGGGCAAAAGAAGTTTTTCATATAAAAATTTCAATTATTTTAGGTTTTGGGTGGATTTTTCAATTTTTTGAGGGTGGTCACAAATTAAAGTCCTTTTCGCTCTAGGACGCATATTTAAGGAGATATGGGCAAAAGAAGTTTTTCATATAAAAATTTCAATTTTTTTAGGTTTTGGGTGGATTTTTCAATTTTTTGAGGGTGGTCACGAATTAAAGTACTTTTCGCTCTAGGACGCTTAGTTTAGGAGATATGGGCAAAAGAAGTTTTTCGTATAAAAATTTCAATTTTTTTAGGTTTTGGGTGGATTTTCCAATCTTTTGAGGGTGGTCACGAATTAAAGTCCTTTTCGCTCTAGGACGCATATTTAAGGAGATATGGGCAAAAGAAGTTTTTCATATAAAAATGTCAATTTTTTTAGGTTTTGGGTGGATTTTTCAATTTTTTGAGGGTGGTCACGAATTAAAGTCCTTTTCGCTCTAGGACGCATATTTAAGGAGATATGGGCAAAAGAAGTTTTTCATATAAAAATTTAAATTATTTTAGGTTTTGGGTGGATTTTTAAATTTTTTGGGGGTGGTCACGAATTAAAGTCATTTTCGCTATAGGACGCTTTGTTTAGGAGATATAGGCAAAAGAAGTTTTTCGTATAAAAATTTCAATTTTTTAAGGTTTTGGGTGGATTTTTCACTTTTTTGAGGGTGGTCACGAATTAAAGTCCTTTTCGCTCTAGGACGCATATTTAAGGAGATATGGGCAAAAGAAGTTTTTCATATAAAAATTAAAATTTTTTTAGGTTTTGGGTAGATTTTTCACTTTTTTGAGGGTGGTCACGAATTAAAGTCCTTTTCGCTCTAGGACGCATATTTAAGGAGATATGGGCAAAAGAAGTTTTTCATATAAAAATTTCAATTTTTTTAGGTTTTGGGTGGATTTTTCAATTTTTTGAGGGTGGTCACGAATTAAAGTCTTTTTCGCTCTAGGACGCATATTTAAGGAGATATGGGCAAAAGAAGTTTTTCATATAAAAATTTAAATTTTTTTAGGTTTTGGGCGGATTTTTAAATTTTTTGGGGGTGGTCACGAATTAAAGTCCTTTTCGCTCTAAGACGCATATTTAAGGAGATATGGGCAAAAGAAGTTTTTCATATAAAAAATTCAATTTTTTTAGGTTTTGGGTGGATTTTTCAATTTTTCGAGGGTGGTCACGAATTAAAGTCCTTTTCGCTCTAAGACGCATATTTAAGGAGATATGGGTAAAAGAAGTTTTTCATATAAAAATTTCAATTTTTTTAGGTTTTGGGTGGATTTTTCAATTTTTTGGGGGTGGTCACGAATTTAAGTCCTTTTCGCTATAGGACGCTAAGTTTAGGAGATATGGGCAAAAGAAGTTTTTCATATAAAAATTTAAATTTTTTTAGGTTTTGGGTGGATTGTTTACTTTTTTGAAGAAGTTTTTCATATAAAATTTCAATTTTTTTAGGTTTTGGGTGGATTTTTCAATTTTTTGAGGGTGGTCACGAATTAAAGTCCTTTTCGCTCTAGGACGCATATTTAAGGAGATATGGGCAAAAGAAGTTTTTCATATAAAAATTTCAATTTTTTTAGGATTTTTCAATTTTTTGAGGGTGGTCACGAATTAAAGTCCTTTTCGCTCTAGGACGCATATTTAAGGAGATATGGGCAAAAGAAGTTTTTCATATAAAAATTTAAATTATTTTAGGTTTTGGGTGGATTTTTCAATTTTTTGGGGGTGGTCACGAATTAAAGTCCTTTTCGCTATAGGACGCTTAGTTTAGGAGATATGGGCAAAAGAAGTTTTTCGTATAAAAATTTCAATTTTTTTAGGTTTTGGGTGGGTTTTTCACTTTTTTGAGGGTGGTCACGAATTAAAGTCCTTTTCGCTCTAGGACGCATATTTAAGGAGATATGGGCAAAAGAAGTTTTTCATATAAAAATTTACATTTTTTTAGGTTCTGGGTGGATTTTTCACTTTTTTGAGGGTGGTCACGAATTAAAGTCCTTTTCGCTCTAGGACGCATATTTAAGGAGATATGGGCAAAAGAAGTTTTTCATATAAAAATTTAAATTTTTTTAGGTTTTGGGTGGATTTTTCAATTTTTTGAGGGTGGTCACGAATTAAAGTCTTTTTCGCTCTAGGACGCATATTTAAGGAGATATGGGCAAAAGAAGTTTTTCATATAAAAATTAAAATTTTTTTAGGTTTTGGGCGGATTTTTCAATTTTTTGGGGGTGGTCACGAATTAAAGTCCTTTTCGCTCTAGGACGCATATTTAAGGAGATATGGGCAAAAGAAGTTTTTCATATAAAAAATTCAATTTTTTTAGGTTTTGGGTGGATTTTGCAATTTTTTGAGGGTGGTCACGAATTAAAGTCCTTTTCGCTCTAGGACGCATATTTAAGGAGATATGGGTAAAAGAAGTTTTTCATATAAAAATTTCAATTTTTTTTTAGGTTTTGGGTGGATTTTTCAATTTTTTGGGGGTGGTCACGAATTTAAGTCCTTTTCGCTATAGGACGCTTAGTTTAGGAGATATGGGCAAAAGAAGTTTTTCATATAAAAATTTAAATTTTTTTAGGTTTTGGGTGGATTTTTTACTTTTTTGAAGAAGTTTTTCATATAAAATTTCAATTTTTTTAGGTTTTGGGTGGATTTTTCAATTTTTTGAGGGTGGTCACGAATTAAAGTCCTTTTCGCTCTAGGACGCATATTTAAGGAGATATGGGCAAAAGAAGTTTTTCATATAAAAATTTCAATTTTTTTAGGTTTTGGGTGGATTTTTCTTTTTTTTGGGGGTGGTCACGAATTAAAGTCCTTTTCGCTCTAGGACGCATATTTAAGGAGATATGGACAAAATAAGTTTTTCATATAAAAATTTCAATTTTTTTAGGTTTTGGGTGGATTTTTCAATTTTTTGAGGGTGGTCACGAATTAAAGTCCTTTTCGCTCTAGGACGCATATTTAAGGAGATATGGGCAAAAGAAGTTTTTCATATAAAAATTAAAATTTTTTTAGGTTTTGGGTGGATTTTTCAATTTTTTGAGGGTGGTCACGAATTAAAGTCCTTTTCGCTCTAGGACGCATATTTAAGTAGATATGGGCAAAAGAAGTTTTTCATATAAAAAATTAAATTTTTTTAGGTTTTGGGTGGATTTTTCAATTTTTTGAGGGTGGTCACGAATTAAAGTCCTTTTCGCTCTAGGACGCATATTTAAGGAGATATGGGCAAAAGAAGTTTTTCATATAAAAATTTAAATTATTTTAGGTTTTGGGTGGATTTTTCAATTTTTTGAGGGTGGTCACGAATTAAAGTCCTTTTCGCTATAGGACGCTTAGTTTAGGAGATATGGGCAAAAGAAGTTTTTCGTATAAAAATTTCAATTTTTTTAGGTTTTGGGTGGATTTTTCAATTTTTTGAGGGTGGTCACGAATTAAAGTCCTTTTCGCTCTAGGACGCATATTTAAGGAGATATGGGCAAAAGAAGTTTTTCATATAAAAATTTCAATTATTTTAGGTTTTGGGTGGATTTTTCAATTTTTTGAGGGTGGTCACAAATTAAAGTCCTTTTCGCTCTAGGACGCATATTTAAGGAGATATGGGCAAAAGAAGTTTTTCATATAAAAATTTCAATTTTTTTAGGTTTTGGGTGGATTTTTCAATTTTTTGAGGGTGGTCACGAATTAAAGTCCTTTTCGCTCTAGGACGCTTAGTTTAGGAGATATGGGCAAAAGAAGTTTTTCGTATAAAAATTTCAATTTTTTTAGGTTTTGGGTGGATTTTCCAATCTTTTGAGGGTGGTCACGAATTAAAGTCCTTTTCGCTCTAGGACGCATATTTAAGGAGATATGGGCAAAAGAAGTTTTTCATATAAAGATTTCAATTTTTTTAGGTTTTGGGTGGATTTTTCACTTTTTTGAGGGTGGTCGCGAATTAAAGTCCTTTTCGCTCTAGGACGCATATTTAAGGAGATATGGGCAAAAGAAGTTTTTCATATAAAAATTTAAATTTTTTTAGGTTTTGGATGGATTTTTCAATTTTTTGAGGGTGGTCACGAATTAAAGTCCTTTTCGCTCTAGGACGCATATTTAAGGAGATATGGGCAAAAGAAGTTTTTCATATAAAAATTTAAATTTTTTTAGGTTTTGGGTGGATTTTTCAATTTTTTGGGGGTGGTCACGAATTAAAGTCCTTTTCGCTCTAGGACGCATATTTAAGGAGATATGGGCAAAAGAAGTTTTTCACATAAAAATTTAAATTTTTTTAGGTTTTGGGTGGATTTTGCAATTTTTTGGGGGTGGTCACGAATTAAAGTCCTTTTCGCTCTAGGACGCATATTTAAGGAGATATGGGCAAAAGAAGTTTTTCATATAAAAATTTCAATTTTTTTAGGTTTTGGGTGGATTTTTCAATTTTTTGAGGGTGGTCACGAATTAAAATCCTTTTCGCTCTAGGACGCATATTTAAGGAGATATGGGCAAAAGAAGTTTTTCATATAAAAATTTAAATTATTTTAGGTTTTGGGTGGATTTTTCAATTTTTTGGGGGTGGTCACGAATTAAAGTCCTTTTCGCTCTAGGACGCTTAGTTTAGGAGATATGGGCAAAAGAAGTTTTTCATATAAAAATTTCAATTTTTTTAGGTTTTGGGTGGATTTTTAAATTTTTTGGGGGTGGTCACGAATTAAAGTCCTTTTCGCTCTAGGACGCATATTTAAGGAGATATGGGCAAAGAAAGTTTTTCATATAAAAATTTCAATTTTTTTTAGGTTTTGGGTGGATTTTTCAATTTTTTGAGGGTGGTCACGAGTTAAAGTCCTTTTCGCTCTAGGACGCATATTTAAGGAGATATGGGCAAAAGAAGTTTTTCATATAAAAAATTCAATTTTTTTAGGTTTTGGGTGGATTTTTCAATTTTTTGGGGGTGGTCACGAATTAAAGTCCTTTTTGCTATAGGACGCTTAGTTTAGGAGATATGGGCAAAAGAAGTTTTTCATATAAAAATTTCCATTTTTTTTTAGGTTTTGGGTGGATTTTTCAATTTTTTGAGGGTGGTCACGAATTAAAGTCCTTTTCGCTCTAGGACGCATATTTAAGGAGATATGGGCAAAAAAAGTTTTTCATAAAAAAATTTCAATTTTTTTTAGGTTTTGGGTGGATTTTTCAATTTTTTGAGGGTGGTCACGAGTTAAAGTCCTTTTCGCTCTAGGACGCATATTTAAGGAGATATGGGCAAAAGAAGTTTTTCATATAAAAATTTCAATTTTTTTAAGTTTTGGGTGGATTTTTCAATTTTTTGGGGGTGGTCACGAATTAAAGTCCTTTTCGCTCTAGGACGCATATTTAAGGAGATATGGACAAAAGAAGTTCTTCATATAAAAACTTCAATTTTTTTAGGTTTTGGGTGGATTTTTCAATTTTTTGGGGGTGGTCACGAATTTAAGTCCTTTTCGCTATAGGACGCATATTTAAGGAGATATGGGCAAAAGAAGTTTTTCATATAAAAATTTCAATTTTTTTAGGTTTTGGGTGGATTTTTCACTTTTTTGAGGGTGGTCACGAATTAAAGTCCTTTTCGCTCTAGGACGCATATTTAAGGAGATATAGGCAAAAGAAGTTTTTCATATAAAAATTTCAATTTTTTTAGGTTTTGGGTGGATTTTTCACTTTTTTGGGATGGTCACGAATTAAAGGCCTTTTCGCTCTAGGACGCATATTTAAGGAGATATGAGCAAAAGAAGTTTTTCATATAAAAATTTCAATTATTTTGGGTTTTGGGTGGATTTTTCAATTTTTTGAGGGTGGTCACGAATTAAAGTCCTTTTCGCTCTAGGACGCATATTTAAGGAGATATGGGCAAAAGAAGTTTTTCATATAAAAATTTCAATTTTTTTAGGTTTTGGGTGGATTTTTCAATTTTTTGGGGGTGGTCACGAATTAAAGTCCTTTTCGCTCTAGGACGCATATTTAAGGAGATATGGGCAAAAGAAGTTTTTCATATAAAAATTTACATTTTTTTAGGTTTTGGGTGGATTTTTCAATTTTTTGGGGTGGTCACGAATTAAAGTCCTTTTCGCTCTAGGACGCATATTTAAGGAGATATGGGCAAAAGAAGTTTTTCATATAAAAATTTCAATTATTTTAGGTTTTGGGTGGATTTTTCAATTTTTTGAGGGTGGTCACGAATTAAAGTCCTTTTCGCTCTAGGACGCATATTTAAGGAGATATGGGCAAAGAAGTTTTTCATATAAAAATTAAAAATTTTTTAGGTTTTGGGTGGATTTTTCACTTTTTTGAGGGTGGTCACGAATTAAAGTCCTTTTCGCTCTAGGACGCATATTTAAGGAGATATGGGCAAAAGAAGTTTTTCATATAAAAATTTCAATTTTTTTAGGTTTTGGGTGGATTTTTCAATTTTTTGAGGGTGGTCACGAATTAAAGCCCTTTTCGTTCTAGGACGCATATTTAAGGAGATATGGGCAAAAGAAGTTTTTCATATAAAAAATTCAATTTTTTTAGGTTTTGGGTGGATTTGTCAATTTTTTGGGGGTGGTCACGAATTAAAGTCCTTTTCGCTATAGGACGCTTAGTTTAGGAGATATGGGCAAAAGAAGTTTTTCATATAAAAATTTAAATTTTTTTAGGTTTTGGGTGGATTTTTCACTTTTTTGCGGGTGGTCACGAATTAAAGTCCTTTTCGCTCAATTTTTTGAGGGTGGTCACGAATTAAAGTCCTTTTCGCTCTAGGACGCATATTTAAGGAGATATGGGCAAAAGAAGTTTTTCATATAAAAATTTCAATTATTTTAGGTTTTGGGTGGACTTTTCAATTTTTTGAGGGTGGTCACGAATTAAAGTCCTTTTCGCTCTAGGACGCATATTTAAGGAGATATGGGCAAAAGAAGTTTTTCATATAAAAATTTCAATTTTTTTAGGTTTTGGGTGGATTTTTCAATTTTTTGGGGGTGGTCACGAATTAAAGTCCTTTTCGCTCTAGGACGCATATTTAAGGAGATATGGGCAAAAGAAGTTTTTCATATAAAAATTTCAATTTTTTTAGGTTTTGGGTGGACTTTTCAATTTTTTGAGGGTGGTCACGAATTAAAGTCCTTTTCGCTCTAGGACGCATATTTAAGGAGATATGGGCAAAAGAAGTTTTTCATATAAAAATTTCAATTTTTTTAGGTTTTGGGTGGATTTTTCAATTTTTTGGGGGTGGTCACGAATTAAAGTCCTTTTCGCTCTATGACGCATATTTAAGGAGATATGGGCAAAAGAAGTTTTTCATATAAAAATTTACATTTTTTTAGGTTTTGGGTGGATTTTTCAATTTTTTGAGGGTGGTCACGAATTAAAGTCCTTTTCGCTCTAGGACGCATATTTAAGGAGATATGGGCAAAAGAAGTTTTTCATATAAAAATTTCAATTATTTTAGGTTTTGGGTGGATTTTTGAATTTTTTGAGGGTGGTCACGAATTAAAGTCCTTTTCGCTCTAGGACGCATATTTAAGGAGATATGGGCAAAAGAAGTTTTTCATATAAAAATTTCATTTTTTAGGTTTTGGGTGGATTTTTCAATTTTTTGGGGGTGGTCACGAATTAAAGTCTTTTTCGCTATAGGACGCTTAGTTTAGGAGATATGGGCAAAAGAAGTTTTTCATATAAAAATTTAACTTTTTTTAGGTTTTGGGTGGATTTTTCAATTTTTTGGGGGTGGTCACGAATTAAAGTCCTTTTCGCTCTAGGACGCATATTTAAGGAGATATGGGCAAAATAAGTTTTTCATATAAAAATTTCAATTTTTTTAGGTTTTGGGTGGATTTTTCAATTTTTTGAGGGTGGTCACGAATTAAAGTCCTTTTCGCTCTAGGACGCATATTTAAGGAGATATGGGCAAAAGAAGTTTTTCGTATAAAAATTTACATTTTTTTAGGTTTTGGGTGGATTTTTCAATTTTTTGGGGGTGGTCACGAATTAAAGTCATTTTCGCTCTAGGACGCATATTTAAGGAGATATGGGCAAAAGAAGTTTTTTATATAAAAATTTCAATTTTTTTAGGTTTTGGGTGGATTTTTCAATTTTTTGGGGGTGGTCACGAATTAAAGTCCTTTTCGCTCTAGGACGCTTAGTTTAGGAGATATGGGCAAAAGAAGTTTTTCATATAAAAATTTCCATTTTTTTTAGGTTTTGGGTGGATTTTTCAATTTTTTGGGGTGGTCACGAATTTAAGTCCTTTTCGCTCTAGGACGCATATTTAAGGATATATGGGCAAAAGAAGTTTTTCATATAAAAATTTCAATTTTTTTAGGTTTTGGGTGGATTTTTCAATTTTTTGAGGGTGGTCACGAATTAAAGTCCTTTTCGCTCTAGGACGCTTAGTTTAGGAGATATGGGCAAAAAAAGTTTTTCATATAAAAATTTCAATTTTTTTAGGTTTTGGGTGGATTTTTCAATTTTTTGAGGATGGTCACGAATTAAAGTCCTTTTCGCTCTAGGACGCATATTTAAGGAGATATGGGCAAAAGAAGTTTTTCATATAAAAATTTCAATTTTTTTAGGTTTTGGGTGGATTTCTCAATTTTTTGGCGGTGGTCACGAATTAAAGTCATTTTCGCTATAGGACGCATATTTAAGGAGATATGGGCAAAAGAAGTTCTTCATATAAAAATTTAATTTTTTTTAGGTTTTGGGTGGATTTTTCAATTTTTTGGGGGTGGTCACGAATTTAAGTCCTTTTCGCTATAGGACGCATATTTAAGGAGATATGGGCAAAAGAAGTTTTTCATATAAAAATTTCAATTTTTTTAGGTTTTGGGTGGATTTTTCACTTTTTTGAGGGTGGTCACGAATTAAAGTCCTTTTCGCTCTAGGACGCATATTTAAGGAGAAGTTTTTCATATAAAAATTTCAATTTTTTTAGGTTTTGGGTGGATTTTTCACTTTTTTGGGGATGGTCACGAATTAAAGTCCTTTTCGCTCTAGGACGCATATTTAAGGAGATATGAGCAAAAGAAGTTTTTCATATAAAAATTTCAATTATTTTAGGTTTTGGGTGGATTTTTCAATTTTTTGAGGGTGGTCACGAATTAAAGTCCTTTTCGCTCTAGGACGCATATTTAAGGAGATATGGGCAAAAGAAGTTTTTCATATAAAAATTTCAATTTTTTTAGGTTTTGGGTGGATTTTTCAATTTTTTGAGGGTGGTCACGAATTAAAGTCCTTTTCGCTCTAGGACGCATATTTAAGGAGATATGGGCAAAAGAAGTTTTTCATATAAAAATTTAAATTTTTTTAGGTTTTGGGTGGATTTTTCAATTTTTTGGGGGTGGTCACGAATTAAAGTCCTTTTCGCTCTAGGACGCATATTTAAGGAGATATGGGCAAAAGAAGTTTTTCATTTAAAAATTTCAATTTTTTTAGGTTTTGGGTGGATTTTTCAATTTTTTGGGGGTGGTCACGAATTAAAGTCCTTTTCGCTCTAGGACGCATATTTAAGGAGATATGGGCAAAAGATGTTTTTCACATAAAAATTTAAATTTTTTTAGGTTTTGGGTGGATTTTTCAATTTTTTGGGGGTGGTCACGAATTAAAGTCCTTTTCGCTCTAGGACGCTTAGTTTAGGAGATATGGGCAAAAGAAGTTTTTCATATAAAAATTTCAATTTTTTTATGTTTTGGGTGGATTTTTCAATTTTTTGAGGGTGGTCACGAATTAAAGTCCTTTTCGCTCTAGGACGCATATTTAAGGAGATATGGGCAAAAGAAGTTTTTCATATAAAAATTTAAATTTTTTTAGGTTTTGGGTGGATTTTTCACTTTTTTGCGGGTGGTCACGAATTAAAGTCCTTTTCGCTCTAGGATGCATATTTAAGGAGATATGGGCAAAAGAAGCTTTTCATATAAAAATTTCAATTTTTTTAGGTTTTGGGTGGATTTTTCAATTTTTTGAGGGTGGTCACGAATTAAAGCCCTTTTCGCTCTAGGACGCATATTTAAGGAGATATGGGCAAAAGAAGTTTTTCATATAAAAATTTCATTTTTTTTTTAGGTTTTGGGTGGATTTTTCAATTTTTTGAGGGTGGTCACGAATTAAAGTCCTTTTCGCTCTAGGACGCATATTTAAGGAGATATGGGCAAAAGAAGTTTTTCATATAAAAATTTCAATTTTTTTAGGTTTTGGGTGGATTTTTCAATTTTTTGAGGGTGGTCACGAATTAAAGTCCTTTTCGCTCTAGGACGCATATTTAAGGAGATATGGGCAAAAGAAGTTTTTCATATAAAAATTTCAATTTTTTTAGGTTTTGGGTGGATTTTTCACTTTTTTGGGGATGGTCACGAATTAAAGGCCTTTTCGCTCTAGGACGCATATTTAAGGCGATATGAGCAAAAGAAGTTTTTCATATAAAAATTCCAATTATTTTAGGTTTTGGGTGGATTTTTCAATTTTTTGAGGGTGGTCACGAATTAAAGTCCTTTTCGCTCTAGGACGCATATTTAAGGAGATATGGGCAAAAGAAGTTTTTCATATAAAAATTTCAATTTTTTTAGGTTTTGGGTGGATTTTTCAATTTTTTGGGGGTGGTCACGAATTAAAGTCCTTTTCGCTCTAGGACGCATATTTAAGGAGATATGGGCAAAAGAAGTTTTTCATATAAAAATTTACATTTTTTTAGGTTTTGGGTGGATTTTTCAATTTTTTGGGGGTGGTCACGAATTAAAGTCCTTTTCGCTCTAGGACGCATATTTAAGGAGATATGGGCAAAAGAAGTTTTTCATATAAAAATTTCAATTATTTTAGGTTTTGGGTGGATTTTTCAATTTTTTGAGGGTGGTCACGAATTAAAGTCCTTTTCGCTCTAGGACGCATATTTAAGGAGATATGGGCAAAAGAAGTTTTTCATATAAAAATTTCAATTATTTTAGGTTTTGGGTGGATTTTTCAATTTTTTGAGGGTGGTCACGAATTAAAGTCCTTTTCGCTCTAGGACGCATATTTAAGGAGATATGGGCAAAAGAAGTTTTTCATATAAAAATTTCATTTTTTTTAGGTTTTGGGTGGATTTTTCAATTTTTTGGGGGTGGTCACGAATTAAAGTCCTTTTCGCTCTAGGACGCATATTTAAGGAGATATGGGCAAAAGAAGTTTTTCATATAAAAATTTCAATTTTTTTAGGTTTTGGGTGGATTTTTCACTTTTTTGAGGGTGGTCACGAATTAAAGTCCTTTTCGCTCTAAGACGCATATTTAAGGAGATATGGGCAAAAGAAGTTTTTCACATAAAAATTTCAATAATTTTAGGTTTTGGGTGGATTTTTCAATTTTTTGAGGGTGGTCACGAATTAAAGTCCTTTTCGCTCTAGGACGCATATTTAAGGAGATATGGGCAAAAGAAGTTTTTCATATAAAAATTTCAATTTTTTTAGGTTTTGGGTGGATTTTTAAATTTTTTGGGGGTGGTCACGAATTAAAGTCCTTTTCGCTCTAGGACGCATATTTAAGGAGATATGGGCAAAAGAAGTTTTTCATATAAAAATTTCAATTATTTTAGGTTTTGGGTGGATTTTTCAATTTTTTGAGGGTGGTCACGAATTAAAGTCCTTTTCGCTCTAGAACGCATATTTAAGGAGATATGGGCAAAAGAAGTTTTTCATATAAAAATTTCATTTTTTTAGGTTTTGGGTGGATTTTTCAATTTTTTGGGGGTGGTCACGAATTAAAGTCTTTTTCGCTATAGGACGCTTAGTTTAGGAGATATGGGCAAAAGAAGTTTTTCATATAAAAATTTAACTTTTTTTAGGTTTTGGGTGGATTTTTCAATTTTTTGGGGGTGGTCACGAATTAAAGTCATTTTCGCTCTAGGACGCATATTTAAGGAGATATGGGCAAAAGAAGTTTTTTATATAAAAATTTCAATTTTTTTAGGGTTTGGGTGGATTTTTCAATTTTTTGGGGGTGGTCACGAATTAAAGTCCTTTTCGCTCTAGGACGCTTAGTTTAGGAGATATGGGCAAAAGAAGTTTTTCATATAAAAATTTCCATTTTTTTTAGGTTTTGGGTGGATTTTTCAATTTTTTGGGGTGGTCACGAATTTAAGTCCTTTTCGCTCTAGGACGCATATTTAAGGAGATATGGGCAAAAGAAGTTTTTCATATAAAAATTTCAATTTTTTTAGGTTTTGGGTGGATTTTTCAATTTTTTGAGGGTGGTCACGAATTAAAGTCCTTTTCGCTCTAGGACGCTTAGTTTAGGAGATATGGGCAAAAAAAGTTTTTCATATAAAAATTTCAATTTTTTTAGGTTTTGGGTGGATTTTTCAACTTTTTGAGGATGGTCACGAATTAAAGTCCTTTTCGCTCTAGGACGCATATTTAAGGAGATATGGGCAAAAGAAGTTCTTCATATAAAAATTTAAATTTTTTTAGGTTTTGGGTGGATTTTTCAATTTTTTGGGGGTGGTCACGAATTTAAGTCCTTTTCGCTCTAGGACGCTTAGTTTAGGAGATATGGGCAAAAAAAGTTTTTCATATAAAAATTTCAATTTTTTTAGGTTTTGGGTGGATTTTTCAATTTTTTGAGGATGGTCACGAATTAAAGTCCTTTTCGCTCTAGGACGCATATTTAAGGAGATATGGGCAAAAGAAGTTCTTCATATAAAAATTTAAATTTTTTTAGGTTTTGGGTGGATTTTTCAATTTTTTGGGGGTGGTCACGAATTTAAGTCCTTTTCGCTATAGGACGCATATTTAAGGAGATATGGGCAAAAGAAGTTTTTCATATAAAAATTTCAAATTTTTTAGGTTTTGGGTGGATTTTTCACTTTTTTGAGGGTGGTCACGAATTAAAGTCCTTTTCGCTCTGGGACGCATATTTAAGGAGAAGTTTTTCATATAAAAATTTCAAGTTTTTTAGGTTTTGGGTGGATTTTTCACTTTTTTGGGGATGGTCACGAATTAAAGTCCTTTTCGCTCTAGGACGCATATTTAAGGAGATATGAGCAAAAGAAGTTTTTCATATAAAAATTTCAATTATTTTAGGTTTTGGGTGGATTTTTCAATTTTTTGAGGGTGGTCACGAATTAAAGTCCTTTTCGCTCTAGGACGCATATTTAAGGAGATATGGGCAAAAGAAGTTTTTCATATAAAAATTTCAATTTTTTTAGGTTTTGGGTGGATTTTTCAATTTTTTGAGGGTGGTCACGAATTAAAGTCCTTTTCGCTCTAGGACGCATATTTAAGGAGATATGGGCAAAAGAAGTTTTTCATATAAAAATTTAAAGTTTTTTAGGTTTTGGGTGGATTTTTCAATTTTTTGGGGGTGGTCGCGAATTAAAGTCCTTTTCGCTCTAGGACGCATATTTAAGGAGATATGGGCAAAAGAAGTTTTTCATATAAAAATTTCAATTTTGTTAGGTTTTGGGTGGATTTTTCAATTTTTTGGGGGTGGTCACGAATTAAAGTCCTTTTCGCTCTAGGACGCATATTTAAGGAGATATGGGCAAAAGATGTTTTTCATATAAAAATTTCAATTTTTTTAGGTTTTGGGTGGATTTTTCAATTTTTTGGGGGTGGTCACGAATTAAAGTCCTTTTCGCTATAGGACGCTTAGTTTAGGAGATATGGGCAAAAGAAGTTTTTCATATAAAAATTTCAATTTTTTTATGTTTTGGGTGGATTTTTCAATTTTTTGAGGGTGGTCACGAATTAAAGTCCTTTTCGCTCTAGGACGCATATTTAAGGAGATATGGGCAAAAGAAGTTTTTCATATAAAAATTTAAATTTTTTTAGGTTTTGGGTGGATTTTTCACTTTTTTGCGGGTGGTCACGAATTAAAGTCCTTTTCGCTCTAGGATGCATATTTAAGGAGATATGGGCAAAAGAAGCTTTTCATATAAAAATTTCAATTTTTTTAGGTTTTGGGTGGATTTTTCAATTTTTTGAGGGTGGTCACGAATTAAAGCCCTTTTCGCTCTAGGACGCATATTTAAGGAGATATGGGCAAAAGAAGTTTTTCATATAAAAATTTCATTTTTTTTTAGGTTTTGGGTGGATTTTTCAATTTTTTGAGGGTGGTCACGAATTAAAGTCCTTTTCGCTCTAGGACGCATATTTAAGGAGATATGGGCAAAAGAAGTTTTTCATATAAAAATTTCAATTTTTTTAGGTTTTGGGTGGATTTTTCAATTTTTTGAGGGTGGTCACGAATTAAAGTCCTTTTCGCTCTAGGACGCTTAGTTTAGGAGATATGGGCAAAAGAAGTTTTTCATATAAAAATTTCAATTTTTTTAGGTTTTGGGTGGATTTTTCACTTTTTTGGGGATGGTCACGAATTAAAGGCCTTTTCGCTCTAGGACGCATATTTAAGGAGATATGAGCTAAAGAAGTTTTTCATATAAAAATTCCAATTATTTTAGGTTTTGGGTGGATTTTTCAATTTTTTGAGGGTGGTCACGAATTAAAGTCCTTTTCGCTCTAGGACGCATATTTAAGGAGATATGGGCAAAAGAAGTTTTTCATATAAAAATTTCAATTTTTTTAGGTTTTGGGTGGATTTTTCAATTTTTTGGGGGTGGTCACGAATTAAAGTCCTTTTCGCTCTAGGACGCATATTTAAGGAGATATGGGCAAAAGAAGTTTTTCATATAAAAATTTAAATTTTTTTAGGTTTTGGGTGGATTTTTCAATTTTTTGGGGGTGGTCACGAATTAAAGTCCTTTTCGCTCTAGGACGCATATTTAAGGAGATATGGGCAAAAGAAGTTTTTCATATAAAAATTTCAATTATTTTAGGTTTTGGGTGGATTTTTCAATTTTTTGAGGGTGGTCACGAATTAAAGTCCTTTTCGCTCTAGGACGCATATTTAAGGAGATATGGGCAAAAGAAGTTTTTCATATAAAAATTTCAATTATTTTAGGTTTTGGGTGGATTTTTCAATTTTTTGAGGGTGGTCACGAATTAAAGTCCTTTTCGCTCTAGGACGCATATTTAAGGAGATATGGGCAAAAGAAGTTTTTCATATAAAAATTTCATTTTTTTTTTAGGTTTTGGGTGGATTTTTCAATTTTTTGGGGGTGGTCACGAATTAAAGTCCTTTTCGCTCTAGGACGCATATTTAAGGAGATATGGGCAAAAGAAGTTTTTCATATAAAAATTTCAATTTTTTTAGGTTTTGGGTGGATTTTTCAATTTTTTGGGGGTGGTCACGAATTAAAGTCCTTTTCGCTTTAGGACGCATATTTAAGGAGATATGGGCAAAAGAAGTTTTTCATATAAAAATTTCAATTATTTTAGGTTTTGGGTGGATTTTTCAATTTTTTGAGGGTGGTCACGAATTAAAGTGCTTTTCGCTCTAGGACGCATATTTAAGGAGATATGGGCAAAAGAAGTTTTTCATATAAAAATTTCAATTATTTTAGGTTTTGGGTGGATTTTTCAATTTTTTGAGGGTGGTCACGAATTAAAGTCCTTTTCGCTCTAGGACGCATATTTAAGGAGATATGGGCAAAAGAAGTTTTTCATATAAAAATTTCATTTTTTTTAGGTTTTGGGTGGATTTTTCAATTTTTTGGGGGTAGTCACGAATTAAAGTCCTTTTCGCTCTAGGACGCATATTTAAAGAGATATGGGCAAAAGAAGTTTTTCATATAAAAATTTCAATTTTTTTAGGTTTTGGGTGGATTTTTCACTTTTTTGAGGGTGGTCACGAATTAAAGTCCTTTTCGCTCTAGGACGCATATTTAAGGAGATATGGGCAAAAGAAGTTTTTCATATAAAAATTTCAATAATTTTAGGTTTTGGGTGGATTTTTCAATTTTTTGAGGGTGGTCACGAATTAAAGTCCTTTTCGCTCTAGGACGCATATTTAAGGAGATATGGGCAAAAGAAGTTTTTCATATAAAAATTTCAATTTTTTTAGGGTTTGGGTGGATTTTTAAATTTTTTGGGGGTGGTCACGAATTAAAGTCCTTTTCGCTCTAGGACGCATATTTAAGGAGATATGGGCAAAAGAAGTTTTTCATATAAAAATTTCAATTATTTTAGGTTTTGGGTGGATTTTTCAATTTTTTGAGGGTGGTCACGAATTAAAGTCCTTTTCGCTCTAGGACGCATATTTAAGGAGATATGGGCAAAAGAAGTTTTTCATATAAAAATTTCATTTTTTTAGGTTTTGGGTGGATTTTTCAATTTTTTGGGGGTGGTCACGAATTAAAGTCTTTTTCGCTATAGGACGCTTAGTTTAGGAGATATGGGCAAAAGAAGTTTTTCATATAAAAATTTAACTTTTTTTAGGTTTTGGGTGGATTTTTCAATTTTTTGGGGGTGGTCACGAATTAAAGTCCTTTTCGCTATAGGACGCATATTTAAGGAGATATGGGCAAAAGAAGTTTTTCATATAAAAATTTCAATTTTTTTAGGTTTTGGGTGGATTTTTCAATTTTTTGAGGGTGGTCACGAATTAAAGTCCTTTTCGCTCTAGGACGCATATTTAAGGAGATATGGGCAAAAGAAGTTTTTCATATAAAAATTTACATTTTTTAGGTTTTGGGTGGATTTTTCAATTTTTTGGGGGTGGTCACGAATTAAAGTCATTTTCGCTCTAGGACGCATATTTAAGGAGATATGGGCAAAAGAAGTTTTTTATATAAAAATTTCAATTTTTTTAGGTTTTGGGTGGATTTTTCAATTTTTTGGGGGTGGTCACGAATTTAAGTCCTTTTCGCTCTAGGACGCTTAGTTTAGGAGATATGGGCAAAAGAAGTTTTTCATATAAAAATTTCCATTTTTTTTAGGTTTTGGGTGGATTTTTCAATTTTTTGGGGTGGTCACGAATTTAAGTCCTTTTCGCTCTAGGACGCATATTTAAGGAGATATGGGCAAAAGAAGTTTTTCATATAAAAATTTCAATTTTTTTAGGTTTTGGGTGGATTTTTCAATTTTTTGAGGGTGGTCACGAATTAAAGTCCTTTTCGCTCTAGGACGCTTAGTTTAGGAGATATGGGCAAAAAAGTTTTTCATATAAAAATTTCAATTTTTTTAGGTTTTGGGTGGATTTTTCACTTTTTTGGGGATGGTCACGAATTAAAGTCCTTTTCGCTCTAGGACGCATATTTAAGGAGATATGAGCAAAAGAAGTTTTTCATATAAAAATTTCAATTAGTTTAGGTTTTGGGTGGATTTTTCAATTTTTTGAGGGTGGTCACGAATTAAAGTCCTTTTCGCTCTAGGACGCATATTTAAGGAGATATGGGCAAAAGAAGTTTTTCATATAAAAATTTCAATTTTTTTAGGTTTTGGGTGGATTTTTCAATTTTTTGAGGGTGGTCACGAATTAAAGTCCTTTTCGCTCTAGGACGCATATTTAAGGAGATATGGGCAAAAGAAGTTTTTCATATAAAAATTTCAATTATTTTAGGTTTTGGGTGGATTTTTCAATTTTTTGAGGGTGGTCACGAATTAAAGTCCTTTTCGCTCTAGGACGCATATTTAAGGAGATATGGGCAAAAGAAGTTTTTCATATAAAAATTTCAATTATTTTAGGTTTTGGGTGGATTTTTCAATTTTTTGAGGGTGGTCACGAATTAAAGTCCTTTTCGCTCTAGGACGCATATTTAAGGAGATATGGGCAAAAGAAGTTTTTCATATAAAAATTTCATTTTTTTTTTAGGTTTTGGGTGGATTTTTCAATTTTTTGGGGGTGGTCACGAATTAAAGTCCTTTTCGCTCTAGGACGCATATTTAAGGAGATATGGGCAAAAGAAGTTTTTCATATAAAAATTTCAATTTTTTTAGGTTTTGGGTGGATTTTTCAATTTTTTGGGGGTGGTCACGAATTAAAGTCCTTTTCGCTCTAGGACGCATATTTAAGGAGATATGGGCAAAAGAAGTTTTTCATATAAAAATTTCAATTATTTTAGGTTTTGGGTGGATTTTTCAATTTTTTGAGGGTGGTCACGAATTAAAGTGCTTTTCGCTCTAGGACGCATATTTAAGGAGATATGGGCAAAAGAAGTTTTTCATATAAAAATTTCAATTATTTTAGGTTTTGGGTGGATTTTTCAATTTTTTGAGGGTGGTCATGAATTAAAGTCCTTTTCGCTCTAGGACGCATATTTAAGGAGATATGGGCAAAAGAAGTTTTTCATATAAAAATTTCATTTTTTTTAGGTTTTGGGTGGATTTTTCAATTTTTTGGGGGTAGTCACGAATTAAAGTCCTTTTCGCTCTAGGACGCATATTTAAAGAGATATGGGCAAAAGAAGTTTTTCATATAAAAATTTCAATTTTTTTAGGTTTTGGGTGGATTTTTCACTTTTTTGAGGGTGGTCACGAATTAAAGTCCTTTTCGCTCTAGGACGCATATTTAAGGAGATATGGGCAAAAGAAGTTTTTCATATAAAAATTTCAATTTTTTTAGGTTTTGGGTGGATTTTTCAATTTTTTGAGGGTGGTCACGAATTAAAGTCCTTTTCGCTCTAGGACGCATATTTAAGGAGATATGGGCAAAAGAAGTTTTTCATATAAAAATTTAAAGTTTTTTAGGTTTTGGGTGGATTTTTCAATTTTTTGGGGGTGGTCGCGAATTAAAGTCCTTTTCGCTCTAGGACGCATATTTAAGGAGATATGGGCAAAAGAAGTTTTTCATATAAAAATTTCAATTTTGTTAGGTTTTGGGTGGATTTTTCAATTTTTTGGGGGTGGTCACGAATTAAAGTCCTTTTCGCTCTAGGACGCATATTTAAGGAGATATGGGCAAAAGATGTTTTTCATATAAAAATTTCAATTTTTTTAGGTTTTGGGTGGATTTTTCAATTTTTTGGGGGTGGTCACGAATTAAAGTCCTTTTCGCTATAGGACGCTTAGTTTAGGAGATATGGGCAAAAGAAGTTTTTCATATAAAAATTTCAATTTTTTTATGTTTTGGGTGGATTTTTCAATTTTTTGAGGGTGGTCACGAATTAAAGTCCTTTTCGCTCTAGGACGCATATTTAAGGAGATATGGGCAAAAGAAGTTTTTCATATAAAAATTTAAATTTTTTTAGGTTTTGGGTGGATTTTTCACTTTTTTGCGGGTGGTCACGAATTAAAGTCCTTTTCGCTCTAGGATGCATATTTAAGGAGATATGGGCAAAAGAAGCTTTTCATATAAAAATTTCAATTTTTTTAGGTTTTGGGTGGATTTTTCAATTTTTTGAGGGTGGTCACGAATTAAAGCCCTTTTCGCTCTAGGACGCATATTTAAGGAGATATGGGCAAAAGAAGTTTTTCATATAAAAATTTCATTTTTTTTTAGGTTTTGGGTGGATTTTTCAATTTTTTGAGGGTGGTCACGAATTAAAGTCCTTTTCGCTCTAGGACGCATATTTAAGGAGATATGGGCAAAAGAAGTTTTTCATATAAAAATTTCAATTTTTTTAGGTTTTGGGTGGATTTTTCAATTTTTTGAGGGTGGTCACGAATTAAAGTCCTTTTCGCTCTAGGACGCTTAGTTTAGGAGATATGGGCAAAAGAAGTTTTTCATATAAAAATTTCAATTTTTTTAGGTTTTGGGTGGATTTTTCACTTTTTTGGGGATGGTCACGAATTAAAGGCCTTTTCGCTCTAGGACGCATATTTAAGGAGATATGAGCTAAAGAAGTTTTTCATATAAAAATTCCAATTATTTTAGGTTTTGGGTGGATTTTTCAATTTTTTGAGGGTGGTCACGAATTAAAGTCCTTTTCGCTCTAGGACGCATATTTAAGGAGATATGGGCAAAAGAAGTTTTTCATATAAAAATTTCAATTTTTTTAGGTTTTGGGTGGATTTTTCAATTTTTTGGGGGTGGTCACGAATTAAAGTCCTTTTCGCTCTAGGACGCATATTTAAGGAGATATGGGCAAAAGAAGTTTTTCATATAAAAATTTAAATTTTTTTAGGTTTTGGGTGGATTTTTCAATTTTTTGGGGGTGGTCACGAATTAAAGTCCTTTTCGCTCTAGGACGCATATTTAAGGAGATATGGGCAAAAGAAGTTTTTCATATAAAAATTTCAATTATTTTAGGTTTTGGGTGGATTTTTCAATTTTTTGAGGGTGGTCACGAATTAAAGTCCTTTTCGCTCTAGGACGCATATTTAAGGAGATATGGGCAAAAGAAGTTTTTCATATAAAAATTTCAATTATTTTAGGTTTTGGGTGGATTTTTCAATTTTTTGAGGGTGGTCACGAATTAAAGTCCTTTTCGCTCTAGGACGCATATTTAAGGAGATATGGGCAAAAGAAGTTTTTCATATAAAAATTTCATTTTTTTTTTAGGTTTTGGGTGGATTTTTCAATTTTTTGGGGGTGGTCACGAATTAAAGTCCTTTTCGCTCTAGGACGCATATTTAAGGAGATATGGGCAAAAGAAGTTTTTCATATAAAAATTTCAATTTTTTTAGGTTTTGGGTGGATTTTTCAATTTTTTGGGGGTGGTCACGAATTAAAGTCCTTTTCGCTTTAGGACGCATATTTAAGGAGATATGGGCAAAAGAAGTTTTTCATATAAAAATTTCAATTATTTTAGGTTTTGGGTGGATTTTTCAATTTTTTGAGGGTGGTCACGAATTAAAGTGCTTTTCGCTCTAGGACGCATATTTAAGGAGATATGGGCAAAAGAAGTTTTTCATATAAAAATTTCAATTATTTTAGGTTTTGGGTGGATTTTTCAATTTTTTGAGGGTGGTCACGAATTAAAGTCCTTTTCGCTCTAGGACGCATATTTAAGGAGATATGGGCAAAAGAAGTTTTTCATATAAAAATTTCATTTTTTTTAGGTTTTGGGTGGATTTTTCAATTTTTTGGGGGTAGTCACGAATTAAAGTCCTTTTCGCTCTAGGACGCATATTTAAAGAGATATGGGCAAAAGAAGTTTTTCATATAAAAATTTCAATTTTTTTAGGTTTTGGGTGGATTTTTCACTTTTTTGAGGGTGGTCACGAATTAAAGTCCTTTTCGCTCTAGGACGCATATTTAAGGAGATATGGGCAAAAGAAGTTTTTCATATAAAAATTTCAATAATTTTAGGTTTTGGGTGGATTTTTCAATTTTTTGAGGGTGGTCACGAATTAAAGTCCTTTTCGCTCTAGGACGCATATTTAAGGAGATATGGGCAAAAGAAGTTTTTCATATAAAAATTTCAATTTTTTTAGGGTTTGGGTGGATTTTTAAATTTTTTGGGGGTGGTCACGAATTAAAGTCCTTTTCGCTCTAGGACGCATATTTAAGGAGATATGGGCAAAAGAAGTTTTTCATATAAAAATTTCAATTATTTTAGGTTTTGGGTGGATTTTTCAATTTTTTGAGGGTGGTCACGAATTAAAGTCCTTTTCGCTCTAGGACGCATATTTAAGGAGATATGGGCAAAAGAAGTTTTTCATATAAAAATTTCATTTTTTTAGGTTTTGGGTGGATTTTTCAATTTTTTGGGGGTGGTCACGAATTAAAGTCTTTTTCGCTATAGGACGCTTAGTTTAGGAGATATGGGCAAAAGAAGTTTTTCATATAAAAATTTAACTTTTTTTAGGTTTTGGGTGGATTTTTCAATTTTTTGGGGGTGGTCACGAATTAAAGTCCTTTTCGCTATAGGACGCATATTTAAGGAGATATGGGCAAAAGAAGTTTTTCATATAAAAATTTCAATTTTTTTAGGTTTTGGGTGGATTTTTCAATTTTTTGAGGGTGGTCACGAATTAAAGTCCTTTTCGCTCTAGGACGCATATTTAAGGAGATATGGGCAAAAGAAGTTTTTCATATAAAAATTTACATTTTTTAGGTTTTGGGTGGATTTTTCAATTTTTTGGGGGTGGTCACGAATTAAAGTCATTTTCGCTCTAGGACGCATATTTAAGGAGATATGGGCAAAAGAAGTTTTTTATATAAAAATTTCAATTTTTTTAGGTTTTGGGTGGATTTTTCAATTTTTTGGGGGTGGTCACGAATTTAAGTCCTTTTCGCTCTAGGACGCTTAGTTTAGGAGATATGGGCAAAAGAAGTTTTTCATATAAAAATTTCCATTTTTTTTAGGTTTTGGGTGGATTTTTCAATTTTTTGGGGTGGTCACGAATTTAAGTCCTTTTCGCTCTAGGACGCATATTTAAGGAGATATGGGCAAAAGAAGTTTTTCATATAAAAATTTCAATTTTTTTAGGTTTTGGGTGGATTTTTCAATTTTTTGAGGGTGGTCACGAATTAAAGTCCTTTTCGCTCTAGGACGCTTAGTTTAGGAGATATGGGCAAAAAAGTTTTTCATATAAAAATTTCAATTTTTTTAGGTTTTGGGTGGATTTTTCACTTTTTTGGGGATGGTCACGAATTAAAGTCCTTTTCGCTCTAGGACGCATATTTAAGGAGATATGAGCAAAAGAAGTTTTTCATATAAAAATTTCAATTAGTTTAGGTTTTGGGTGGATTTTTCAATTTTTTGAGGGTGGTCACGAATTAAAGTCCTTTTCGCTCTAGGACGCATATTTAAGGAGATATGGGCAAAAGAAGTTTTTCATATAAAAATTTCAATTTTTTTAGGTTTTGGGTGGATTTTTCAATTTTTTGAGGGTGGTCACGAATTAAAGTCCTTTTCGCTCTAGGACGCATATTTAAGGAGATATGGGCAAAAGAAGTTTTTCATATAAAAATTTCAATTATTTTAGGTTTTGGGTGGATTTTTCAATTTTTTGAGGGTGGTCACGAATTAAAGTCCTTTTCGCTCTAGGACGCATATTTAAGGAGATATGGGCAAAAGAAGTTTTTCATATAAAAATTTCAATTATTTTAGGTTTTGGGTGGATTTTTCAATTTTTTGAGGGTGGTCACGAATTAAAGTCCTTTTCGCTCTAGGACGCATATTTAAGGAGATATGGGCAAAAGAAGTTTTTCATATAAAAATTTCATTTTTTTTTTAGGTTTTGGGTGGATTTTTCAATTTTTTGGGGGTGGTCACGAATTAAAGTCCTTTTCGCTCTAGGACGCATATTTAAGGAGATATGGGCAAAAGAAGTTTTTCATATAAAAATTTCAATTTTTTTAGGTTTTGGGTGGATTTTTCAATTTTTTGGGGGTGGTCACGAATTAAAGTCCTTTTCGCTCTAGGACGCATATTTAAGGAGATATGGGCAAAAGAAGTTTTTCATATAAAAATTTCAATTATTTTAGGTTTTGGGTGGATTTTTCAATTTTTTGAGGGTGGTCACGAATTAAAGTGCTTTTCGCTCTAGGACGCATATTTAAGGAGATATGGGCAAAAGAAGTTTTTCATATAAAAATTTCAATTATTTTAGGTTTTGGGTGGATTTTTCAATTTTTTGAGGGTGGTCATGAATTAAAGTCCTTTTCGCTCTAGGACGCATATTTAAGGAGATATGGGCAAAAGAAGTTTTTCATATAAAAATTTCATTTTTTTTAGGTTTTGGGTGGATTTTTCAATTTTTTGGGGGTAGTCACGAATTAAAGTCCTTTTCGCTCTAGGACGCATATTTAAAGAGATATGGGCAAAAGAAGTTTTTCATATAAAAATTTCAATTTTTTTAGGTTTTGGGTGGATTTTTCACTTTTTTGAGGGTGGTCACGAATTAAAGTCCTTTTCGCTCTAGGACGCATATTTAAGGAGATATGGGCAAAAGAAGTTTTTCATATAAAAATTTCAATAATTTTAGGTTTTGGGTGGATTTTTCAATTTTTTGAGGGTGGTCACGAATTAAAGTCCTTTTCGCTCTAGGACGCATATTTAAGGAGATATGGGCAAAAGAAGTTTTTCATATAAAAATTTCAATTTTTTTAGGGTTTGGGTGGATTTTTAAATTTTTTGGGGGTGGTCACGAATTAAAGTCCTTTTCGCTCTAGGACGCATATTTAAGGAGATATGGGCAAAAGAAGTTTTTCATATAAAAATTTCAATTATTTTAGGTTTTGGGTGGATTTTTCAATTTTTTGAGGGTGGTCACGAATTAAAGTCCTTTTCGCTCTAGGACGCATATTTAAGGAGATATGGGCAAAAGAAGTTTTTCATATAAAAATTTCATTTTTTTAGGTTTTGGGTGGATTTTTCAATTTTTTGGGGGTGGTCACGAATTAAAGTCTTTTTCGCTATAGGACGCTTAGTTTAGGAGATATGGGCAAAAGAAGTTTTTCATATAAAAATTTAACTTTTTTTAGGTTTTGGGTGGATTTTTCAATTTTTTGGGGGTGGTCACGAATTAAAGTCCTTTTCGCTCTAGGACGCATATTTAAGGAGATATGGGCAAAAGAAGTTTTTCATATAAAAATTTCAATTTTTTTAGGTTTTGGGTGGATTTTTCAATTTTTTGAGGATGGTCACGAATTAAAGTCCTTTTCGCTCTAGGACGCATATTTAAGGAGATATGGGCAAAAGAAGTTTTTCATATAAAAATTTCAATTTTTTTAGGTTTTGGGTGGATTTCTCAATTTTTTGGGGGTGGTCACGAATTAAAGTCATTTTCGCTCTAGGACGCATATTTAAGGAGATATGGGCAAAAGAAGTTCTTCATATAAAAATTTAATTTTTTTTAGGTTTTGGGTGGATTTTTCAATTTTTTGAGGGTGGTCACGAATTTAAGTCCTTTTCGCTATAGGACGCATATTTAAGGAGATATGGGCAAAAGAAGTTTTTCATATAAAAATTTCAATTTTTTTAGGTTTTGGGTGGATTTTTCACTTTTTTGAGGGTGGTCACGAATTAAAGTCCTTTTCGCTCTAGGACGCATATTTAAGGAGAAGTTTTTCATATAAAAATTTCAATTTTTTTAGGTTTTGGGTGGATTTTTCACTTTTTTGGGGATGGTCACGAATTAAAGTCCTTTTCGCTCTAGGACGCATATTTAAGGAGATATGAGCAAAAGAAGTTTTTCATATAAAAATTTCAATTAGTTTAGGTTTTGGGTGGATTTTTCAATTTTTTGAGGGTGGTCACGAATTAAAGTCCTTTTCGCTCTAGGACGCATATTTAAGGAGATATGGGCAAAAGAAGTTTTTCATATAAAAATTTCAATTTTTTTAGGTTTTGGGTGGATTTTTCAATTTTTTGAGGGTGGTCACGAATTAAAGTCCTTTTCGCTCTAGGACGCATATTTAAGGAGATATGGGCAAAAGAAGTTTTTCATATAAAAATTTAAATTTTTTTAGGTTTTGGGTGGATTTTTCAATTTTTTAGGGGTGGTCACGAATTAAAGTCCTTTTCGCTCTAGGACGCATATTTAAGGAGATATGGGCAAAAGAAGTTTTTCATATAAAAATTTCAATTTTTTAGGTTTTGGGTGGATTTTTCAATTTTTTGGGGGTGGTCACGAATTAAAGTCCTTTTCGCTCTAGGACGCATATTTAAGGAGATATGGGCAAAAGATGTTTTTCATATAAAAATTTCAATTTTTTTAGGTTTTGGGTGGATTTTTCAATTTTTTGGGGGTGGTCACGAATTAAAGTCCTTTTCGCTATAGGACGCTTAGTTTAGGAGATATGGGCAAAAGAAGTTTTTCATATAAAAATTTCAATTTTTTTATGTTTTGGGTGGATTTTTCAATTTTTTGAGGGTGGTCACGAATTAAAGTCCTTTTCGCTCTAGGACGCATATTTAAGGAGATATGGGCAAAAGAAGTTTTTCATATAAAAATTTCAATTTTTTTAGGTTTTGGGTGGATTTTCCAATTTTTTGGGGGTGGTCACGAATTAAAGTCCTTTTCGCTCTAGGACGCATATTTAAGGAGATATGGGCAAAAGAAGTTTTTCATATAAAAATTTCAATTATTTTAGGTTTTGGGTGGATTTTTCATTTTTTTTTTTCGGGTGGTCACGAATTAAAGTCCTTTTCGCTATAGGACGCTTAGTTTAGGAGATATGGGCAAAAGAAGTTTTTCATATAAAAAATTCAATTTTTTTAAGTTTTGGGTGGATTTTTCAATTTTTTGAGGGTGGTCACGAATTAAAGTCCTTTTCGCTCTAGGACGCATATTTAAGGAGATATGGACAAGAGAAGTTTTTCATATAAAAATTTCAATTATTTTAGGTTTTGGGTGGATTTTTCAATTTTTTGAGGGTGGTCACGAATTAAAGTCCTTTTCGCTCTAGGACGCATATTTAAGGAGATATGGGCAAAAGAAGTTTTTCATATAAAAATTTAATTTTTTTTAGGTTTTGGGTGGATTTTTCAATTTTTTGGGGGTGGTCACGAATTAAAGTCCTTTTCGCTCTAGGACGCATATTTAAGGAGATATGAGCAAAAGAAGTTTTTCATATAAAAATTTCAATAATTTTAGGTTTTGGGTGGATTTTTCAATTTTTTGAGGGTGGTCACGAATTAAAGTCCTTTTCGCTCTAGGACGCATATTTAAGGAGATATGGGCAAAAGAAGTTTTTCATATAAAAATTTATATTTTTTTAGGTTTTGGGTGGATTTTTCAATTTTCTGGGGGTGGTCACGAATTAAAGTCCTTTTCGCTCTATGACGCATATTTAAGGAGATATGGGCAAAAGAAGTTTTACATATAAAAATTTCAATTATTTTAGGTTTTGGGTGGATTTTTCAATTTTTTGAGGGTAGTCACGAATTAAAGTCCTTTTCGCTCTAGGACGCATATTTAAGGAGATATGGGCAAAAGAAGTTTTTCATATAAAAATTTCATTTTTTTTAGGTTTTGGGTGGATTTTTCAATTTTTTGGGGGTCGTCACGAATTAAAGTCCTTTTCGCTATAGGACGCTTAGTTTAGGAGATATGGGCAAAAGAAGTTTTTCATATAAAAATTTCAATTTTTTTAGGTTTTGGGTGGATTTTTCAATTTTTTGAGGGTGGTCACGAATTAAAGTCCTTTTCGCTCTAGGACGCATATTTAAGGAGATATGGGCAAAAGAAGTTTTTCATATAAAAATTTAAATTATTTTAGGTTTTGGGTGGATTTTTCAATTTTTTGAGGGTGGTCACGAATTAAAGTCCTTTTCGCTCTAGGACGCATATTTAAGGAGATATGGGCAAAAGAAGTTTTTCATATAAAAATTTACATTTTTCTAGGTTTTGGGTGGATTTTTCAATTTTTTGATGGTGGTCACGAATTAAAGTCCTTTTCGCTCTAGGACGCATATTTAAGGAGATATGGGCAAAAGAAGTTTTTCATATAAAAATTTCAATTTTTTTAGGTTTTGGGTGGATTTTTCAATTTTTTGAGGGTGGTCACGAATTAAAGTCCTTTTCGCTCTAGGACGCTTAGTTTAGGAGATATGGGCAAAAGAAGTTTTTCATATTTCAATTTTTTTAGGTTTTGGGTGGATTTTTCAATTTTTTGAGGGTGGTCACGAATTAAAGTCCTTTTCGCTCTAGGACGCATATTTAAGGAGATATGGGCAAAAGAAGTTTTTCATATAAAAATTTCAATTTTTTTAGGTTTTGGGTGGATTTTTCAATTTTTTGGAGGTGGTCACGAATTAAAGTCCTTTTCGCTCTAGGACGCATATTTAAGGAGATATGGGCAAAAGAAGTTTTTCATATAAAAAATTAAAATTTTTTAGGTTTTGGGTGGATTTTTCACTTTTTTGAGGGTGGTCACGAATTAAAGTCCTTTTCGCTCTAGGACGAATATTTAAGGAGATATGGGCAAAAGAAGTTTTTCATATAAAAATTTCAATTTTTTTAGGTTTTGGGTGGATTTTTAAATTTTTTGAGGGTGGTCACGAATTAAAGTCCTTTTCGCTCTAGGACGCATATTTAAGGAGATATGGGCAAAAGAAGTTTTTTATATAAAAATTTAAATTTTTTTAGGTTTTGTGTGGATTTTTCAATTTTTTTGGGGTGGTCACGAATTAAAGTCCTTTTCGCTCTAGGACGCATATTTAAGGAGATATGGGCAAAAGAAGTTTTTCATATAAAAATTTAAATTTTTTTAGGTTTTGGGTGGACTTTTCAATTTTTTGTGGGTGGTCACGAATTAAAGTCCTTTTCGCTCTAGGACGCATATTTAAGGAGATATGGGCAAAACAAGTTTTTCATATAAAAAATTAAATTTTTTTAGGTTTTGGGTGGATTTTTCACTTTTTTGAGGGTGGTCACGAATTAAAGTCCTTTTCGCTCTAGGACGCATATTTAAGGAGATATGGGCAAAAGAAGTTTTTCATATAAAAATTTCAATTTTTTTAGGTTTTGGGTGGATTTTTCAATTTTTTGGGGGTGGTCACGAATTAAAGTCCTTTTCGCTCTAGGACGCATATTTAAGGAGATATGGGCAAAAGAAGTTTTTCATATAAAAATTTAAATTTTTTTAGGTTTTGGGTGGAGAAGAAGTTTTTCATATAAAAATTTAAATTTTTTTAGGTTTTGGGTGGATTTTTCAATTTTTTGAGGGTGGTCACGAATTAAAGTCATTTTCGCTATAGGACGCTTAGTTTAGGAGATATGGGCAAAAGAAGTTTTTCGTATAAAAATTAAAATTTTTTTAGGGTTTGGGTGGATTTTTCAATTTTTTGGGGGTGGTCACGAATTAAAGTCCTTTTCGCTCTAGGACGCATATTTAAGGAGATATGGGCAAAAGAAGTTTTTCATATAAAAATTTACATTTGTTTAGGTTTTGGGTGGATTTTTCAATTTTTTGGGGGTGGTCACGAATTAAAGTTCTTTTCGCTCTAGGACGCATATTTAAGGAGATATGGGCAAAAGAAGTTTTTCATATAAAAATTCAATTTTTTTAGGTTTTGGGTGGATTTTTCAATTTTTTGAGGGTGGTCACGAATTAAAGTCCTTTTCGCTCTAGGACGCTTAGTTTAGGAGATATGGGCAAAAGAAGTTTTTCATATAAAAATTTCAATTTTTTTAGGTTTTGGGTGGATTTTTCAATTTTTTGAGGGTGGTCACGAATTAAAGTCCTTTTCGCTCTAGGACGCATATTTAAGGAGATATGGGCAAAAGAAGTTTTTCATATAAAAATTTACATTTTTTTAGGTTTTGGGTGGATTTTTCAATTTTTTGGGGGTGGTCACGAATTAAAGTCCTTTTCGCTCTAGGACGCATATTTAAGGAGATATGGGCAAAAGAAGTTTTTCATATAAAAATTTAAATTATTTTAGGTTTTGGGTGGATTTTTCAATTTTTTGAGGGTGGTCACGAATTAAAGTCCTTTTCGCTCTAGGACGCATATTTAAGGAGATATGGGCAAAAGAAGTTTTTTATATAAAAATTTAAATTTTTTTAGGTTTTGGGTGGATTTTTCAATTTTTTGGGGGTGGTCACGAATTAAAGTCCTTTTCGCTCTAGGACGCATATTTAAGGAGATATGGGCAAAAGAAGTTTTTCATATAAAAATTTCAATTTTTTTAGGTTTTGGGTGGATTTTTCAATTTTTTGGGGGTGGTCACGAATTAAAGTCCTTTTCGCTCTAGGACGCATATTTAAGGAGATATGGGCAAAAGAAGTTTTTCATATAAAAATTTAAATTTTTTTAGGTTTTGGGTGGATTTTTCAATTTTTTGAGGGTGGTCACGAATTAAAGTCATTTTCGCTATAGGACGCTTAGTTTAGGAGATATGGGCAAAAGAAGTTTTTCGTATAAAAATTAAAATTTTTTTAGGGTTTGGGTGGATTTTTCAATTTTTTGGGGGTGGTCACGAATTAAAGTCCTTTTCGCTCTAGGACGCATATTTAAGGAGATATGGGCAAAAGAAGTTTTTCATATAAAAATTTACATTTTTTTAGGTTTTGGGTGGATTTTTCAATTTTTTGGGGGTGGTCACGAATTAAAGTCATTTTCGCTCTAGGACGCATATTTAAGGAGATATGGGCAAAAGAAGTTTTTCATATAGAAATTCAATTTTTTTAGGTTTTGGGTGGATTTTTCAATTTTTTGAGGGTGGTCACGAATTAAAGTCCTTTTCGCTCTAGAACGCTTAGTTTAGGAGATATGGGCAAAAGAAGTTTTTCATATAAAAATTTCAATTTTTTAGGTTTTGGGTGGATTTTTCAATTTTTTGAGGGTGGTCACGAATTAAAGTCCTTTTCGCTCTAGGACGCATATTTAAGGAGATATGGGCAAAAGAAGTTTTTCATATAAAAATTTACATTTTTTTAGGTTTTGGGTGGATTTTTCAATTTTTTGGGGGTGGTCACGAATTAAAGTCCTTTTCGCTCTAGGACGCATATTTAAGGAGATATGGGCAAAAGAAGTTTTTCATATAAAAATTTAAATTATTTTAGGTTTTGGGTGGATTTTTCAATTTTTTGAGGGTGGTCACGAATTAAAGTCCTTTTCGCTCTAGGACGCATATTTAAGGAGATATGGGCAAAAGAAGTTTTTCATATAAAAATTTCAATTTTTTTAGGTTTTGGGTGGATTTTTCAATTTTTTGAGGGTGGTCACGAATTAAAGTCCTTTTTGCTCTAGGACGCATATTTAAGGAGATATGGGCAAAAGAAGTTTTTCATATAAAAATTTAAATTTTTTTACGTTTTGGGTGGATTTTTCAATTTTTTGAGGGTGGTCACGAATTAAAGTCCTTTTCGCTCTAGGACGCATATTTAAGGAGATATGGGCAAAAGAAGTTTTTCATATAAAAATTTCAATTTTTTTAGGTTTTGGGTGGATTTTTCAATTTTTTGAGGGTGGTCACGAATTAAAGTCCTTTTCGCTCTAGGACGCATATTTAAGGAGATATGGGCAAAAGAAGTTTTTCATATAAAAATTTACATTTTTTTAGGTTTTGGGTGGATTTTTCAATTTTTTGGTGGTGGTCATGTATTAAAGTCCTTTTCGCTCTAGGACGCATATTTAAGGAGATATGGGCAAAAGAAGTTTTTCATATAAAAATTTACATTTTTTTAGGTTTTGGGTGGATTTTTCAATTTTTTGGGGGTGGTCACGAATTAAAGTCATTTTCGCTCTAGGACGCATATTTAAGTCATTTTCGCTCTAGGACGCATATTTAAGGAGATATGGGCAAAAGAAGTTTTACATATAAAAAGTTCAATTTTTTTAGGTTTTGGGTGGATTTTTCAATTTTTTGAGGGTGATCACGAATTAAAGTCCTTTTCGCTCTAGGACGCATATTTAAGGAGATATGGGCAAAAGAAATTTTTCATATAAAAATTTCAATTTTTTTAGGTTTTGGGTGGATTTTTCAATTTTTTGGGGGTAGTCACGAATTAAAGTCATTTTCGCTCTAGGACGCATATTTAAGGAGATATGGGCAAAAGAAGTTTTTCATATAAAAATTAAAATTTTTTTAGGTTTTGGGTGGATTTTTCACTTTTTTGAGGGTGGTCACGAATTAAAGTCCTTTTCGCTCTAGGACGCATATTTAAGGAGATATGGGCAAAAGAAGTTTTTCATATAAAAATTTAAATTATTTTAGGTTTTGGGTGGATTTTTCAATTTTTTGGGGGTGGTCACGAATTAAAGTCCTTTTCGCTATAGGACGCTTAGTTTAGGAGATATGGGCAAAATAAGTTTTTCGTATAAAAATTTCAATTTTTTTAGGTTTTGGGTGGATTTTTCACTTTTTTGAGGGTGGTCACGAATTAAAGTCCTTTTCGCTCTAGGACGCATATTTAAGGAGATATGGGCAAAAGAAGTTTTTCATAAAAAAATTCAATTTTTTTAGGTTTTGGGTGGATTTTTAAATTTTTTGGGGGTGGTCACGAATTAAAGTCCTTTTCGCTCTAGGACGCATATTTAAGGAGATATGGGCAAAAGAAGTTTTTCATAAAAAAATTCAATTTTTTTAGGTTTTGGGTGGATTTTTAAATTTTTTGAGGGTGGTCACGAATTAAAGTCCTTTTCGCTCTAGGACGCATATTTAAGGAGATATGGGCAAAAGAAGTTTTTCATATAAAAATTTAAATTATTTTAGGTTTTGGGTGGATTTTTCAATTTTTTGAGGGTGTTCACGAATTAAAGTCCTTTTCGCTCTAGGACGCATATTTAAGGAGATATGGGCAAAAGAAGTTTTTCATATAAAAATTCAATTTTTTTAGGTTTTGGGTGGATTTTTCAATTTTTTGGGGTGGTCACGAATTTAAGTCCTTTTCGCTCTAGGACGCATATTTAAGGAGATATGGGCAAAAGAAGTTTTTCATATAAAAATTTCAATTATTTTAGGTTTTGGGTGGATTTTTCAATTTTTTGGGGGTGGTCACGAATTAAAGTCCTTTTCGCTATAGGACGCATATTTAAGGAGATATGGGCAAAAGAAGTTTTTCATAAAAAAATTTCAATTTTTTTAGGTTTTGGGTGGATTTTCCAATTTTTTGGGGGTGGTCACGAATTAAAGTCCTTTTCGCTCTAGGACGCTTAGTTTAAGAGATATGGGCAAAAGAAGTTTTTCATATAAAAATTTAAATTTTTTTATGTTTTGGATGGATTTTTAAATTTTTTGAGGGTGGTCACGTATTAAAGCCCTTTTCGCTCTAGGACGTATATTTAAGGAGATATGGGCAAAAGAAGTTTTTCATATAAAATTTCAATTTTTTTAGGTTTTGGGTGGATTTTTCAATTTTTTGGGGTGGTCACGAATTAAAGTCCTTTTCGCTCTAGGACGCATATTTAAGGAGATATGGACAAAAGAAGTTTTTCATATAAAAATTAAAATTTTTTTAGGTTTTGGGTGGATTTTTCACTTTTATGAGGGTGGTCACGAATTAAAGTCCTTTTCGCTCTAGGACGCATATTTAAGGAGATATGGGCAAAAGAAGTTTTTCATATAAAAATTTAAATTTTTTTAGGTTTTGGGTGGATTTTTCAATTTTTTGAGGGTGGTCACGAATTAAAGTCCTTTTCGCTCTAGGACGCATATTTAAGGAGATATGGGCAAAAGAAGTTTTTCATATAAAAATTTCAATTTTTTTAGGTTTTGGGTGGATTTTTCAATTTTTTGAGGGTGGTCACGAATTAAAGTCCTTTTCGCTCTAGGACGCATATTTAAGGAGATATGGGCAAAAGAAGTTTTTCATATAAAAATTTCAATTTTTTAGGTTTTGGGTGGATTTTTCAATTTTTTGAGGGTGGTCACGAATTAAAGTCCTTTTCGCTCTAGGACGCATATTTAAGGAGATATGGGCAAAAGAAGTTTTTCATATAAAAATTTAAATTTTTTTAGGTTTTGGGTGGATTTTTCAATTTTTTGGGGTGGTCACGAATTAAAGTCCTTTTCGCTCTAGGACGCATATTTAAGGAGATATGGACAAAAGAAGTTTTTCATATAAAAATTAAAATTTTAATTTAAGTCCGAATTAAAGTCCTTTTCGCTCTAGGACGCATATTTAAGGAGATATGGGCAAAAGAAGTTTTTCATATAAAAATTTACATTTTTTTAGGTTTTGGGTGGATTTTTCAATTTTTTGGGGGTGGTCACGAATTAAAGTCCTTTTCGCTCTAGGACGCATATTTAAGGAGATATGGGCAAAAGAAGTTTTTCATATAAAAATTTCAATTATTTAAGGTTTTGGGTGGATTTTTCAATTTTTTGGGGTGGTCACGAATTAAAGTCCTTTTCGCTCTAGGACGCATATTTAAGGAGATATGGGCAAAAGAAGTTTTTCAATAAAAATTTAAATTTTTTAGGTTTTGGGTGGATTTTTCAATTTTTTGGGGTGGTCACGAATTAAAGTCCTTTTCGCTCTAGGACGCATATTTAAGGAGATATGGACAAAAGAAGTTTTTCATATAAAAATTAAAATTTTTGTTAGGTTTTGGGTGGATTTTTCACTTTTTTGAGGGTGGTCACGAATTAAAGTCCTTTTCGCTCTAGGACGCATATTTAAGGAGATATGGGCAAAAGAAGTTTTTCATATAAAAATTTAAATTTTTTTAGGTTTTGGGTGGATTTTTCAATTTTTTGAGGGTGGTCACGAATTAAAGTCCTTTTCGCTCTAGGACGCATATTTAAGGAGATATGGGCAAAAGAAGTTTTTCACATAAAAATTTAAATTTTTTTAGGTTTTGGGTGGATTTTTCAATTTTTTGGGGGTGGTCACGAATTAAAGTCCTTTTCGCTCTAGGACGCATATTTAAGGAGATATTGGCAAAAGAAGTTTTTCATATAAAAATTTCAATTTTTTAGGTTTTGGGTGGATTTTTAAATTTTTTGAGGGTGGTCACGAATTAAAGTCCTTTTCGCTCTAGGACGCATATTTAAGGAGATATGGGCAAAAGAAGTTTTTCATATAAAAATTAAAATTTTTTTAGGTTTTGGGTGGATTTTTCACTTTTTTGCGGGTGGTCACGAATTTAAGTCCTTTTCGCTCTAGGACGCATATTTAAGGAGATATGGGCAAAAGAAGTTTTTCACATAAAAATTTAAATTTTTTTAGGTTTTGGGTGGATTTTTCAATTTTTTGAGGGTGGTCACGAATTAAAGTCCTTTTCGCTCTAGGACGCATATTTAAGGAGATATGGGCAAAAGAAGTTTTTCATATAAAAATTAAAATTTTTTTAGGTTTTGGGTGGATTTTTCACTTTTTTGCGGGTGGTCACGAATTTAAGTCCTTTTCGCTCTAGGACTCATATTTAAGGAGATATGGGCAAAAGAAGTTTTTCACATAAAAATTTACATTTTTTTAGGTTTTGGGTGGATTTTTCAATTTTTTGGGGGTGGTCACGAATTAAAGTCCTTTTCGCTCTAGGACGCATATTTAAGGAGATATGGGCAAAAGAAGTTTTTCATATAAAAATTAAATTTTTTTTAGGTTTTGGGTGGATTTTTCACTTTTTTGAGGGTGTTCACGAATTAAAGTCCTTTTCGCTCTAGTACGCATATTTAAGGAGATATGGGCAAAAGAAGTTTTTCATATAAAAATTTCAATTATTTTAGGTTTTGGGTGAATTTTTCAATTTTTTGAGGGTGGTCACGAATTAAAGTCCTTTTCGCTCTAGGACGCATATTTAAGGAGATATGGGCAAAAGAAGTTTTTCATATAAAAATTAAAATTTTTTTAGGTTTTGGGTGGATTTTTCAATTTTTTGGGGTGGTCACGAATTAAAGCCCTTTAGCTCTAGGACGCATATTTAAGGAGATATGGGCAAAAGAAGTTTTTCGTATAAAAATTTCAATTTTTTTAGGTTTTGGGTGGATTTTTCACTTTTTTGAGGGTGGTCACGAATTAAAGTCCTTTTCGCTCTAGGACGCATATTTAAGGAGATATGGGCAAAAGAAGTTTTTCATATAAAAATTTAAATTTTTTTAGGTTTTGGGTGGATTTTTCAATTTTTTAGGGGTGGTCACGAATTAAAGTCCTTTTCGCTCTAGGACGCATATTTAAGGAGATATGGGCAAAAGAAGTTTTTCATATAAAAATTTAAATTATTTTAGGTTTTGGGTGGATTTTTAAATTTTTTTGGGGGTGGTCACGAATTAAAGTCCTTTTCGCTATAGGACGCTTAGTTTAGGAGATATGGGCAAAAGAAGTGTTTCGTATAAAAATTTCAATTTTTTTAGGTTTTGGGTGGATTTTTCACTTTTTTGAGGGTGGTCACGAATTAAAGTCCTTTTCGCTTTAGGACGCATATTTAAGGAGATATGGGCAAAAGAAGTTTTTCATATAAAAATTTCAATTTTTTTAGGTTTTGGGTGGATTTTTCAATTTTTTGAGGGTGGTCACGAATTAAAGTCCTTTTCGCTCTAGGACGCATATTTAAGGAGATATGGGCAAAAGAAGTTTTTCATATAAAAATTTAAATTATTTTAGGTTTTGGGTGGATTTTTCAATTTTTTTGGGGGTGGTCACGAATTAAAGTCCTTTTCGCTATAGGACGCTTAGTTTAGGAGATATGGGCAAAAGAAGTGTTTCGTATAAAAATTTCAATTTTTTTAGGTTTTGGGTGGATTTTTCACTTTTTTGAGGGTGGTCACGAATTAAAGTCCTTTTCGCTTTAGGACGCATATTTAAGGAGATATGGGCAAAAGAAGTTTTTCATATAAAAATTTCAATTTTTTTAGGTTTTGGGTGGATTTTTCAATTTTTTGAGGGTGGTCACGAATTAAAGTCCTTTTCGCTCTAGGACGCATATTTAAGGAGATATGGGCAAAAGAAGTTTTTCATATAAAAATTTCAATTTTTTTAGGTTTTGGGTGGATTTTCCAATTTTTTGAGGGTGGTCACGAATTAAAGTCCTTTTCGCTCTAGGACGCATATTTAAGGAGATATGGGCAAAAGAAGTTTTTCATATAAAAATTTCAATTTTTTTAGGTTTTGGGTGGATTTCTCAATTTTTTGGGGGTGGTCACGAATTAAAGTCCTTTTCGCTCTAGGACGCATATTTAAGGAGATATGGGCAAAAGAAGTTTTTCATATAAAAATTTACATTTTTTAGGTTTTGGGTGGATTTGTCAATTTTTTGAGGGTGGTCACGGATTAAAGTCCTTTTCGCTATAGGACGCATATTTAAGGAGATATGGGCAAAAGAAGTTTTTTATATAAAAATTTCAATTTTTTTAGGTTTTGGGTGGATTTTCCAATTTTTTGGGGGTGGTCACGAATTAAAGTCTTTTTCGCTCTAGGACGCATATTTAAGGAGATATGGGCAAAAGAAGTCTTTCATATAAAAATTTCAATTTTTTTAGGTTTTGGGTGGATTTTTCAATTTTTTGGGGGTGGTCCCGAATTAAAGTCCTTTTCGCTCTAGGACGCATATTTAAGGAGATATGGGCAAAAGAAGTTTTTCATATAAAAATTTACATTTTTTTAGGTTTTGGGTGGATTTTTCAATTTTTTGAGGGTGGTCACGAATTAAAGTCGTTTTCGCTCTAGGACGCATATTTAAGGAGATATGGGCAAAAGAAGGTTTTCATATAAAAATTTACATTTTTTTAGGTTTTGGGTGGATTTTTCACTTTTTTGAGGGTGGTCACGAATTTAAGTCCTTTTCGCTATAGGACGCATATTTAAGGAGATATGGGCAAACGAAGTTTTTCATATAAAAATTTAAATTTTTTTAGATTTTGGGTGGATTTTTCAATTTTTTGGGGGTGGTCACGAATTAAAGTCCTTTTCGCTCTAGGACGCATATTTAAGGAGATATGGGCAAAAGAAGTTTTTCATATAAAAATTTACATTTTTTAGGTTTTGGGTGGATTTTTCATTTTTTTGAGGGTGGTCACGAATTAAAGTCCTTTTCGCTCTAGGACGCATATTTAAGGAGATATGGGCAAAAGAAGTTTTTCATATAAAAATTTACATTTTTTTAGGTCCTTTTCGCTCTAGGACGCATATTTAAGGAGATATGGGCAAAAGAAGTTTTTCATATAAAAATTCCATTTTTTTTAGGTTTTGGGTGGATTTTTCATTTTTTTCGGGTGGTCACGAATTAAAGTCCTTTTCGCTCTAGGACGCATATTTAAGGAGATATGGGCAAAAGAAGTTTTTCATATAAAAATTTCAATTTTTTTAGGTTTTGGGTGGATTTTTCATTTTTTTTTCGGGTGGTCACGAATTAAAGTCCTTTTCGCTCTAGGACGCATATTTATAGAGATATGGGCAAAAGAAGTTTTTCATATAAAAATTTCAATTTTTTTAGGTTTTGGGTGGATTTTTCAATTTTTTGAGGGTGGTCACGAATTAAAGTCCTTTTCGCTCTAGGACGCATATTTAAGGAGATATGGGCAAAAGAAGTTTTTCATATAAAAATTTCAATTTTTTTAGGTTTTGGGTGGATTTTTCAATTTTTTGAGGGTGGTCACGAATTAAAGTCATTTTCGCTCTAGGACGCATATTTAAGGAGATATGGGCAAAAGAAGTTTTTCATATAAAAATTTCAATTTTTTTAGGTTTTGGGTGGATTTTTCAATTTTTTGGGGGTGGTCACGAATTAAAGTCCTTGTCGCTCTAGGACGCATATTTAAGGAGATATGGGCAAAAGAAGTTTTTCATATAAAAATTTACATTTTTTTAGGTTTTGGGTGGATTTTTCAATTTTTTGAGGGTGGTCACGAATTAAAGTCCTTTTCGCTCTAGGACGCTTAGTTTAGGAGATATGGGCAAAAGAAGTTTTTCATATAAAAATTAAAATTTTTTTAGGTTTTGGGTGGATTTTTCACTTTTTTGAGGGTGGTCACGAATTAAAGTCCCTTTCGCTCTAGGACGCATATTTAAGGAGATATGGGCAAAAGAAGTTTTTCATATAAAAATTTCAATTTTTTTAGGTTTTGGGTGGATTTTTCAATTTTTTGAGGGCGGTCACGAATTATAGTCCTTTTCGCTCTAGGACGCTTAGTTTAGGAGATATGGGCAAAAGAAGTTTTTCGTATAAAAATTTCAATTTTTTTAGGTTTTGGGTGGATTTTTCAATTTTTTGAGGGTGGTCACGAATTAAAGTCCTTTTCGCTCTATGACGCATATTTAAGGAGATATGGGCAAAAGAAGTTTTTCATATAAAAATTTACATTTTTTTAGGTTTTGGGTGGATTTTTCAATTTTTTGAGGGTGGTCACGAATTAAAGTCCTTTTCGCTCTAGGACGCATATTTAAGGAGATATGGGCAAAAGAAGTTTTTCATATAAAAATTTCAATTTTTTTAGGTTTTGGGTGGATTTTTCAATTTTTTGAGGGTGGTCACGAATTAAAGTCCTTTTCGCTCTAGGACGCATATTTAAGGAGATATGGGCAAAAGAAGTTTTTCATATAAAAATTTCAATTTTTTTAGGTTTTGGGTGGATTTTTCAATTTTTTGGGGGTGGTCACGAATTAAAGTCCTTTTCGCTCTAGGACGCATATTTAAGGAGATATGGGCAAAAGAAGTTTTTCATATAAAAATTTACATTTTTTTAGGTTTTGGGCGGATTTTTCAATTTTTTGAGGGTGGTCACGAATTAAAGTCCTTATCGCTCTAGGACGCATACTTAAGGAGATATGGACAAAAGAAGTTTTTCATATAAAAATTAAAATTTTTTTAGGTTTTGGGTGGATTTTTCACTTTTTTGAGGGTGGTCACGAATTTAAGTCCTTTTCGCTATAGGACGCATATTTAAGGAGATATGGGCAAAAGAAGTTTTTCATATAAAAATTTAAATTTTTTTAGGCTTTGGGTGGATTTTTCAATTTTTTGGGGGTGGTCACGAATTAAAGTCCTTTTCGCTCTAGGACGCATATTTAAGGAGATATGGGCAAAAGAAGTTTTTCATATAAAAATTTACATTTTTTTAGGTTTTGGGTGGATTTTTCACTTTTTTGAGGGTGGTCACGAATTAAAGTCCTTTTCGCTCTAGGACGCATATTTAAGGAGATATGGGCAAAAGAAGTTTTTCATATAAAAATTTAAATTTTTTTAGGTTTTGGGTGGTCACGAATTAAAGTCCTTTTCGCTCTAGGACGCATGTTTAAGGAGATATGGACAAAAGAAGTTTTTCATATAAAAATTTCAATTTTTTTAGGTTTTGGGTGGATTTTTCATTTTTTTCGGGTGGTCACGAATTAAAGTCCTTTTCGCTCTAGGACGCATATTTAAGGAGATATGGGCAAAAGAAGTTTTTCATATAAAAATTTCAATTTTTTTAGGTTTTGGGTGGATTTTTCAATTTTTTGAGGGTGGTCACGAATTAAAGTCCTTGTCGCTCTAGGACGCATATTTAAGGAGATATGGGCAAAAGAAGTTTTTCATATAAAAATTTCAATTTTTTTAGGTTTTGGGTGGATTTTTCAATTTTTTGAGGGTGGTCACGAATTAAAGTCCTTTTCGCTCTAGGACGCTTAGTTTAGGAGATATGGGCAAAAGAAGTTTTTCGTATAAAAATTTCAATTTTTTTAGGTTTTGGGTGGATTTTTCAATTTTTTGAGGGTGGTCACGAATTAAAGTCCTTTTCTCTCTATGACGCATATTTAAGGAGATATGGGCAAAAGAAGTTTTTCATATAAAAATTAAAATTTTTTTAGGTTTTGGGTGGATTTTTCACTTTTTTGAGGGTGGTCACGAATTAAAGTCCCTTTCGCTCTAGGACGCATATTTAAGGAGATATGGGCAAAAGAAGTTTTTCATATAAAAATTTCAATTTTTTTAGGTTTTGGGTGGATTTTTCAATTTTTTGAGGGCGGTCACGAATTATAGTCCTTTTCGCTCTAGGACGCTTAGTTTAGGAGATATGGGCAAAAGAAGTTTTTCGTATAAAAATTTCAATTTTTTTAGGTTTTGGGTGGATTTTTCAATTTTTTGAGGGTGGTCACGAATTAAAGTCCTTTTCGCTCTATGACGCATATTTAAGGAGATATGGGCAAAAGAAGTTTTTCATATAAAAATTTACATTTTTTTAGGTTTTGGGTGGATTTTTCAATTTTTTGAGGGTGGTCACGAATTAAAGTCCTTTTCGCTCTAGGACGCATATTTAAGGAGATATGGGCAAAAGAAGTTTTTCATATAAAAATTTCAATTTTTTTAGGTTTTGGGTGGATTTTTCAATTTTTTGAGGGTGGTCACGAATTAAAGTCCTTTTCGCTCTAGGACGCTTAGTTTAGGAGATATGGGCAAAAGAAGTTTTTCGTATAAAAATTTCAATTTTTTTAGGTTTTGGGTGGATTTTTCAATTTTTTGAGGGTGGTCACGAATTAAAGTCCTTTTCTCTCTATGACGCATATTTAAGGAGATATGGGCAAAAGAAGTTTTTCATATAAAAATTTACATTTTTCTAGGTTTTGGGTGGATTTTTCAATTTTTTGAGGGTGGTCACGAATTAAAGTCCTTTTCGCTCTAGGACGCATATTTAAGGAGATATGGGAAAAAGAAGTTTTTCATATAAAAATTTACATTTTTTTTAGGTTTTGGGTGGATTTTTCAATTTTTTGGGGGTGGTCACGAATTAAAGTCCTTTTCGCTCTAGGACGCATATATAAGGAGATATGGGCAAAAGAAGTTTTTCATATAAAAATTTACATTTTTTTAGGTTTTGGGCGGATTTTTCAATTTTTTGAGGATGGTCACGAATTAAAGTCCTTTTCGCTCTAGGACGCATATTTAAGGAGGTATGGGCAAAAGAAGTTTTTCATATGAAAATTTACATTTTTTTAGGTTTTGGGTGGATTTTTCACTTTTTTGAGGGTGGTCACGAATTAAAGTCCTTTTCGCTCTAGGACGCATATTTAAGGCGATATGGGCAAAAGAAGTTTTTCATATAAAAATTTACATTTTTTTAGGTTTTGGGTGGATTTTTCTCTTTTTTGAGGGTGGTCACGAATTTAAGTCCTTTTCGCTATAGGACGCTTAGTTTAGGAGATATGGGCAAAAGAAGTTTTTCATATAAAAATTTAATTTTTTTTAGGTTTTGGGTGGATTTTTCAATTTTTTGGGGGTGGTCACGAATTAAAGTCCTTTTCGCTCTAGGACGCATATTTAAGGAGATATGGGCAAAAGAAGTTTTTCATATAAAAATTTACATTTTTTTAGGTTTTGGGTGGATTTTTCACTTTTTTGAGGGTGGTCACGAATTAAAGTCCTTTTCGCTCTAGGACGCATATTTAAGGAGATATGGGCAAAAGAAGTTTTTCATATAAAAATTTACATTTTTTTAGGTTTTGGGTGGATTTTTCAATTTTTTGAGGGTGGTCACGAATTAAAGTCCTTTTCGCTCTAGGACGCATATTTAAGGAGATATGGGCAAAAGAAGTTTTTCATATAAAAATTTACATTTTTTTAGGTTTTGGGTGGATTTTTGACTTTTTTGAGGGTGGTCACGAATTAAAGTCCTTTTCGCTCTAGGACGCATATTTAAGGAGATATGGGCAAAAGAAGTTTTTCATATAAAAATTTCAATTTTTTTAGGTTTTGGGTGGATTTTTCATTTTTTTTCGGGTGGTCACGAATTAAAGTCCTTTTCGCTCTAGGACGCATATTTAAGGAGATATGGGCAAAAGAAATTTTTCATATAAAAATTTCAATTTTTTTAGGTTTTGGGTGGATTTTTCAATTTTTTGAGGGTGGTCACGAATTAAAGTCCTTTTCGCTCTAGGACGCATATTTAAGGAGATATGGGCAAAAGAAGTTTTTCATATAAAAATTTCAATTTTTTTAGGTTTTGGGTGGATTTTTCAATTTTTTGAGGGTGGTCACGAATTAAAGTCATTTTCGCTCTAGGACGCTTATTTAAGGAGATATGGGCAAAAGAAGTTTTTCATATAAAAATTTCAATTTTTTTAGGTTTTGGGTGGATTTTTCAATTTTTTGGGGGTGGTCACGAATTAAAGTCCTTGTCGCTCTAGGACGCATATTTAAGGAGATATGGGCAAAAGAAGTTTTTCATATAAAAATTTAAATTTTTTTAGGTTTTGGGTGGATTTTTCAATTTTTTGGGGGTGGTCACGAATTAAAGTCCTTTTCGCTCTAGGACGCATATTTAAGGAGATATGGGCAAAAGAAGTTTTTCATATAAAAATTTACATTTTTTTAGGTTTTGGGTGGATTTTTCACTTTTTTGAGGGTGGTCACGAATTAAAGTCCTTTTCGCTCTAGGACGCATATTTAAGGAGATATGGGCAAAAGAAGTTTTTCATATAAAAATTTACATTTTTTTAGGTTTTGGGTGGATTTTTCAATTTTTTGAGGGCGGTCACGAATTAAAGTCCTTTTCGCTCTAGGACGCTTAGTTTAGGAGATATGGGCAAAAGAAGTTTTTCGTATAAAAATTTCAATTTTTTTAGGTTTTGGGTGGATTTTTCAATTTTTTGAGGGTGGTCACGAATTAAAGTCCTTTTCGCTCTATGACGCATATTTAAGGAGATATGGGCAAAAGAAGTTTTTCATATAAAAATTTAAATTTTTTTAGGTTTTGGGTGGATTTTTCAATTTTTTGAGGGTGGTCACGAATTAAAGTCCTTTTCGCTCTAGGACGCATATTTAAGGAGATAATGGCAAAAGAAGTTTTTCATATAAAAATTTCAATTTTTTTAGGTTTTGGGTGGATTTTCCAATTTTTTGAGGGTGGTCACGAATTAAAGTCCTTTTCGCTCTAGGACGCATATTTAAGGAGATATGGGCAAAAGAAGTTTTTCATATAAAAATTTCAATTTTTTTAGGTTTTGGGTGGATTTTTCAATTTTTTGAGGGTGGTCACGAATTAAAGTCCTTTTCGCTCTAGGACGCATATTTAAGGAGATATGGGCAAAAGAAGTTTTTCATATAAAAATTTCAATTTTTTTAGGTTTTGGGTGGATTTTTCAATTTTTTGGGGGTGGTCACGAATTAAAGTCCTTTTCGCTCTAGGACGCATATATAAGGAGATATGGGCAAAAGAAGTTTTTGATATAAAAATTTACATTTTTTTAGGTTTTGGGCGGATTTTTCAATTTTTTGAGGGTGGTCACGAATTAAAGTCCTTTTCGCTCTAGGACGCATATTTAAGGAGATATGGGCAAAAGAAGTTTTTCATATGAAAATTTACATTTTTTTAGGTTTTGGGTGGATTTTTCACTTTTTTGAGGGTGGTCACGAATTAAAGTCCTTTTCGCTCTAGGACGCATATTTAAGGCGATATGGGCAAAAGAAGTTTTTCATATAAAAATTTACATTTTTTTAGGTTTTGGGTGGATTTTTCTCTTTTTTGTGGGTGGTCACGAATTTAAGTCCTTTTCGCTATAGGACGCTTGGTTTAGGAGATATGGGCAAAAGAAGTTTTTCATATAAAAATTTAATTTTTTTTTAGGTTTTGGGTGGATTTTTCAATTTTTTGGGGGTGGTCACGAATTAAAGTCCTTTTCGCTCTAGGACGCATATTTAAGGAGATATGGGCAAAAGAAGTTTTTCATATAAAAATTTACATTTTTTTAGGTTTTGGGTGGATTTTTCACTTTTTTTAGGGTGGTCACGAATTAAAGTCCTTTTCGCTCTAGGACGCATATTTAAGGAGATATGGGCAAAAGAAGTTTTTCATATAAAAATTTCAATTTTTTTAGGTTTTGGGTGGATTTTTCAATTTTTTGAGGGTGGTCACGAATTAAAGTCCTTTTCGCTCTAGGACGCATATTTAAGGAGATATGGGCAAAAGAAGTTTTTCATATAAAAATTTACATTTTTTTAGGTTTTGGGTGGATTTTTCACTTTTTTGAGGGTGGTCACGAATTAAAGTCCTTTTCGCTCTAGGACGCATATTTAAGGAGATATGGGCAAAAGAAGTTTTTCATATAAAAATTTCAATTTTTTTAGGTTTTGGGTGGATTTTTCATTTTTTTTCGGGTGGTCACGAATTAAAGTCCTTTTCGCTCTAGGACGCATATTTAAGGAGATATGGGCAAAAGAAGTTTTTCATATAAAAATTTCAATTTTTTTAGGTTTTGGGTGGATTTTTCAATTTTTTGAGGGTGGTCACGAATTAAAGTCCTTTTCGCTCTAGGACGCATATTTAAGGAGATATGGGCAAAAGAAGTTTTTCATATAAAAATTTCAATTTTTTTAGGTTTTGGGTGGATTTTTCAATTTTTTGAGGGTGGTCACGAATTAAAGTCATTTTCGCTCTAGGACGCATATTTAAGGAGATATGGGCAAAAGAAGTTTTTCATATAAAAATTTCAATTTTTTTAGGTTTTGGGTGGATTTTTCAATTTTTTGGGGGTGGTCACGAATTAAAGTCCTTGTCGCTCTAGGACGCATATTTAAGGAGATATGGGCAAAAGAAGTTTTTCATATAAAAATTTAATTTTTTTTAGGTTTTGGGTGGATTTTTCAATTTTTTGGGGGTGGTCACGAATTAAAGTCCTTTTCGCTCTAGGACGCATATTTAAGGAGATATGGGCAAAAGAAGTTTTTCATATAAAAATTTACATTTTTTTAGGTTTTGGGTGGATTTTTCACTTTTTTGAGGGTGGTCACGAATTAAAGTCCTTTTCGCTCTAGGACGCATATTTAAGGAGATATGGGCAAAAGAAGTTTTTCATATAAAAATTTCAATTTTTTTAGGTTTTGGGTGGATTTTTCAATTTTTTGAGGGCGGTCACGAATTAAAGTCCTTTTCGCTCTAGGACGCTTAGTTTAGGAGATATGGGCAAAAGAAGTTTTTCGTATAAAAATTTCAATTTTTTTAGGTTTTGGGTGGATTTTTCAATTTTTTGAGGGTGGTCACGAATTAAAGTCCTTTTCGCTCTATGACGCATATTTAAGGAGATATGGGCAAAAGAAGTTTTTCATATAAAAATTTACATTTTTTTAGGTTTTGGGTGGATTTTTCAATTTTTTGAGGGTGGTCACGAATTAAAGTCCTTTTCGCTCTAGGACGCATATTTAAGGAGATATGGGCAAAAGAAGTTTTTCATATAAAAATTTCAATTTTTTTAGGTTTTGGGTGGATTTTTCAATTTTTTGGGGGTGGTCACGAATTAAAGTCCTTTTCGCTCTAGGACGCATATTTAAGGAGATATGGGCAAAAGAAGTTTTTCATATAAAAATTTCAATTTTTTTAGGGTTTGGGTGGATTTTTCAATTTTTTGGGGATGGTCACGAATTAAAGTCCTTTTCGCTCTAGGACGCATATTTAAGGAGATATGGGCAAAAGAAGTTTTTCATATAAAAATTTCAATTTTTTTAGGTTTTGGGTGGATTTTTCAATTTTTTGAGGGTGGTCACGAATTAAAGTCCTTTTCGCTCTATGACGCATATTTAAGGAGATATGGGCAAAAGAAGTTTTTCATATAAAAATTTACATTTTTTTAGGTTTTGGGTGGATTTTTCAATTTGTTGAGGGTGGTCACGAATTAAAGTCCTCTTCGCTCTAGGACGCATATTTAAGGAGATATGGGCAAAAGAAGTTTTTCATATAAAAATTTCAATTTTTTTAGGTTTTGGGTGGATTTTTCAATTTTTTGGGGATGGTCACGAATTAAAGTCCTTTTCGCTCTAGGACGCATATTTAAGGAGATATGGGCAAAAGAAGTTTTTCATATAAAAATTTCAATTTTTTAGGTTTTGGGTGGATTTTTCAATTTTTTGAGGGTGGTCACGAATTAAAGTCCTTTTCGCTCTATGACGCATATTTAAGGAGATATTGGCAAAAGAAGTTTTTCATATAAAAATTTACATTTTTTTAGGTTTTGGGTGGATTTTTCAATTTGTTGAAGGTGGTCACGAATTAAAGTCCTTTTCGCTCTAGGACGCATATATAAGGAGATATGGGCAAAAGAAGTTTTTCATATAAAAATTTACATTTTTTTAGGTTTTGGGTGGATTTTTCACTTTTTTGATGGTGGTCACGAATTAAAGTCCTTTTCGCTCTAGGACGCATATTTAAGGAGATATGGGCAAAAGAAGTTTTTCATATAAAAATTTACATTTTTTTAGGTTTTGGGTGGATTTTTCAATTTTTTGAGGGTGGTCACGAATTAAAGTCCTTTTCGCTCTAGGACGCATATTTAAGGAGATATGGGCAAAAGAAGTTTTTCATATAAAAATTTACATTTTTTTAGGTTTTGGGTGGATTTTTCACTTTTTTGAGGGTGGTCACGAATTAAAGTCCTTTTCGCTCTAGGACGCATATTTAAGGAGATATGGGCAAAAGAAGTTTTTCATATAAAAATTTCAATTTTTTTAGGTTTTGGGTGGATTTTTCATTTTTTTTCGGGTGGTCACGAATTAAAGTCCTTTTCGCTCTAGGACGCATATTTAAGGAGATATGGGCAAAAGAAGTTTTTCATATAAAAATTTCAATTTTTTTAGGTTTTGGGTGGATTTTTCAATTTTTTGAGGGTGGTCACGAATTAAAGTCCTTTTCGCTCTAGGACGCATATTTAAGGAGATATGGGCAAAAGAAGTTTTTCATATAAAAATTTCAATTTTTTTAGGTTTTGGGTGGATTTTTCAATTTTTTGAGGGTGGTCACGAATTAAAGTCATTTTCGCTCTAGGACGCATATTTAAGGAGATATGGGCAAAAGAAGTTTTTCATATAAAAATTTCAATTTTTTTAGGTTTTGGGTGGATTTTTTAATTTTTTGGGGGTGGTCACGAATTAAAGTCCTTGTCGCTCTAGGACGCATATTTAAGGAGATATGGGCAAAAGAAGTTTTTCATATAAAAATTTAAATTTTTTTAGGTTTTGGGTGGATTTTTCAATTTTTTGGGGGTGGTCACGAATTAAAGTCCTTTTCGCTCTAGGACGCATATTTAAGGAGATATGGGCAAAAGAAGTTTTTCATATAAAAATTTACATTTTTTTAGGTTTTGGGTGGATTTTTCACTTTTTTGAGGGTGGTCACGAATTAAAGTCCTTTTCGCTCTAGGACGCATATTTAAGGAGATATGGGCAAAAGAAGTTTTTCATATAAAAATTTCAATTTTTTTAGGTTTTGGGTGGATTTTTCAATTTTTTGAGGGCGGTCACGAATTAAAGTCCTTTTCGCTCTAGGACGCTTAGTTTAGGAGATATGGGCAAAAGAAGTTTTTCGTATAAAAATTTCAATTTTTTTAGGTTTTGGGTGGATTTTTCAATTTTTTGAGGGTGGTCACGAATTAAAGTCCTTTTCGCTCTATGACGCATATTTAAGGAGATATGGGCAAAAGAAGTTTTTCATATAAAAATTTAAATTTTTTTAGGTTTTGGGTGGATTTTTCAATTTTTTGAGGGTGGTCACGAATTAAAGTCCTTTTCGCTCTAGGACGCATATTTAAGGAGATATGGGCAAAAGAAGTTTTTCATATAAAAATTTCAATTTTTTTAGGTTTTGGGTGGATTTTTCAATTTTTTGAGGGTGGTCACGAATTAAAGTCCTTTTCGCTCTAGGACGCATATTTAAGGAGATATGGGCAAAAGAAGTTTTTCATATAAAAATTTCAATTTTTTTAGGTTTTGGGTGGATTTTTCAATTTTTTGAGGGTGGTCACGAATTAAAGTCCTTTTCGCTCTAGGACGCATATTTAAGGAGATATGGGCAAAAGAAGTTTTTCATATAAAAATTTCAATTTTTTTAGGTTTTGGGTGGATTTTTCAATTTTTTGGGGGTGGTCACGAATTAAAGTCCTTTTCGCTCTAGGACGCATATATAAGGAGATATGGGCAAAAGAAGTTTTTCATATAAAAATTTACATTTTTTTAGGTTTTGGGCGGATTTTTCAATTTTTTGAGGGTGGTCACGAATTAAAGTCCTTTTCGCTCTAGGACGCATATTTAAGGAGATATGGGCAAAAGAAGTTTTTCATATGAAAATTTACATTTTTTTAGGTTTTGGGTGGATTTTTCACTTTTTTGAGGGTGGTCACGAATTAAAGTCCTTTTCGCTCTAGGACGCATATTTAAGGCGATATGGGCAAAAGAAGTTTTTCATATAAAAATTTACATTTTTTTAGGTTTTGGGTGGATTTTTCTCTTTTTTGTGGGTGGTCACGAATTTAAGTCCTTTTCGCTATAGGACGCTTAGTTTAGGAGATATGGGCAAAAGAAGTTTTTCATATAAAAATTTAATTTTTTTTAGGTTTTGGGTGGATTTTTCAATTTTTTGGGGGTGGTCACGAATTAAAGTCCTTTTCGCTCTAGGACGCATATTTAAGGAGATATGGGCAAAAGAAGTTTTTCATATAAAAATTTACATTTTTTTAGGTTTTGGGTGGATTTTTCACTTTTTTGAGGGTGGTCACGAATTAAAGTCCTTTTCGCTCTAGGACGCATATTTAAGGAGATATGGGCAAAAGAAGTTTTTCATATAAAAATTTACATTTTTTTAGGTTTTGGGTGGATTTTTCAATTTTTTGAGGGTGGTCACGAATTAAAGTCCTTTTCGCTCTAGGACGCATATTTAAGGAGATATGGGCAAAAGAAGTTTTTCATATAAAAATTTACATTTTTTTAGGTTTTGGGTGGATTTTTCACTTTTTTGAGGGTGGTCACGAATTAAAGTCCTTTTCGCTCTAGGACGCATATTTAAGGAGATATGGGCAAAAGAAGTTTTTCATATAAAAATTTCAATTTTTTTAGGTTTTGGGTGGATTTTTCATTTTTTTTCGGGTGGTCACGAATTAAAGTCCTTTTCGCTCTAGGACGCATATTTAAGGAGATATGGGCAAAAGAAGTTTTTCATATAAAAATTTCAATTTTTTTAGGTTTTGGGTGGATTTTTCAATTTTTTGAGGGTGGTCACGAATTAAAGTCCTTTTCGCTCTAGGACGCATATTTAAGGAGATATGGGCAAAAGAAGTTTTTCATATAAAAATTTAAATTTTTTTAGGTTTTGGGTGGATTTTTCAATTTTTTGAGGGTGGTCACGAATTAAAGTCATTTTCGCTCTAGGACGCATATTTAAGGAGATATGGGCAAAAGAAGTTTTTCATATAAAAATTTCAATTTTTTTAGGTTTTGGGTGGATTTTTCAATTTTTTGGGGGTGGTCACGAATTAAAGTCCTTGTCGCTCTAGGACGCATATTTAAGGAGATATGGGCAAACGAAGTTTTTCATATAAAAATTTAATTTTTTTTAGGTTTTGGGTGGATTTTTCAATTTTTTGGGGGTGGTCACGAATTAAAGTCCTTTTCGCTCTAGGACGCATATTTAAGGAGATATGGGCAAAAGAAGTTTTTCATATAAAAATTTACATTTTTTAGGTTTTGGGTGGATTTTTCACTTTTTTGAGGGTGGTCACGAATTAAAGTCCTTTTCGCTCTAGGACGCATATTTAAGGAGATATGGGCAAAAGAAGTTTTTCATATAAAAATTTCAATTTTTTTAGGTTTTGGGTGGATTTTTCAATTTTTTGAGGGCGGTCACGAATTAAAGTCCTTTTCGCTCTAGGACGCTTAGTTTAGGAGATATGGGCAAAAGAAGTTTTTCGTATAAAAATTTCAATTTTTTTAGGTTTTGGGTGGATTTTTCAATTTTTTGAGGGTGGTCACGAATTAAAGTCCTTTTCGCTCTAGGATGCATATTTAAGGAGATATGGGCAAAAGAAGTTTTTCATATAAAAATTTACATTTTTTTAGGTTTTGGGTGGATTTTTCAATTTTTTGAGGGTGGTCACGAATTAAAGTCCTTTTCGCTCTAGGACGCATATTTAAGGAGATATGGGCAAAAGAAGTTTTTCATATAAAAATTTCAATTTTTTTAGGTTTTGGGTGGATTTTTCAATTTTTTGGGGGTGGTCACGAATTAAAGTCCTTTTCGCTCTAGGACGCATATTTAAGGAGATATGGGCAAAAGAAGTTTTTCATATAAAAATTTCAATTTTTTTAGGGTTTGGGTGGATTTTTCAATTTTTTGGGGATGGTCACGAATTAAAGTCCTTTTCGCTCTAGGACGCATATTTAAGGAGATATGGGCAAAAGAAGTTTTTCATATAAAAATTTCAATTTTTTTAGGTTTTGGGTGGATTTTTCAATTTTTTGAGGGTGGTCACGAATTAAAGTCCTTTTCGCTCTATGACGCATATTTAAGGAGATATGGGCAAAAGAAGTTTTTCATATAAAAATTTACATTTTTTTAGGTTTTGGGTGGATTTTTCAATTTGTTGAGGGTGGTCACGAATTAAAGTCCTCTTCGCTCTAGGACGCATATTTAAGGAGATATGGGCAAAAGAAGTTTTTCATATAAAAATTTCAATTTTTTTAGGTTTTGGGTGGATTTTTCAATTTTTTGAGGGTGGTCACGAATTAAAGTCCTTTTCGCTCTAGGACGCATATTTAAGGAGATATGGGCAAAAGAAGTTTTTCATATAAAAATTTACATTTTTTTAGGTTTTGGGTGGATTTTTCAATTTTTTGAGGGTGGTCACGAATTAAAGTTCTTTTCGCTCTAGGACGCATATTTAAGGAGATATGGGCAAAAGAAGTTTTTCATATAAAAATTTAAATTTTTTTAGGTTTTGGGTGGATTTTTCACTTTTTTGAGGGTGGTCACGAATTAAAGTCCTTTTCGCTCAAGGACGCATATTTAAGGAGATATGGGCAAAAGAAGTTTTTCATATAAAAATTTCAATTTTTTTAGGTTTTGGGTGGATTTTTCATTTTTTTCGGGTGGTCACGAATTAAAGTCCTTTTCGCTCTAGGACGCATATTTAAGGAGATATGGGCAAAAGAAGTTTTTCATATAAAAATTTCAATTTTTTTTAGGTTTTGGGTGGATTTTTCACTTTTTTGAGGGTGGTCACGAATTAAAGTCCTTTTCGCTCTAGGACGCATATTTAAGGAGATATGGGCAAAAGAAGTTTTTCATATAAAAATTTAAATTTTTTTAGGTTTTGGGTGGATTTTTCAATTTTTTGAGGGTGGTCACGAATTAAAGTCCTTTTCGCTCTAGGACGCATATTTAAGGAGATATGGGCAAAAGGAGTTTTTCATATAAAAATTTCAATTTTTTTAGGTTTTGGGTGGGTTTTTTCAATTTTTTGAGGGTGGTCACGAATTAAAGTCATTTTCGCTCTAGGACGCATATTTAAGGAGATATGGGCAAAAGGAGTTTTTCATATAAAAATTTCAATTTTTTTAGGTTTTGGGTGGATTTTTCACTTTTTTGAGGGTGGTCACGAATTAAAGTCCTTTTCGCTCTAGGACGCATATTTAAGGAGATATGGGCAAAAGAAGTTTTTCATATAAAAATTTCAATTTTTTTAGGTTTTGGGTGGATTTTTCAAATTTTTGAGGGTGGTCACGAATTAAAGTCCTTTTCGCTCTAGGACGCTTAGTTTAGGAGATATGGGCAAAAGAAGTTTTTCGTATAAAAATTTCAATTTTTTTAGGTTTTGGGTGGATTTTTCAATTTTTTGAGGGTGGTCACGAATTAAAGTCCTTTTCGCTCTATGACGCATATTTAAGGAGATATGGGCAAAAGAAGTTTTTCATATAAAAATTTACATTTTTTTAGGTTTTGGGTGGATTTTTCAATTTTTTGAGGGTGGTCACGAATTAAAGTCCTTTTCGCTCTAGGACGCATATTTAAGGAGATATGGGCAAAAGAAGTTTTTCATATAAAAATTTCAATTTTTTTAGGTTTTGGGTGGATTTTTCAATTTTTTGAGGGTGGTCACGAATTAAAGTCCTTTTCGCTCTAGGACGCATATTTAAGGAGATATGGGCAAAAGAAGTTTTTCATATAACAAGTATATACAGCACTAAGTTCGGCCGGGCCGAATCTTAAATACCCACCACCATGAACCAAATGTTAGGGTTTCCTTTGAAATTTCAGGAGGGCTTGAGGACTTGAGGACACTTCCCGAAGATAAATTTAAAGATTTCACCTATGAAGACTATATCAGATTCTGGATTTATAAGAACCATTTTTGTTTGAGTTTTAGAGGAATCATTAACATCTCTTGTAAGTGTGCAAGAAAATTATAAAATAACGTCTTGATTTGAAATCTTAAATCTGTAGAAGTAAAATCTGGAAATTTTACATTGAGTTTCAAGAAATTTTCATGATCAGTGCGCCTTCTACACCCTCAAGAAGTGAAGTCGGTCTATATGGAGGCATTACCAAATGGACCGATAAAAACTTAATCCGATACACGTTTTGTGAGCCTAAAATACCAGAATATTTTCCATTTCAGGCAAATCAGATAAAAACTACGGTTTCTAGAAACCCAAGGAGTTAAATCGGGAGATCGTTCTTATGGGGGCTATACTAAAATATGGACCGATACTCACCGTTTTCGGCACACCTCTTTATGACCCGAAAATACCTCTAGATTTCCAATTTCAGGCAAATAGGATAAAAACTTCGGATTCTAGAAGCCCAAGAAGTAAAATCGGGAAATCGGTCTATATGGGGGCTATACCAAAATATGGACCGATACCCACCATTTTCGGCACACCTCTTTATGATCCTGAAATACCTCTAGATTTCCAATTTCAGACAAATTGGATTAAAACTAGGTTTCTATAAGCCCAAGACCCCAAATCGGGAGGTCGTTTTATATGGGGACCATACCAAAACATAGACCGATACTCACAGTTTTTGGCACACGTATTTGTGGCCCTACAATACCTTTAGATTTCCAATTTCAGGTCAATTGAATAAAAACTGCGGTTTCTATAAGCCCAAGAAGTAAAATCGGGAAATCGGTCTATATGGGGGCTATACAAAAATATGGACCGATACTCACAATTTTTGGCACACGTATTTGTGGTCCTACAATACCTCTAGATTTCCAATTTCAGGTAAATTGAATAAAAACTGCGGTTTCTATAAGCCCAAGAAATAAAATCGAGAGATCGGTCTATATGGGGGCTATACCAAAACATGGACCGACACTCACCATTTTTGGCACACCTCTTTATGGCCATAAAATACCTCTAGATTTCAAATTTCAGGCAAATTGGATAAAAACTACGATTTCTTTAAGCCCAAGACCCCAAATCGGGAGGTCGGTTTATATGGGGACTATATCAAAACCTGGACCGATATAGCCCATCTTCGAACTTGACCTGCCTGCAGACAAAAGACGAGTTTGTGCAAAATTTCAGCACGATTGCTTGATTATTGAAGACTGTAGCGTGATTACAACAGACAGACAGACAGACAGACAGACAGACAGACGGACAGACGGACATCGTTATATCGTCTTAGAATTTCTCCCTGATCAAGAATATATATACTTTATATAGTCGGAAATCGATATTTCGATGCGTTACAAACGGAATGACAAACTTATTATACCCCCGTCACCATTCTATGGTGGTGGGTATAAAAATTTCAATTTTTTTAGGTTTTGGGTGGATTTTTCAATTTTTTGAGGGTGGTCACGAATTAAAGTCCTTTTCGCTCTAGGACGCATATTTAAGGAGATATGGGCAAAAGAAGTTTTTCATATAAAAATTTACATTTTTTTAGGTTTTGGGTGGATTTTTCACTTTTTTGAGGGTGGTCACGAATTTAAGTCCTTTTCGCTATAGGACGCATATTTAAGGAGATATGGGCAAAAGAAGTTTTTCATATAAAAATATAAATTTTTTTAGGTTTTGGGTGGATTTTTCAATTTTTTGGGGGTGGTCACGAATTAAAGTCCTTTTCGCTCTAGGACGCATATTTAAGGAGATATGGGCAAAAGAAGTTTTTCATATAAAAATTTACATTTTTTTAGGTTTTGGGTGGATTTTTCACTTTTTTGAGGGTGGTCACGAATCAAAGTCCTTTTCGCTCTAGGACGCATATTTAAGGAGATATGGGCAAAAGAAGTTTTTCATATAAAAATTTCAATTTTTTTAGGTTTTGGGTGGATTTTTTTTTTCGGGAGGTCACGAATGAAAGTCCTTTTCGCTCTAGGACGCATATTTAAGGAGATATGGGCAAAAGAAGTTTTTCGTATAAAAATTTCAATTTTTTTAGGTTTTGGGTGGATTATTCAATTTTTAAAGGGTGGTCACGAATTAAAGTCCTTTTCACTTTAGGACGCATATTTAAGGAGATATGGGCAAAAGAAGTTTTTCATATAAAAATTTCAATTTTTTTAGGTTTTGGGTGGATTTTTCAATTTTTTGAGGGTGGTCACGAATTAAAGTCATTTTCGCTCTAGGACGCATATTTAACGAGATATGGGCAAAAGAAGTTTTTCATATAAAAATTTCAATTTTTTTAGGTTTTGGGTGGATTTGTCAATTTTTTGGGGGTGGTCACGAATTAAAGTCCTTTTCGCTCTAGGACACATATTTAAGGAGATATGGGCAAAAGAAGTTTTTCATATAAAAATTTAAATTTTTTTAGGTTTTGGGTGGATTTTTCAATTTTTTGGGGGTGGTCACGAATTAAAGTCCTTTTCGCTCTAGGACGCATATTTAAGGAGATATGGCCAAAAGAAGTTTTTCATATAAAAATTTACATTTTTTTAGGTTTTGGGTGGATTTTTCACTTTTTTGAGGGTGGTCACGAATTAAAGTCCTTTTCGCTCTAGGACGCATATTTAAGGAGATATGGGCAAAAGAAGTTTTTCATATAAAAATTTCAATTTTTTAGGTTTTGGGTGGATTTTTCAAATTTTTGAGGGTGGTCACGAATTAAAGTCCTTTTCGCTCTAGGACGCTTAGTTTAGGAGATATGGGCAAAAGAAGTTTTTCGTATAAAAATTTCAATTTTTTTAGGTTTTGGGTGGATTTTTCAATTTTTTGAGGGTGGTCACGAATTAAAGTCCTTTTCGCTCTATGACGCATATTTAAGGAGATATGGGCAAAAGAAGTTTTTCATATAAAAATTTACATTTTTTTAGGTTTTGGGTGGATTTTTCAATTTTTTGAGGGTGGTCACGAATTAAAGTCCTTTTCGCTCTAGGACGCATATTTAAGGAAATATGGGCAAAAGAAGTTTTTCGTATAAAAATTTCAATTTTTTTAGGTTTTGGGTGGATTTTTCAATTTTTTGAGGGTGGTCACGAATTAAAGTCCTTTTCGCTCTATGACGCATATTTAAGGAGATATGGGCAAAAGAAGTTTTTCATATAAAAATTTACATTTTTTTAGGTTTTGGGTGGATTTTTCAATTTTTTGAGGGTGGTCACGAATTAAAGTCCTTTTCGCTCTAGGACGCATATTTAAGGAGATATGGGCAAAAGAAGTTTTTCATATAAAAATTTCAATTTTTTTAGGTTTTGGGTGGATTTTTCAATTTTTTGAGGGTGGTCACGAATTAAAGTCCTTTTCGCTCTAGGACGCATATTTAAGGATATATGGGCAAAAGAAGTTTTTCATATAAAAATTTACATTTTTTAGGTTTTGGGTGGATTTTTCAATTTTTTGAGGGTGGTCACGAATTAATGTCCTTTTCGCTCTAGGACGCATATTTAAGGAGATATGGGCAAAAGAAGTTTTTCATTTTTCATTTTTCATTTTTTTAGGTTTTGGGTGGATTTTTCACTTTTTTGAGGGTGGTCACGAATTTAAGTCCTTTTCGCTATAGGACGCATATTTAAGGAGATATGGGCAAAAGAAGTTTTTCATATAAAAATATAATTTTTTTTAGGTTTTGGGTGGATTTTTCAATTTTTTGGGGGTGGTCACGAATTAAAGTCCTTTTCGCTCTAGGACGCATATTTAAGGAGATATGGGCAAAAGAAGTTTTTCATATAAAAATTTACATTTTTTTAGGTTTTGGGTGGATTTTTCACTTTTTTGAGGGTGGTCACGAATTAAAGTCCTTTTCACTCTAGGACGCATATTTAAGGAGATATGGGCAAAAGAAGTTTTTCATATAAAAATTTCAATTTTTTTAGGTTTTGGGTGGATTTTTAAATTTTTTGGGGGTGGTCACGAATTAAAGTCCTTTTCGCTCTAGGACGCTTAGTTTAGGAGATATGGGCAAAAGAAGTTTTTCATATAAAAATTTAAATTTTTTTAGGTTTTGGGTGGATTTTTCACTTTTTTGAGGGTGGTCACGAATTAAAGTCCTTTTCGCTCTAGGACGCATATTTAAGGAGATATGGGCAAAAGAAGTTTTTCATATAAAAATTTCAATTTTTTTTAGGTTTTGGGTGGATTTTTCAATTTTTTGAGGGTGGTCACGAATTAAAGTCATTTTCGCTCTAGGACGCATATTTAACGAGATATGGGCAAAAGAAGTTTTTCATATAAAAATTTAAATTTTTTTAGGTTTTGGGTGGATTTTTCAATTTTTTGGGGGTGGTCACGAATTAAAGTCCTTTTCGCTCTAGGACACATATTTAAGGAGATATGGGCAAAAGAAGTTTTTCATATAAAAATTTAAATTTTTTTAGGTTTTGGGTGGATTTTTCAATTTTTTGGGGGTGGTCACGAATTAAAGTCCTTTTCGCTCTAGGACGCATATTTAAGGAGATATGGCCAAAAGAAGTTTTTCATATAAAAATTTACATTTTTTTAGGTTTTGGGTGGATTTTTCACTTTTTTGAGGGTGGTCACGAATTAAAGTCCTTTTCGCTCTAGGACGCATATTTAAGGAGATATGGGCAAAAGAAGTTTTTCATATAGAAATTTAAATTTTTTTAGGTTTTGGGTGGATTTTTCAATTTTTTGAGGGTGGTCACGAATTAAAGTCCTTTTCGCTCTAGGACGCATATTTAAGGAGATATGGGCAAAAGAAGTTTTTCATATAATAATTTACATTTCTTTAGGTTTTGGGTGGATTTTTCACTTTTTTGAGGGTGGTCACGAATTAAAGTCCTTTTCGCTCTAGGACGCATATTTAAGGAGATATGGGCAAAAGAAGTTTTTCATATAAAAATTTCAATTTTTTTAGGTTTTGGGTGGATTTTTCATTTTTTTTCGGGTGGTCACGAATTAAAGTCCTTTTCGCTCAAGGACGCATATTTAAGGAGATATGGGCAAAAGAAGTTTTTCGTATAAAAATTTCAATTTTTTTTAGGTTGTGGGTGGATTTTTCAATTTTTTGGGGGTGGTCACGAATTAAAGTCCTTTTCGCTCTAGGACGCATATTTAAGGAGATATGGGCAAAAGAAGTTTTTCATATAAAAATTTCAATTTTTTTAGGTTTTGGGTGGATTTTTCAATTTTTTGAGGGTGGTCACGAATTAAAGTCATTTTCGCTCTAGGACGCATATTTAAGGAGATATGGGCAAAAGAAGTTTTTCATATAAAAATTTCAATTTTTTTAGGTTTTGGGTGGATTTTTCAATTTTTTGAGGGTGGTCACGAATTAAAGTCCTTTTCGCTCTATGACGCATATTTAAGGAGATATGGGCAAAAGAAGTTTTTCATATAAAAATTTACATTTTTTTAGGTTTTGGGTGGATTTTTCAATTTTTTGAGGGTGGTCACGAATTAAAGTCCTTTTCGCTCTAGAACGCTTAGTTTAGGAGATATGGGCAAAAGAAGTTTTTCATATAAAAATTAAAATTTTTTTAGGTTTTGGGTGGATTTTTCACTTTTTTGAGGGTGGTCACGAATGAAAGTCCTTTTCGCTCTAGGACGCATATTTAAGGAGATATGGGCAAAAGAAGTTTTTCATATAAAAATTTCAATTTTTTTAGGTTTTGGGTGGATTTTTCAATTTTTTTGAGGGTGGTCACGAATTAAAGTCCTTTTCGCTCTAGGACGCATATTTAAGGAGATATGGGCAAAAGAAGTTTTTCATATAAAAATTTCAATTTTTTTAGGTTTTGGGCGGATTTTTCAATTTTTTGAGGGTGGTCACGAATTAAAGTCCTTTTCGCTCTAGGACGCATATTTAAGGAGATATGGGCAAAAGAAGTTTTTCATATAAAAATTTCAATTTTTTTAGGTTGTGGGTGGATTTTTCAATTTTTTGGGGGTGGTCACGAATTAAAGTCCTTTTCGCTCTAGGACGCTTAGTTTAGGAGATATGGGCAAAAGAAGTTTTTCGTATAAAAATTTCAATTTTTTTAGGTTTTGGGTGGATTTTTCAATTTTTTGAGGGTGGTCACGAATTAAAGTCCTTTTCGCTCTATGACGCATATTTAAGGAGATATGGGCAAAAGAAGTTTTTCATATAAAAATTTACATTTTTTTAGGTTTTGGGTGGATTTTTCAATTTTTTGAGGGTGGTCACGAATTAAAGTCCTTTTCGCTCTAGGACGCATATTTAAGGAGATATGGGCAAAAGAAGTTTTTCATATAAAAATTTCAATTTTTTTAGGTTTTGGGTGGATTTTTCAATTTTTTGAGGGTGGTCACGAATTAAAGTCCTTTTCGCTCTAGGACGCATATTTAAGGAGATATGGGCAAAAGAAGTTTTTCATATAAAAATTTACATTTTTTTAGGTTTTGGGTGGATTTTTCAATTTTTTGAGGGTGGTCACGAATTAAAGTCCTTTTCGCTCTAGGACGCATATTTAAGGAGATATGGGCAAAAGAAGTTTTTCATATAAAAATTTACATTTTTTTAGGTTTTGGGTGGATTTTTCACTTTTTTGAGGGTGGTCACGAATTTAAGTCCTTTTCGCTATAGGACGCATATTTAAGGAGATATGGTCAAAAGAAGTTTTTCATATAAAAATATAAATTTTTTTAGGTTTTGGGTGGATTTTTCAATTTTTTGGGGGTGGTCACGAATTAAAGTCCTTTTCGCTCTAGGACGCATATTTAAGGAGATATGGGCAAAAGAAGTTTTTCATATAAAAATTTACATTTTTTTAGGTTTTGGGTGGATTTTTCACTTTTTTGAGGGTGGTCACGAATTTAAGTCCTTTTCGCTATAGGACGCATATTTAAGGAGATATGGGCAAAAGAAGTTTTTCATATAAAAATATAAACTTTTTTAGGTTTTGGGTGGATTTTTCAATTTTTTGGGGGTGGTCACGAATTAAAGTCCTTTTCTCTCTAGGACGCATATTTAAGGAGATATGGGCAAAAGAAGTTTTTCATATAAAAATTTCAATTTTTTTAGGTTTTGGGTGGATTTTTCACTTTTTTTGAGGGTGGTCACGAATTAAAGTCCTTTTCGCTCTAGGACGCATATTTAAGGAGATATCAAAATTTCAATTTTCATATAAAATTTCAATTTTTTTAGGTTTTGGGTGGATTTTTCAATTTTTTGAGGGTGGTCACGAATTAAAGTCCTTTTCGCTCTAGGACGCATATTTAAGGAGATATGGGCAAAAGAAGTTTTTCATATAAAAATTTCAATTTTTTTAGGTTTTGGGTGGATTTTTTTTTCGGGAGGTCACGAATGAAAGTCCTTTTCGCTCTAGGACGCATATTTAAGGAGATATGGGCAAAAGAAGTTTTTCATATAAAAATTTAAATTTTTTTAGGTTTTGGGTGGATTTTTCAATTTTTTGAGGGTGGTCACGAATTAAAGTCCTTTTCGCTCTAGGACGCATATTTAAGGAGATATGGGCAAAAGAAGTTTTTCATATAAAAATTTCAATTTTTTTAGGTTTTGGGTGGATTTTTCAATTTTTTGAGGGGGTCACGAATTAAAGTCATTTTCGCTCTAGGACGCATATTTAAGGAGATATGGGCAAAAGAAGTTTTTCATATAAAAATTTCAATTTTTTTTAGGTTTTGGGTGGATTTTTCAATTTTTTGGGGGTGGTCGCGAATTAAAGTCCTTTTCGCTCTAGGACGCATATTTAAGGAGATATGGGCAAAAGAAGTTTTTCATATAAAAATTTCAATTTTTTTAGGTTTTGGGTGGATTTTTCAATTTTTTGAGGGTGGTCACGAATTAAAGTCCTTTTCGCTCTAGGACGCTTAGTTTAGGAGATATGGGCAAAAGAAGTTTTTCATATAAAAATTAAAATTTTTTTAGGTTTTGGGTGGATTTTTCACTTTTGTGAGGGTGGTCACGAATTAAAGTCCTTTTCGTTCTAGGACGCATATTTAAGGAGATATGGGCAAAAGAAGTTTTTCATATAAAAATTTCAATTTTTTTAGGTTTTGGGTGGATTTTTCAATTTTTTGAGGGTGGTCACGAATTAAAGTCCTTTTCGCTCTAGGACGCTTAGTTTAGGAGATATGGGCAAAAGATGTTTTTCGTATAAAAATTTCAATTTTTTTAGGTTTTTGGGTGGATTTTTCAATTTTTTGAGGGTGGTCACGAATTAAAGTCCTTTTCGCTCTATGACGCATATTTAAGGAGATATGGGCAAAAGAAGTTTTTCATATAAAAATTTACATTTTTTTAGGTTTTGGGTGGATTTTTCAATTTTTTGAAGGTGGTCACGAATTAAAGTCCTTTCCGCTCTAGGACGCATATTTAAGGAGATATGGGCAAAAGAAGTTTTTCGTATAAAAATTTCAATTTTTTTAGGTTTTTGGGTGGATTTTTCAATTTTTTGAGGGTGGTCACGAATTAAAGTCCTTTTCGCTCTATGACGCATATTTAAGGAGATATGGACAAAAGAAGTTTTTCATATAAAAATTTCAATTTTTTTAGGTTTTGGGTGGATTTTTCAATTTTTTGAGGGTGGTCACGAATTAAAGTCCTTTTCGCTCTAGGACTCATATTTAAGGAGATATGGGCAAAAGAAGTTTTTCATATAAAAATTTCAATTTTTTTAGGTTTTGGGTGGATTTTTCAATTTTTTGAGGGTGGTCACGAATTAAAGTCCTTTTCGCTCTAGGACGCATATTTAAGGAGATATGGGCAAAAAAAGTTTTTCATAAAAAAATTTAAATTTTTTTTAGGTTTTGGGTGGATTTTTCAATTTTTTGAGGGTGGTCACAAATTAAAGTCCTTTTCGCTCTAGGACGCATATTTAAGGAGATATGGGCAAAAGAAGTTTTTCATATAAAAATTTCAATTTTTTTAGGTTTTGGGTGGATTTTTCTGGGGGTGGTCCCGAATTAAAGTCCTTTTCGCTCTAGGACGCATATTTAAGGAGATATGGGCAAAAGAAGTTTTTCATATAAAAATTTCAATTTTTTTAGGTTTTGGGTGGATTTTTCAATTTTTTGAGGGTGGTCACGAATTAAAGTCCTTTTTGCTCTAGGACGCATATTTAAGGAGATATGGGCAAAAGAAGTTTTTCATATAAAAATTAAAATTTTTTTAGGTTTTGTGTGGATTTTTCACTTTTTTGGGGGTGGTCACGAATTAAAGTCATTTTCTCTCTAGGACGCATATTTAAGGAGATATGGGCAAAAGAAGTTTTTCATATAAAAATGTACATTTTTTTAGGTTTTGGGTGGATTTTTCAATTTTTTGGGGGTGGTCACGAATTAAAGTCCTTTTCGCTCTAGGACGCATATTTAAGGAGATATGGGCAAAAGAAGTTTTTCATATAAAAATTTCAATTTTTTTAGGTTTTGGGTGGATTTTTCACTTTTTTGAGGGTGGTCACGAATTAAAGTCCTTTTCGCTCTAGGACGCATATTTAAGGAGATATGGGCAAAAGAAGTTTTTCATATAAAAATTTCAATTTTTTTAGGTTTTGGGTGGATTTTTCAATTTTTTGAGGGTGGTCACGAATTTAAGTCCTTTTCGCTATAGGACGCATATTTAAGGAGATATGGGCAAAAGAAGTTTTTCATATAAAAATTTCAATTTTTTTAGGTTTTGGGTGGATTTTTCATTTTTTTGAGGGTGGTCACGAATTAAAGTCCTTTTCGCTCTAGGACGCATATTTAAGGAGATATGAGCAAAAGAAGTTTTTCATATAAAAAATTCAATTTTTTTAGGTTTTGGGTGGATTTTTCACTTTTTTGAGGGTGGTCACGAATTAAAGTCCTTTTCGCTCTAGGACGCATATTTAAGGAGATATGGGCAAAAGAAGTTTTTCATATAAAAATTTAAATTATTTTAGGTTTGGGGTGGATTTTTCAATTTTTTGAGGGTGGTCACGAATTAAAGTCCTTTTCGCTCTAGGACGCATATTTAAGGAGATATGGGCAAAAGAAGTTTTTCATATCAAAATTTAAATTTTTTTAGGTTTTGGGTGGATTTTTCAATTTTTTGAGGGTGGTCACGAATTAAAGTCCTTTTCGCTATAGGACGCATATTTAAGGAGATATGGGCAAAAGAAGTTTTTCATATAAAAATTTCAATTTTTTTAGGTTTTTGGTGGATTTTTCAATTTTTTGAGGGTGGTCACGAATTAAAGTCTTTTTCGCGCTAGGACGCATATTTAAGGAGATATGGGCAAAAGAAGTTTTTCATATAAAAATTTCAATTTTTTTAGGTTTTGGGTGGATTTTTCACTTTTTTGAGGGTGGTCACGAATTAAAGTTCTTTTCGCTCTAGGACGCATATTTAAGGAGATATGGGCAAAAGAAGTTTTTCATATAAAAATTTCAATTTTTTTAGGTTTTGGGTGGATTTTTCAATTTTTTGAGGGTGGTCACGAATTAAAGTCCTTTTCGCTCTAGGACGCATATTTAAGGAGATATGGGCAAAAGAAGTTTTTCATATAAAAATTCAATTTTTTTAGGTTTTGGGTGGATTTTTAAATTTTTTGAGGGTGGTCACGAATTAAAGTCCTTTTCGCTCTAGGACGCTTAGTTTAGGAGATATGGGCAAAAGAAGTTTTTCATATAAAAATTTAAATTTTTTTAGGTTTTGGGTGGATTTTTCAATTTTTTGAGGGTGGTCACGAATTAAAGTCCTTTTCGCTCTAGGACGCATATTTAAGGAGATATGGGCACAAGAAGTTTTTCATATAAAAATTTCAATTATTTTAGGTTTTGGGTGGATTTTTCAATTTTTTGGGGGTGGTCACGAATTAAAGTCCTTTTCGCTATAGGACGCTTAGTTTAGGAGATATGGGCAAAAGAAGTTTTTCGTATAAAAATTTCAATTTTTTTAGGTTTTGGGTGGATTTTTCACTTTTTTGAGGGTGGTCATGAATTAAAGTCCTTTTCGCTCTAGGACGCATATTTAAGGAGATATGGGCAAAATAAGTTTTTCATATAAAAATTTAAATTATTTTAGGTTTTGGGTGGATTTTTAAATTTTTTGGGGGTGGTCACGAATTAAAGTACTTTCGCTATAGGACGCTTAGTTTAGGAGATATGGGCAAAAGAAGTTTTTCATATAAAAATTTCAATTTTTTTAGGTTTTGGGTGGATTTTTCAATTTTTTGGGGGTGGTCACGAATTAAAGTCATTTTCGCTATAGGACGCATATTTAAGGAGATATGGGCAAAAGAAGTTTTTCATATAAAAATTTAAATTTTTTAGGTTTTGGGTGGATTTTTCAATTTTTTGAGGGTGGTCACGAATTAAAGCCCTTTTAGCTCTAGGACGCATATTTAAGGAGATATGGGCAAAAGAAGTTTTTCATATAAAAATTTACATTTTTTTAGGTTTTGGGTGGATTTTTCACTTTTTTGAGGGTGGTCACGAATTAAAGTCCTTTTCGCTCTAGGACGCATATTTAAGGAGATATGGGCAAAAGAAGTTTTTCATATAAAAATTTCAATTTTTTTAGGTTTTGGGTGGATTTTTCAATTTTTTAAGGGTGGTCACGAATTAAAGTCCTTTTCGCTCTAGGACGCATATTTAAGGAGATATGGGCAAAAGAAGTTTTTCATATAAAAATTTAAATTTTTTTAGGTTTTGGGTGGATTTTTCAATTTTTTGAGGGTGGTCACGAATTAAAGTCCTTTTCGCTCTAGGACGCATATTTAAGGAGATATGGGCAAAAGAAGTTTTTCATATAAAAATTTACATTTTTTTAGGTTTTGGGTGGATTTTTCAATTTTTTGGGGGTGGTCACGAATTAAAGTCATTTTCGCTCTAGGACGCATATTTAAGGAGATATGGGCAAAAGAAGTTTTTCATATAAAAATTTCAATTTTTTTAGGTTTTGGGTGGATTTTTCAATTTTTTGAGGGTGGTCACGAATTAAAGTCCTTTTCGCTCTAGGACGCATATTTAAGGAGATATGGGCAAAAGAAGTTTTTCATATAAAAATTTAAATTTTTTTAGGTTTTGGGTGGATTTTTCAATTTTTTGAGGGTGGTCACGACTTAAAGTCCTTTTCGCTCTAGGACGCATATTTAAGGAGATATGGGCAAAAGAAGTTTTTCATATAAAAATTTCAATTTTTTTAGGTTTTGGGTGGATTTTTCAATTTTTTGAGGGTGGTCACGAATTAAAGTCCTTTTCGCTCTAGGACGCATATTTAAGGAGATATGGGCAAAAGAAGTTTTTTATATAAAAATTTAAATTTTTTTAGGTTTTGGGTGGATTTTTCAATTTTTTGAGGGTGGTCACGAATTTAAGTCCTTTTCGCTATAGGACGCATATTTAAGGAGATATGGGCAAAAGAAGTTTTTCATATAAAAATTAAAATTTTTTTAGGTTTTGGGTGGATTTTTCACTTTTTTGAGGGTGGTCACGAATTAAAGTCCTTTTCGCTCTAGGACGCATATTTAAGGAGATATGGGCAAAAGAAGTTTTTCATAAAAAAATTTCAATTTTTTTAGGTTTTGGGTGGATTTTTCAATTTTTTGAGGGTGGTCACGAATTAAAGTCCTTTTCGCTCTAGGACGCATATTTAAGGAGATATGGGCAAAAGAAGTTTTTCATATAAAAATTTCAATTTTTTTAGGTTGTGGGTGGATTTTTCAATTTTTTGGGGGTGGTCACGAATTAAAGTCCTTTTCGCTCTAGGACGCACATTTAAGGAGATATGGGCAAAAGAAGTTTTTCGTATAAAAATTTAAATTTTTTTAGGTTTTGGGTGGATTTTTCAATTTTATGAGGGTGGTCACGAATTAAAGTCCTTTTCGCATATTTAAGGAGATATGGGCAAAAGAAGTTTTCATATAAAAATTTCATTTTTTTTAGGTTTTGGGTGGATTTTTCAATTTTTTGGGGGTGGTCACGAATTAAATTCCTTTTCGCTCTAGGACGCATATTTAAGGAGATATGGGCAAAAGAAGTTTTTCATATAAAAGTTTCAATTTTTTTAGGTTTTGGGTGGATTTTTCAATTTTTTGAGAGTGGTCACGAATTAAAGTCCTTTTCGCTCTAGGACGCATATTTAAGGAGATATGGGCAAAAGAGTTTTTCATATAAAAATTTCAATTTTTTTAGGTTTTGGGTGGATTTTTCAATTTTTTGGGGGTGGTCACGAATTAAAGTCATTTTCGCTATAGGACGCATATTTAAGGAGATATGGGCAAAAGAAGTTTTTCGTATAAAAATTTCAATTTTTTTAGGTTTTGGGTGGATTTTTCAATTTTTGAGGGTGGTCACGAATTAAAGCCCTTTTAGCTTTTAGCTCTAGGACGCATATTTAAGGAGATATGGGCAAAAGAAGTTTTTCATAAAAAAATTTCAATTTTTTTAGGTTTTGGGTGGATTTTTCAATTTTTTGAGGGTGGTCACGAATTAAAGTCCTTTTCGCTCTAGGACGCATATTTAAGGAGATATGGGCAAAAGAAGTTTTTCATATAAAAATTTCAATTTTTTTAGGTTTTGGGTGGATTTTTCAATTTTTTGGGGGTGGTCACGAATTAAAGTCCTTTTCGCTCTAGGACGCACATTTAAGGAGATATGGGCAAAAGAAGTTTTTCGTATAAAAATTTCAATTTTTTTAGGTTTTGGGTGGATTTTTCAATTTTTTGAGGGTGGTCACGAATTAAAGTCCTTTTCGCATATTTAAGGAGATATGGGCAAAAGAAGTTTTCATATAAAAATTTCATTTTTTTTAGGTTTTGGGTGGATTTTTCAATTTTTTGGGGGTGGTCACGAATTAAATTCCTTTTCGCTCTAGGACGCATATTTAAGGAGATATGGGCAAAAGAAGTTTTTCATATAAAAGTTTCAATTTTTTTAGGTTTTGGGTGGATTTTTCAATTTTTTGAGAGTGGTCACGAATTAAAGTCCTTTTCGCTCTAGGACGCATATTTAAGGAGATATGGACAAAAGAAGTTTTTCATATAAAAATTTCAATTTTTTTAGGTTTTGGGTGGATTTTTCAATTTTTTGGGGGTGGTCACGAATTAAAGTCATTTTCGCTATAGGACGCATATTTAAGGAGATATGGGCAAAAGAAGTTTTTCATATAAAAATTTAAATTTTTTTAGGTTTTGGGTGGATTTTTCAATTTTTTGAGGGTGGTCACGAATTAAAGCCCTTTTAGCTCTAGGACGCATATTTAAGGAGATATGGGCAAAAGAAGTTTTTCATATAAAAATTTAAATTTTTTTAGGTTTTGGGTGGATTTTTCTCTTTTTTGAGGGTGGTCACGAATTAAAGTCCTTTTCGCTCTAGGACGCATATTTAAGGAGATATGGACAAAAGAAGTTTTTCATATAAAAATTTCAATTTTTTTAGGTTTTGGGTGGATTTTTCAATTTTTTAAGGGTGGTCACGAATTAAAGTCCTTTTCGCTCTAGGACGCATATTTAAGGAGATATGGGCAAAAGAAGTTTTTCATATAAAAAATTAAATTTTTTAAGGTTTTGGGTGGATTTTTCAATTTTTTGAGGGTGGTCACGAATTAAAGTCCTTTTCGCTCTAGGACGCATATTTAAGGAGATATGGGCAAAAGAAGTTTTTCATATAAAAATTTACATTTTTTTAGATTTTGGGTGGATTTTTCAATTTTTTGGGGGTGGTCACGAATTAAAGTCATTTTCGCTCTAGGACGCATATTTAAGGAGATATGGGCAAAAGAAGTTTTTCATATAAAAATTTCAATTTTTTTAGGTTTTGGGTGGATTTTTCAATTTTTTGAGGGTGGTCACGAATTAAAGTCCTTTTCGCTCTAGGACGCATATTTAAGGAGATATGGGCAAAAGAAGTTTTTCATATAAAAATTTCAATTTTTTTAGGTTTTGAGTGGATTTTTCAATTTTTTGAGGGTGGTAACGACTTAAAGTCCTTTTCGCTCTAGGACGCATATTTAAGGAGATATGGGCAAAAGAAGTTTTTCATATAAAAGTTTCAATTTTTTTAGGTTTTGGGTGGATTTTTCAATTTTTTGAGAGTGGTCACGAATTAAAGTCCTTTTCGCTATAGGACGCTTAGTTTAGGAGATATGGGCAAAAGAAGTTTTTCATATAAAAATTTAAATTTTTTTAGGTTTTGGGTGGATTTTTCAATTTTTTGGGGGTGGTCACGAATTAAAGTCATTTTCGCTATAGGACGCATATTTAAGGAGATATGGGCAAAAGAAGTTTTTCATATAAAAATTTAAATTTTTTTAGGTTTTGGGTGGATTTTTCAATTTTTTGAGGGTGGTCACGAATTAAAGCCCTTTTAGCTCTAGGACGCATATTTAAGGAGATATGGGCAAAAGAAGTTTTTCATATAAAAATTTACATTTTTTTAGGTTTTGGGTGGATTTTTCACTTTTTTGAGGGTGGTCACGAATTAAAGTCCTTTTCGCTCTAGGACGCATATTTAAGGAGATATGGGAAAAAGAAGTTTTTCATATAAAAATTTCAATTTTTTTAGGTTTTGGGTGGATTTTTCAATTTTTTAAGGGTGGTCACGAATTAAAGTCCTTTTCGCTCTAGGACGCATATTTAAGGAGATATGGGCAAAAGAAGTTTTTCATATAAAAATTTAAATTTTTTTAGGTTTTGGGTGGATTTTTCAATTTTTTGAGGGTGGTCACGAATTAAAGTCCTTTTCGCTCTAGGACGCATATTTAAGGAGATATGGGCAAAAGAAGTTTTTCATATAAAAATTTACATTTTTTTAGGTTTTGGGTGGATTTTTCAATTTTTTGGGGGTGGTCACGAATTGAAGTCATTTTCGCTCTACGACGCATATTTAAGGAGATATGGGCAAAAGAAGTTTTTCATATAAAAATTTCAATTTTTTTAGGTTTTGGGTGGATTTTTCAATTTTTTGAGGGTGGTCACGAATTAAAGTCCTTTTCGCTCTAGGACGCATATTTAAGGAGATATGGGCAAAAGAAGTTTTTCATATAAAAATTTCAATTTTTTTAGGTTTTGGGTGGATTTTTCAATTTTTTGAGGGTGGTCACGACTTAAAGTCCTTTTCGCTCTAGGACGCATATTTAAGGAGATATGGGCAAAAGAAGTTTTTCATATAAAAATTTCAATTTTTTTAGGTTTTGGGTGGATTTTTAAATTTTTTGATGGTGGTCACGAATTAAAGTCCTTTTCGCTCTAGGACGCATATTTAAGGAGATATGGGCAAAAGAAGTTTTTCATATAAAAATTTAAATTTTTTTAGGTTTTGGGTGGATTTTTCAATTTTTTGAGGGTGGTCACGAATTTAAGTCCTTTTCGCTATAGGACGCATATTTAAGGAGATATGGGCAAAAGAAGTTTTTCATATAAAAATTAATTTTTTTTTAGGTTTTGGGTGGATTTTTCACTTTTTTGAGGGTGGTCACGAATTAAAGTCCTTTTCGCTCTAGGACGCATATTTAAGGAGATATGGGCAAAAGAAGTTTTTCATAAAAAAATTTCAATTTTTTAAGTTTTGGGTGGATTTTTCAATTTTTTGAGGGTGGTCACGAATTAAAGTCCTTTTCGCTCTAGGACGCATATTTAAGGAGATATGGGCAAAAGAAGTTTTTCATATAAAAATTTCAATTTTTTTAGGTTTTGGGTGGATTTTTCAATTTTTTGGGGGTGGTCACGAATTAAAGTCCTTTTCGCTCTAGGACGCACATTTAAGGAGATATGGGCAAAAGAAGTTTTTCGTATAAAAATTTCAATTTTTTTAGGTTTTGGGTGGATTTTTCAATTTTTTGAGGGTGGTCACGAATTAAAGTCCTTTTCGCATATTTAAGGAGATATGGGCAAAAGAGTTTTCATATAAAAATTTCATTTTTTTAGGTTTTGGGTGGATTTTTCAATTTTTTGGGGGTGGTCACGAATTAAATTCCTTTTCGCTCTAGGACGCATATTTAAGGAGATATGGGCAAAAGAAGTTTTTCATATAAAAATTTCAATTTTTTTAGGTTTTGGGTGGATTTTTCAATTTTTTGAGGGTGGTCACGAATTAAAGTCCTTTTCGCTCTAGGATGCATATTTAAGGAGATATGGGCAAAAGAAGTTTTTCATATAAAAATTTCATTTTTTTAAGGTTTTGGGTGGATTTTTCAATTTTTTGGGGGTGGTCACGAATTAAATTCCTTTTCGCTCTAGGACGCATATTTAAGGAGATATGGCAAAAGAAGTTTTTCATATAAAAGTTTCAATTTTTTTAGGTTTTGGGTGGATTTTTCAATTTTTTGAGAGTGGTCACGAATTAAAGTCCTTTTCGCTATAGGACGCTTAGTTTAGGAGATATGGGCAAAAGAAGTTTTTCATATAAAAATTTCAATTTTTTTAGGTTTTGGGTGGATTTTTCAATTTTTTGGGGGTGGTCACGAATTAAAGTCATTTTCGCTATAGGACGCATATTTAAGGAGATATGGGCAAAAGAAGTTTTTCATATAAAAAGTTAATTTTTTTTAGGTTTTGGGTGGATTTTTCAATTTTTTGAGGGTGGTCACGAATTAAAGCCCTTTTAGCTCTAGGACGCATATTTAAGGAGATATGGGCAAAATAAGTTTTTCATATAAAAATTTACATTTTTTTAGGTTTTGGGTGGATTTTTCACTTTTTTGAGGGTGGTCACGAATTAAAGTCCTTTTCGCTCTAGGACGCATATTTAAGGAGATATGGGCAAAAGAAGTTTTTCATATAAAAATTTCAATTTTTTTAGGTTTTGGGTGGATTTTTCAATTTTTTAAGGGTGGTCACGAATTAAAGTCCTTTTCGCTCTAGGACGCATATTTAAGGAGATATGGGCAAAAGAAGTTTTTCATATAAAAATTTAAATTTTTTTAGGTTTTGGGTGGATTTTTCAATTTTTTGAGGGTGGTCAAGAATTAAAGTCCTTTTCGCTCTAGGACGCATATTTAAGGAGATATGGGCAAAAGAAGTTTTTCATATAAAAATTTACATTTTTTTAGGTTTTGGGTGGATTTTTCAATTTTTGGGGGTGGTCACGAATTAAAGTCATTTTCGCTCTAGGACGCATATTTAAGGAGATATGGGCAAAAGAAGTTTTTCATATAAAAATTTCAATTTTTTTAGGTTTTGGGTGGATTTTTCAATTTTTTGAGGGTGGTCACGAATTAAAGTCCTTTTCGCTCTAGGACGCATATTTAAGGAGATATGGGCAAAAGAAGTTTTTCATATAAAAATTTCAATTTTTTTAGGTTTTGGGTGGATTTTTCAATTTTTTGAGGGTGGTCACGACTTAAAGTCCTTTTCGCTCTAGGACGCATATTTAAGGAGATATGGGCAAAAAAAGTTTTTCATATAAAAATTTCAATTTTTTTAGGTTTTGGGTGGATTTTTCAATTTTTTGAGGGTGGTCACGAATTAAAGTCCTTTTCGCTCTAGGACGCATATTTAAGGAGATATGGGCAAAAGAAGTTTTTCATATAAAAATTTAAATTTTTTTAGGTTTTGGGTGGATTTTTCAATTTTTTGAGGGTGGGCACGAAGTAAAGTCCTTTTCGCTCTAGGACGCATATTTAAGGAGATATGGGCAAAAGAAGTTTTTCATATAAAAATTTCAATTTTTTTAGGTTTTGGGTGGATTTTTCAATTTTTTGGGGGTGGTCACGAATTAAAGTCCTTTTCGCTCTAGGACGCACATTTAAGGAGATATGGGCAAAAGAAGTTTTTCGTATAAAAATTTCAATTTTTTTAGGTTTTGGGTGGATTTTTCAATTTTTTGAGGGTGGTCACGAATTAAAGTCCTTTTCGCATATTTAAGGAGATATGGGCAAAAGAAGTTTTCATATAAAAATTTCATTTTTTTTAGGTTTTGGGTGGATTTTTCAATTTTTTGGGGGTGGTCACGAATTAAATTCCTTTTCGCTCTAGGACGCATATTTAAGGAGATATGGGCAAAAGAAGTTTTTCATATAAAAATTTCAATTTTTTTAGGTTTTGGGTGGATTTTTCAATTTTTTGAGGATGGTCACGAATTAAAGTCCTTTTCGCTCTAGGACGCATATTTAAGGAGATATGGGCAAAAGAAGTTTTTCATATAAAAATTTCATTTTTTTTAGGTTTTGGGTGGATTTTTCAATTTTTTGGGGGTGGTCACGAATTAAATTCCTTTTCGCTCTAGGACGCATATTTAAGGAGATATGGGCAAAAGAAGTTTTCATATAAAAATTTCATTTTTTTTAGGTTTTGGGTGGATTTTTCAATTTTTTGGGGGTGGTCACGAATTAAATTCCTTTTCGCTATAGGACGCTTAGTTTAGGAGATATGGGCAAAAGAAGTTTTTCATATAAAAATTTCAATTTTTTTAGGTTTTGGGTGGATTTTTCAATTTTTTGGGGGTGGTCACGAATTAAAGTCATTTTCGCTATAGGACGCATATTTAAGGAGATATGGGCAAAAGAAGTTTTTCATATAAAAAGTTAATTTTTTTTAGGTTTTGGGTGGATTTTTCAATTTTTTGAGGGTGGTCACGAATTAAAGCCCTTTTAGCTCTAGGACGCATATTTAAGGAGATATGGGCAAAATAAGTTTTTCATATAAAAATTTACATTTTTTTAGGTTTTGGGTGGATTTTTCACTTTTTTGAGGGTGGTCACGAATTAAAGTCCTTTTCGCTCTAGGACGCATATTTAAGGAGATATGGTCAAAAGAAGTTTTTCATATAAAAATTTCAATTTTTTTAGGTTTTGGGTGGATTTTTCAATTTTTTAAGGGTGGTCACGAATTAAAGTCCTTTTCGCTCTAGGACGCATATTTAAGGAGATATGGGCAAAAGAAGTTTTTCATATAAAAATTTAAATTTTTTTAGGTTTTGGGTGGATTTTTAAATTTTTTGAGGGTGGTCAAGAATTAAAGTCCTTTTCGCTCTAGGACGCATATTTAAGGAGATATGGGCAAAAGAAGTTTTTCATATAAAAATTTACATTTTTTTAGGTTTTGGGTGGATTTTTCAATTTTTTGGGGGTGGTCACGAATTAAAGTCATTTTCGCTCTAGGACGCATATTTAAGGAGATATGGGCAAAAGAAGTTTTTCATATAAAAATTTCAATTTTTTTAGGTTTTGGGTGGATTTTTCAATTTTTTGAGGGTGGTCACGAATTAAAGTCCTTTTCGCTCTAGGACGCATATTTAAGGAGATATGGGCAAAAGAAGTTTTTCATATAAAAATTTCAATTTTTTTAGGTTTTGGGTGGATTTTTCAATTTTTTGAGGGTGGTCACGACTTAAAGTCCTTTTCGCTCTAGGACGCATATTTAAGGAGATATGGGCAAAAAAAGTTTTTCATATAAAAATTTAAATTTTTTTAGGTTTTGGGTGGATTTTTCAATTTTTTGAGGGTGGTCACGAATTAAAGTCCTTTTCGCTCTAGGACGCATATTTAAGGAGATATGGACAAAAGAAGTTTTTCATATAAAAATTTAAATTTTTTTAGGTTTTGGGTGGATTTTTCAATTTTTTGAGGGTGGTCACGAATTTAAGTCCTTTTCGCTATAGGACGCATATTTAAGGAGATATGGGCAAAAGAAGTTTTTCATATAAAAATTAAAATTTTTTTAGGTTTTGGGTGGATTTTTCACTTTTTTGAGGGTGGTCACGAATTAAAGTCCTTTTCGCTCTAGGACGCATATTTAAGGAGATATGGGCAAAAGAAGTTTTTCATAAAAAAATTTCAATTTTTTTAGGTTTTGGGTGGATTTTTCAATTTTTTGAGGGTGGGCACGAATTAAAGTCCTTTTCGCTCTAGGACGCATATTTAAGGAGATATGGGCAAAAGAAGTTTTTCATATAAAAATTTCAATTTTTTTAGGTTTTGGGTGTATTTTTCAATTTTTTGGGGGTAGTCACGAATTAAAGTCCTTTTCGCTCTAGGACGCACATTTAAGGAGATATGGGCAAAAGAAGTTTTTCGTATAAAAATTTCAATTTTTTAGGTTTTGGGTGGATTTTTCAATTTTTTGAGGGTGGTCACGAATTAAAGTCCTTTTCGCATATTTAAGGAGATATGGGCAAAAGAAGTTTTCATATAAAAATTTCATTTTTTTTAGGTTTTGGGTGGATTTTTCATTTTTTTGGGGGTGGTCACGAATTAAATTCCTTTTCGCTCTAGGACGCATATTTAAGGAGATATGGGCAAAAGAAGTTTTTCATATAAAAATTTCAATTTTTTTAGGTTTTGGGTGGATTTTTCAATTTTTTGAGGGTGGTCACGAATTAAAGTCCTTTTCGCTCTAGGACGCATATTTAAGGAGATATGGGCAAAAGAAGTTTTTCATATAAAAATTTCATTTTTTTTAGGTTTTGGGTGGATTTTTCAATTTTTTGGGGGTGGTCACGAATTAAATTCCTTTTCGCTCTAGGACGCATATTTAAGGAGATATGGGCAAAAGAAGTTTTTCATATAAAAGTTTCAATTTTTATAGGTTTTGGGTGGATTTTTCATTTTTTTGAGAGTGGTCACGAATTAAAGTCCTTTTCGCTATAGGACGCTTAGTTTAGGAGATATGGGCAAAAGAAGTTTTTCATATAAAAATTTCAATTTTTTTAGGTTTTGGGTGGATTTTTCAATTTTTTGGGGGTGGTCACGAATTAAAGTCATTTTCGCTATAGGACGCATATTTAAGGAGATATGGGCAAAAGAAGTTTTTCATATAAAAATTTAAATTTTTTTAGGTTTTGGGTGGATTTTTCAATTTTTTGAGGGTGGTCACGAATTAAAGCCCTTTTAGCTCTAGTACGCATATTTAAGGAGATATGGGCAAAAGAAGTTTTTCATATAAAAATTTACATTTTTTTAGGTTTTGGGTGGATTTTTCACTTTTTTGAGGGTGGTCACGAATTAAAGTCCTTTTCGCTCTAGGACGCATATTTAAGGAGATATGGGCAAAAGAAGTTTTTCATATAAAAATTTCAATTTTTTTAGGTTTTGGGTGGATTTTTCAATTTTTTAAGGGTGGTCACGAATTAAAGTCCTTTTCGCTCTGGACGCATATTTAAGGAGATATGGGCAAAAGAAGATTTTCATATAAAAATTTACATTTTTTTAGGTTTTGGGTGGATTTTTCAATTTTTTGAGGGTGGTCACGAATTAAAGTCCTTTTCGCTCTAGGACGCATATTTAAGGAGATATGGGCAAAAGAAGTTTTTCATATAAAAATTTACATTTTTTTAGGTTTTGGGTGGATTTTTCAATTTTTTGGGGGTGGTCACGAATTAAACTCATTTTCGCTCTAGGACGCATATTTAAGGAGATATGGGCAAAAGAAGTTTTTCATATAAAAATTTCAATTTTTTTAGGTTTTGGGTGGATTTTTCAATTTTTTGAGGGTGGTCACGAATTAAAGTCCTTTTCGCTCTAGGACGCATATTTAAGGAGATATGGGCAAAAGAAGTTTTTCATATAAAAATTTCAATTTTTTTAGGTTTTGGGTGGATTTTTCAATTTTTTGAGGGTGGTCACGACTTAAAGTCCTTTTCGCTCTAGGACGCATATTTAAGGAGATATGGGCAAAAGAAGTTTTTCATATAAAAATTTCAATTTTTTTAGGTTTTGGGTGGATTTTTCAATTTTTTGAGGGTGGTCACGAATTAAAGTCCTTTTCGATCTAGGACGCATATTTAAGGAGATATGGGCAAAAGAAGTTTTTCATATAAAAATTTAAAATTTTTTAGGTTTTGGGTGGATTTTTCAATTTTTTGAGGGTGGTCACGAATTTAAGTCCTTTTCGCTATAGGACGCATATTTAAGGAGATATGGGCAAAAGAAGTTTTTCATATAAAAATTAAAATTTTTTTAGGTTTTGGGTGGATTTTTCACTTTTTTGAGGGTGGTCACGAATTAAAGTCCTTTTCGCTATAGGACGCATATTTAAGGAGATATGGGCAAAAGAAGTTTTTCATATAAAAATTAAAATTTTTTTAGGTTTTGGGTGGATTTTTAAATTTTTTGAGGGTGGTCAAGAATTAAAGTCCTTTTCGCTCTAGGACGCATATTTAAGGAGATATGGGCAAAAGAAGTTTTTCATATAAAAATTTACATTTTTTTAGGTTTTGGGTGGATTTTTCAATTTTTTGGGGGTGGTCACGAATTAAAGTCATTTTCGCTCTAGGACGCATATTTAAGGAGATATGGGCAAAAGAAGTTTTTCATATAAAAGTTTCAATTTTTTTAGGTTTTGGGTGGATTTTTCAATTTTTTGAGAGTGGTCACGAATTAAAGTCCTTTTCGCTATAGGACGCTTAGTTTAGGAGATATGGGCAAAAGAAGTTTTTCATATAAAAATTTCAATTTTTTTAGGTTTTGGGTGGATTTTTCAATTTTTTGGGGGTGGTCACGAATTAAAGTCATTTTCGCTATAGGACGCATATTTAAGGAGATATGGGCAAAAGAAGTTTTTCATATAAAAAGTTAATTTTTTTTAGGTTTTGGGTGGATTTTTCAATTTTTTGAGGGTGGTCACGAATTAAAGCCCTTTTAGCTCTAGGACGCATATTTAAGGAGATATGGGCAAAATAAGTTTTTCATATAAAAATTTACATTTTTTTAGGTTTTGGGTGGATTTTTCACTTTTTTGAGGGTGGTCACGAATTAAAGTCCTTTTCGCTCTAGGACGCATATTTAAGGAGATATGGGCAAAAGAAGTTTTTCATATAAAAATTTCAATTTTTTTAGGTTTTGGGTGGATTTTTCAATTTTTTAAGGGTGGTCACGAATTAAAGTCCTTTTCGCTCTAGGACGCATATTTAAGGAGATATGGGCAAAAGAAGTTTTTCATATAAAAATTTAAATTTTTTTAGGTTTTGGGTGGATTTTTCAATTTTTTGAGGGTGGTCAAGAATTAAAGTCCTTTTCGCTCTAGGACGCATATTTAAGGAGATATGGGCAAAAGAAGTTTTTCATATAAAAATTTACATTTTTTTAGGTTTTGGGTGGATTTTTCAATTTTTTGGGGGTGGTCACGAATTAAAGTCATTTTCGCTCTAGGACGCATATTTAAGGAGATATGGGCAAAAGAAGTTTTTCATATAAAAATTTCAATTTTTTTAGGTTTTGGGTGGATTTTTCAATTTTTTGAGGGTGGTCACGAATTAAAGTCCTTTTCGCTCTAGGACGCATATTTAAGGAGATATGGGCAAAAGAAGTTTTTCATATAAAAATTTCAATTTTTTTAGGTTTTGGGTGGATTTTTCAATTTTTTGAGGGTGGTCACGACTTAAAGTCCTTTTCGCTCTAGGACGCATATTTAAGGAGATATGGGCAAAAAAAGTTTTTCATATAAAAATTTCAATTTTTTTAGGTTTTGGGTGGATTTTTCAATTTTTTGAGGGTGGTCACGAATTAAAGTCCTTTTCGCTCTAGGACGCATATTTAAGGAGATATGGGCAAAAGAAGTTTTTCATATAAAAATTTAAATTTTTTTAGGTTTTGGGTGGATTTTTCAATTTTTTGAGGGTGGTCACGAATTTAAGTCCTTTTCGCTATAGGACGCATATTTAAGGAGATATGGGCAAAAGAAGTTTTTCATATAAAAATTAAAATTTTTTTAGGTTTTGGGTGGATTTTTCACTTTTTTGAGGGTGGTCACGAATTAAAGTCCTTTTCGCTCTAGGACGCATATTTAAGGAGATATGGGCAAAAGAAGTTTTTCATAAAAAAATTTCAATTTTTTTAGGTTTTGGGTGGATTTTTCAATTTTTTGAGGGTGGGCACGAATTAAAGTCCTTTTCGCTCTAGGACGCATATTTAAGGAGATATGGGCAAAAGAAGTTTTTCATATAAAAATTTCAATTTTTTTAGGTTTTGGGTGGATTTTTCAATTTTTTGGGGGTGGTCACGAATTAAAGTCCTTTTCGCTCTAGGACGCACATTTAAGGAGATATGGGCAAAAGAAGTTTTTCGTATAAAAATTTCAATTTTTTTAGGTTTTGGGTGGATTTTTCAATTTTTTGAGGGTGGTCACGACTTAAAGTCCTTTTCGCTCTAGGACGCATATTTAAGGAGATATGGGCAAAAGAAGTTTTTCATATAAAAATTTCAATTTTTTTAGGTTTTGGGTGGATTTTTCAATTTTTTGAGGGTGGTCACGAATTAAAGTCCTTTTCGATCTAGGACGCATATTTAAGGAGATATGGGCAAAAGAAGTTTTTCATATAAAAATTTAAAATTTTTTAGGTTTTGGGTGGATTTTTCAATTTTTTGAGGGTGGTCACGAATTTAAGTCCTTTTCGCTATAGGACGCATATTTAAGGAGATATGGGCAAAAGAAGTTTTTCATATAAAAATTAAAATTTTTTTAGGTTTTGGGTGGATTTTTCACTTTTTTGAGGGTGGTCACGAATTAAAGTCCTTTTCGCTATAGGACGCATATTTAAGGAGATATGGGCAAAAGAAGTTTTTCATATAAAAATTAAAATTTTTTTAGGTTTTGGGTGGATTTTTAAATTTTTTGAGGGTGGTCAAGAATTAAAGTCCTTTTCGCTCTAGGACGCATATTTAAGGAGATATGGGCAAAAGAAGTTTTTCATATAAAAATTTACATTTTTTTAGGTTTTGGGTGGATTTTTCAATTTTTTGGGGGTGGTCACGAATTAAAGTCATTTTCGCTCTAGGACGCATATTTAAGGAGATATGGGCAAAAGAAGTTTTTCATATAAAAGTTTCAATTTTTTTAGGTTTTGGGTGGATTTTTCAATTTTTTGAGAGTGGTCACGAATTAAAGTCCTTTTCGCTATAGGACGCTTAGTTTAGGAGATATGGGCAAAAGAAGTTTTTCATATAAAAATTTCAATTTTTTTAGGTTTTGGGTGGATTTTTCAATTTTTTGGGGGTGGTCACGAATTAAAGTCATTTTCGCTATAGGACGCATATTTAAGGAGATATGGGCAAAAGAAGTTTTTCATATAAAAAGTTAATTTTTTTTAGGTTTTGGGTGGATTTTTCAATTTTTTGAGGGTGGTCACGAATTAAAGCCCTTTTAGCTCTAGGACGCATATTTAAGGAGATATGGGCAAAATAAGTTTTTCATATAAAAATTTACATTTTTTTAGGTTTTGGGTGGATTTTTCACTTTTTTGAGGGTGGTCACGAATTAAAGTCCTTTTCGCTCTAGGACGCATATTTAAGGAGATATGGGCAAAAGAAGTTTTTCATATAAAAATTTCAATTTTTTTAGGTTTTGGGTGGATTTTTCAATTTTTTAAGGGTGGTCACGAATTAAAGTCCTTTTCGCTCTAGGACGCATATTTAAGGAGATATGGGCAAAAGAAGTTTTTCATATAAAAATTTAAATTTTTTTAGGTTTTGGGTGGATTTTTCAATTTTTTGAGGGTGGTCAAGAATTAAAGTCCTTTTCGCTCTAGGACGCATATTTAAGGAGATATGGGCAAAAGAAGTTTTTCATATAAAAATTTACATTTTTTTAGGTTTTGGGTGGATTTTTCAATTTTTTGGGGGTGGTCACGAATTAAAGTCATTTTCGCTCTAGGACGCATATTTAAGGAGATATGGGCAAAAGAAGTTTTTCATATAAAAATTTCAATTTTTTTAGGTTTTGGGTGGATTTTTCAATTTTTTGAGGGTGGTCACGAATTAAAGTCCTTTTCGCTCTAGGACGCATATTTAAGGAGATATGGGCAAAAGAAGTTTTTCATATAAAAATTTCAATTTTTTTAGGTTTTGGGTGGATTTTTCAATTTTTTGAGGGTGGTCACGACTTAAAGTCCTTTTCGCTCTAGGACGCATATTTAAGGAGATATGGGCAAAAAAAGTTTTTCATATAAAAATTTCAATTTTTTTAGGTTTTGGGTGGATTTTTCAATTTTTTGAGGGTGGTCACGAATTAAAGTCCTTTTCGCTCTAGGACGCATATTTAAGGAGATATGGGCAAAAGAAGTTTTTCATATAAAAATTTAAATTTTTTTAGGTTTTGGGTGGATTTTTCAATTTTTTGAGGGTGGTCACGAATTTAAGTCCTTTTCGCTATAGGACGCATATTTAAGGAGATATGGGCAAAAGAAGTTTTTCATATAAAAATTAAAATTTTTTTAGGTTTTGGGTGGATTTTTCACTTTTTTGAGGGTGGTCACGAATTAAAGTCCTTTTCGCTCTAGGACGCATATTTAAGGAGATATGGGCAAAAGAAGTTTTTCATAAAAAAATTTCAATTTTTTTAGGTTTTGGGTGGATTTTTCAATTTTTTGAGGGTGGGCACGAATTAAAGTCCTTTTCGCTCTAGGACGCATATTTAAGGAGATATGGGCAAAAGAAGTTTTTCATATAAAAATTTCAATTTTTTTAGGTTTTGGGTGGATTTTTCAATTTTTTGGGGGTGGTCACGAATTAAAGTCCTTTTCGCTCTAGGACGCACATTTAAGGAGATATGGGCAAAAGAAGTTTTTCGTATAAAAATTTCAATTTTTTTAGGTTTTGGGTGGATTTTTCAATTTTTTGAGGGTGGTCACGAATTAAAGTCCTTTTCGCATATTTAAGGAGATATGGGCAAAAGAAGTTTTCATATAAAAATTTCATTTTTTTTAGGTTTTGGGTGGATTTTTCAATTTTTTGGGGGTGGTCACGAATTAAATTCCTTTTCGCTCTAGGACGCATATTTAAGGAGATATGGGCAAAAGAAGTTTTTCATATAAAAATTTCAATTTTTTTAGGTTTTGGGTGGATTTTTCAATTTTTTGAGGGTGGTCACGAATTAAAGTCCTTTTCGCTCTAGGACGCATATTTAAGGAGATATGGGCAAAAGAAGTTTTTCATATAAAAATTTCATTTTTTTTAGGTTTTGGGTGGATTTTTCAATTTTTTGGGGGTGGTCACGAATTAAATTCCTTTTCGCTCTAGGACGCATATTTAAGGAGATATGGGCAAAAGAAGTTTTTCATATAAAAGTTTCAATTTTTATAGGTTTTGGGTGGATTTTTCAATTTTTTGAGAGTGGTCACGAATTAAAGTCCTTTTCGCTATAGGACGCTTAGTTTAGGAGATATGGGCAAAAGAAGTTTTTCATATAAAAATTTCAATTTTTTTAGGTTTTGGGTGGATTTTTCAATTTTTTGGGGGTGGTCACGAATTAAAGTCATTTTCGCTATAGGACGCATATTTAAGGAGATATGGGCAAAAGAAGTTTTTCATATAAAAATTTAAATTTTTTTAGGTTTTGGGTGGATTTTTCAATTTTTTGAGGGTGGTCACGAATTAAAGCCCTTTTAGCTCTAGTACGCATATTTAAGGAGATATGGGCAAAAGAAGTTTTTCATATAAAAATTTACATTTTTTTAGGTTTTGGGTGGATTTTTCACTTTTTTGAGGGTGGTCACGAATTAAAGTCCTTTTCGCTCTAGGACGCATATTTAAGGAGATATGGGCAAAAGAAGTTTTTCATATAAAAATTTCAATTTTTTTAGGTTTTGGGTGGATTTTTCAATTTTTTAAGGGTGGTCACGAATTAAAGTCCTTTTCGCTCTGGACGCATATTTAAGGAGATATGGGCAAAAGAAGTTTTTCATATAAAAATTTAAATTTTTTTAGGTTTTGGGTGGATTTTTCAATTTTTTGAGGGTGGTCACGAATTAAAGTCCTTTTCGCTCTAGGACGCATATTTAAGGAGATATGGGCAAAAGAAGTTTTTCATATAAAAATTTACATTTTTTTAGGTTTTGGGTGGATTTTTCAATTTTTTGGGGGTGGTCACGAATTAAAGTCCTTTTCGCTCTAGGACGCACATTTAAGGAGATATGGGCAAAAGAAGTTTTTCGTATAAAAATTTCAATTTTTTTAGGTTTTGGGTGGATTTTTCAATTTTTTGAGGGTGGTCACGAATTAAAGTCCTTTTCGCATATTTAAGGAGATATGGGCAAAAGAAGTTTTCATATAAAAATTTCATTTTTTTTAGGTTTTGGGTGGATTTTTCAATTTTTTGGGGGTGGTCACGAATTAAATTCCTTTTCGCTCTAGGACGCATATTTAAGGAGATATGGGCAAAAGAAGTTTTTCATATAAAAATTTCAATTTTTTTAGGTTTTGGGTGGATTTTTCAATTTTTTGAGGGTGGTCACGAATTAAAGTCATTTTCGCTCTAGGACGCATATTTAAGGAGATATGGACAAAAGAAGTTTTTCATATAAAAATTTCATTTTTTTTAGGTTTTGGGTGGATTTTTCAATTTTTTGGGGGTGGTCACGAATTAAATTCCTTTTCGCTCTAGGACGCATATTTAAGGAGATATGGGAAAAAGAAGTTTTTCATATAAAAGTTTCAATTTTTTTAGGTTTTGGGTGGATTTTTCAATTTTTTGAGAGTGGTCACGAATTAAAGTCCTTTTCGCTATAGGACGCTTAGTTTAGGAGATATGGGCAAAAGAAGTTTTTCATATAAAAATTTCAATTTTTTTAGGTTTTGGGTGGATTTTTCAATTTTTTGGGGGTGGTCACGAATTAAAGTCATTTTCGCTATAGGACGCATATTTAAGGAGATATGGGCAAAAGAAGTTTTTCATATAAAAAGTTAATTTTTTTTAGGTTTTGGGTGGATTTTTCAATTTTTTGAGGGTGGTCACGAATTAAAGCCCTTTTAGCTCTAGGACGCATATTTAAGGAGATATGGGCAAAATAAGTTTTTCATATAAAAATTTACATTTTTTTAGGTTTTGGGTGGATTTTTCACTTTTTTGAGGGTGGTCACGAATTAAAGTCCTTTTCGCTCTAGGACGCATATTTAAGGAGATATGGGCAAAAGAAGTTTTTCATATAAAAATTTCATTTTTTTAGGTTTTGGGTGGATTTTTCAATTTTTTGAGGGTGGTCACGAATTAAAGTCCTCTTCGCTCTAGGACGCATATTTAAGGAGATATGGGCAAAATAAGTTTTTCATATAAAAATTTCAATTTTTTTAGGTTTTGGGTGGATTTTTCAATTTTTTAAGGGTGGTCACGAATTAAAGTCCTTTTCGCTCTAGGACGCATATTTAAGGAGATATGGGCAAAAGAAGTTTTTCATATAAAAATTTAAATTTTTTTAGGTTTTGGGTGGATTTTTCAATTTTTTGAGGGTGGTCAAGAATTAAAGTCCTTTTCGCTCTAGGACGCATATTTAAGGAGATATGGGCAAAAGAAGTTTTTCATATAAAAATTTACATTTTTTTAGGTTTTGGGTTAATTTTTCAATTTTTTGGGGGTGGTCACGAATTAAAGTCATTTTCGCTCTAGGACGCATATTTAAGGAGATATGGGCAAAAGAAGTTTTTCATATAAAAATTTCAATTTTTTTAGGTTTTGGGTGGATTTTTCAATTTTTTGAGGGTGGTCACGAATTAAAGTCCTTTTCGCTCTAGGACGCATATTTAAGGAGATATGGGCAAAAGAAGTTTTTCATATAAAAATTTCAATTTTTTTAGGTTTTGGGTGGATTTTTCAATTTTTTGAGGGTGGTCACGACTTAAAGTCCTTTTCGCTCTAGGACGCATATTTAAGGAGATATGGGCAAAAAAAGTTTTTCATATAAAAATTTCAATTTTTTTAGGTTTTGGGTGGATTTTTCAATTTTTTGAGGGTTGTCACGAATTAAAGTCCTTTTCGCTCTAGGACGCATATTTAAGGAGATATGGGCAAAAGAAGTTTTTCATATAAAAATTTAAATTTTTTTAGGTTTTGGGTGGATTTTTCAATTTTTTGAGGGTGGTCACGAATTTAAGTCCTTTTCGCTATAGGACGCATATTTAAGGAGATATGGGCAAAAGAAGTTTTTCATATAAAAATTAAAATTTTTTTAGGTTTTGGGTGGATTTTTCACTTTTTTGAGGGTGGTCACGAATTAAAGTCCTTTTCGCTCTAGGACGCATATTTAAGGAGATATGGGCAAAAGAAGTTTTTCATATAAAGATTTCAATTTTTTTAGGTTTTGGGTGGATTTTTCAATTTTTTGAGGGTGGGCACGAATTAAAGTCCTTTTCGCTCTAGGACGCATATTTAAGGAGATATGGGCAAAAGAAGTTTTTCATATAAAAATTTCAATTTTTTTAGGTTTTGGGTGGATTTTTCAATTTTTTGGGGGTGGTCACGAATTAAAGTCCTTTTCGCTCTAGGACGCACATTTAAGGAGATATGGGCAAAAGAAGTTTTTCGTATAAAAATTTCAATTTTTTAGGTTTTGGGTGGATTTTTCAATTTTTTGAGGGTGGTCACGAATTAAAGTCCTTTTCGCATATTTAAGGAGATATGGGCAAAAGAAGTTTTCATATAAAAATTTCATTTTTTTTAGGTTTTGGGTGGATTTTTCATTTTTTTGGGGGTGGTCACGAATTAAATTCCTTTTCGCTCTAGGACGCATATTTAAGGAGATATGGGCAAAGGAGGTTTTTCATATAAAAATTTCAATTTTTTTAGGTTTTGGGTGGATTTTTCAATTTTTTGAGGGTGGTCACGAATTAAAGTCCTTTTCGCTCTAGGACGCATATTTAAGGAGATATGGGCAAAAGAAGTTTTTCATATAAAATTTTCATTTTTTTTAGGTTTTGGGTGGATTTTTCAATTTTTTGGGGGTGGTCACGAATTAAAGTCCTTTTCGCTCTAGGACGCATATTTAAGGAGATATGGGCAAAAGAAGTTTTTCATATAAAAGTTTCAATTTTTATAGGTTTTGGGTGGATTTTTCAATTTTTTGGGGGTGGTCACGAATTAAAGTCCTTTTCGCTATAGGACGCTTAGTTTAGGAGATATGGGCAAAAGAAGTTTTTCATATAAAAATTTCAATTTTTTTAGGTTTTGGGTGGATTTTTCAATTTTTTGGGGGTGGTCACGAATTAAAGTCATTTTCGCTATAGGACGCATATTTAAGGAGATATGGGCAAAAGAAGTTTTTCATATAAAAATTTAAATTTTTTTAGGTTTTGGGTGGATTTTTCAATTTTTTGAGGGTGGTCACGAATTAAAGCCCTTTTAGCTCTAGTACGCATATTTAAGGAGATATGGGCAAAAGAAGTTTTTCATATAAAAATTTAAATTTTTTTAGGTTTTGGGTGGATTTTTCAATTTTTTGAGGGTGGTCACGAATTAAAGTCCTTTTCGCTCTAGTACGCATATTTAAGGAGATATGGGCAAAAGAAGTTTTTCATATAAAAATTTCAATTTTTTTAGGTTTTGGGTGGATTTTTCAATTTTTTAAGGGTGGTCACGAATTAAAGTCCTTTTCGCTCTGGACGCATATTTAAGGAGATATGGGCAAAAGAAGTTTTTCATATAAAAATTTAAATTTTTTTAGGTTTTGGGTGGATTTTTCAATTTTTTAAGGGTGGTCACGAATTAAAGTCCTTTTCGCTCTAGGACGCATATTTAAGGAGATATGGGCAAAAGAAGTTTTTCATATAAAAATTTACATTTTTTTAGGTTTTGGGTGGATTTTTCAATTTTTTGGGGGTGGTCACGAATTAAACTCATTTTCGCTCTAGGACGCATATTTAAGGAGATATGGGCAAAAGAAGTTTTTCATATAAAAATTTCAATTTTTTTAGGTTTTGGGTGGATTTTTCAATTTTTTGAGGGTGGTCACGAATTAAAGTCCTTTTCGCTCTAGGACGCATATTTAAGGAGATATGGGCAAAAGAAGTTTTTCATATAAAAATTTCAATTTTTTTAGGTTTTGGGTGGATTTTTCAATTTTTTGAGGGTGGTCACGACTTAAAGTCCTTTTCGCTCTAGGACGCATATTTAAGGAGATATGGGCAAAAGAAGTTTTTCATATAAAAATTTCAATTTTTTTAGGTTTTGGGTGGATTTTTCAATTTTTTGAGGGTGGTCACGAATTAAAGTCCTTTTCGCTCTAGGACGCATATTTAAGGAGATATGGGCAAAAGAAGTTTTTCATATAAAAATTTAAATTTTTTTAGGTTTTGGGTGGATTTTTCAATTTTTTGAGGGTGGTCACGAATTTAAGTCCATTTCGCTATAGGACGCATATTTAAGGAGATATGGGCAAAAGAAGTTTTTCATATAAAAATTAAAATTTTTTTAGGTTTTGGGTGGATTTTTCACTTTTTTGAGGGTGGTCACGAATTAAAGTCCTTTTCGCTCTAGGACGCATATTTAAGGAGATATGGGCAAAAGAAGTTTTTCATAAAAAAATTTCAATTTTTTTAGGTTTTGGGTGGATTTTTCAATTTTTTGAGGGTGGTCACGAATTAAAGTCCTTTTCGCTCTAGGACGCATATTTAAGGAGATATGGGCAAAAGAAGTTTTTCATATAAAAATTTCAATTTTTTTAGGTTTTGGGTGGATTTTTCAATTTTTTGGGGGTGGTCACGAATTAAAGTCCTTTTCGCTCTAGGACGCACATTTAAGGAGATATGGGCAAAAGAAGTTTTTCGTATAAAAATTTCAATTTTTTTAGGTTTTGGGTGGATTTTTCAATTTTTTGAGGGTGGTCACGAATTAAAGTCCTTTTCGCATATTTAAGGAGATATGGGCAAAAGACGTTTTCATATAAAAATTTCATTTTTTTTAGGTTTTGGGTGGATTTTTCAATTTTTTGGGGGTGGTCACGAATTAAATTCCTTTTCGCTCTAGGACGCATATTTAAGGAGATATGGGCAAAAGAAGTTTTTCATATAAAAATTTCAATTTTTTTAGGTTTTGGGTGGATTTTTCAATTTTTTGAGGGTGGTCACGAATTAAAGTCATTTTCGCTCTAGGACGCATATTTAAGGAGATATGGGCAAAAGAAGTTTTTCATATAAAAATTTCATTTTTTTTAGGTTTTGGGTGGATTTTTCAATTTTTTGGGGGTGGTCACGAATTAAATTCCTTTTCGCTCTAGGACGCATATTTAAGGAGATATGGGCAAAAGAAGTTTTTCATATAAAAGTTTCAATTTTTTTAGGTTTTGGGTGGATTTTTCAATTTTTTGAGAGTGGTCACGAATTAAAGTCCTTTTCGCTATAGGACGCTTAGTTTAGGAGATATGGGCAAAAGAAGTTTTTCATATAAAAATTTCAATTTTTTTAGGTTTTGGGTGGATTTTTCAATTTTTTGGGGGTGGTCACGAATTAAAGTCATTTTCGCTATAGGACGCATATTTAAGGAGATATGGGCAAAAGAAGTTTTTCATATAAAAATTTAAATTTTTTTAGGTTTTGGGTGGATTTTTCAATTTTTTGAGGGTGGTCACGAATTAAAGCCCTTTTAGCTCTAGGACGCATATTTAAGGAGATATGGGCAAAAGAAGTTTTTCATATAAAAATTTACATTTTTTTAGGTTTTGGGTGGATTTTTCACTTTTTTGAGGGTGGTCACGAATTAAAGTCCTTTTCGCTCTAGGACGCATATTTAAGGAGATATGGGCAAAAGAAGTTTTTCATATAAAAATTTACATTTTTTTAGGTTTTGGGTGGATTTTTCAATTTTTTAAGGGTGGTCACGAATTAAAGTCCTTTTCGCTCTAGGACGCATATTTAAGGAGATATGGGCAAAAGAAGTTTTTCATATAAAAATTTCAATTTTTTTAGGTTTTGGGTGGATTTTTCAATTTTTTGAGGGTGGTCACGAATTAAAGTCCTTTTCGCTCTAGGACGCATATTTAAGGAGATATGGGCAAAAGAAGTTTTTCATATAAAAATTTACATTTTTTTAGGTTTTGGGTGGATTTTTCAATTTTTTGGGGGTGGTCACGAATTGAAGTCATTTTCGCTCTAGGACGCATATTTAAGGAGATATGGGCAAAAGAAGTTTTTCATATAAAAATTTCAATTTTTTTAGGTTTCGGGTGGATTTTTCAATTTTTTGAGGATGGTCACGAATTAAAGTCCTTTTCGCTCTAGGACGCATATTTAAGGAGATATGGGCAAAAGAAGATTTTCATATAAAAATTTCAATTTTTTTAGGTTTTGGGTGGATTTTTCAATTTTTTGAGGGTGGTCACGATTTAAAGTCCTTTTCGCTCTAGGACGCATATTTAAGGAGATATTGGCAAAAGAAGTTTTTCATATAAAAATTTCAATTTTTTTAGGTTTTGGGTGGATCTTTCAATTTTTTGAGGGTGGTCACGAATTAAAGTCCTTTTCGCTCTAGGACGCATATTTAAGGAGATATGGGCAAAAGAAGTTTTTCATATAAAAATTTAAATTTTTTTAGGTTTTGGGTGGATTTTTCAATTTTTTGAGGGTGGTCACGAATTTAAGTCCTTTTCGCTATAGGACGCATATTTAAGGAGATATGGGCAAAAGAAGTTTTTCATATAAAAATTAAAATTTTTTTAGGTTTTGGGTGGATTTTTCACTTTTTTGAGGGTGGTCACGAATTAAAGTCCTTTTCGCTCTAGGACGCATATTTAAGGAGATATGGGCAAAAGAAGTTTTTCATAAAAAAATTTCAATTTTTTTAGGTTTTGGGTGGATTTTTCAATTTTTTGAGGGTGGTCACGAATTAAAGTCCTTTTCGCTCTAGGACGCATATTTAAGGAGATATGGGCAAAAGAAGTTTTTCATATAAAAATTTCAATTTTTTTAGGTTTTGGGTGGATTTTTCAATTTTTTGGGGGTGGTCACGAATTAAAGTCCTTTTCGCTCTAGGACGCACATTTAAGGAGATATGGGCAAAAGAAGTTTTTCGTATAAAAATTTCAATTTTTTTAGGTTTTGGGTGGATTTTTCAATTTTTTGAGGGTGGTCACGAATTAAAGTCCTTTTCGCATATTTAAGGAGATATGGGCAAAAGACGTTTTCATATAAAAATTTCATTTTTTTTAGGTTTTGGGTGGATTTTTCAATTTTTTGGGGGTGGTCACGAATTAAATTCCTTTTCGCTCTAGGACGCATATTTAAGGAGATATGGGCAAAAGAAGTTTTTCATATAAAAATTTCAATTTTTTTAGGTTTTGGGTGGATTTTTCAATTTTTTGAGGGTGGTCACGAATTAAAGTCATTTTCGCTCTAGGACGCATATTTAAGGAGATATGGGCAAAAGAAGTTTTTCATATAAAAATTTCATTTTTTTTAGGTTTTGGGTGGATTTTTCAATTTTTTGGGGGTGGTCACGAATTAAATTCCTTTTCGCTCTAGGACGCATATTTAAGGAGATATGGGCAAAAGAAGTTTTTCATATAAAAGTTTCAATTTTTTTAGGTTTTGGGTGGATTTTTCAATTTTTTGAGAGTGGTCACGAATTAAAGTCCTTTTCGCTATAGGACGCTTAGTTTAGGAGATATGGGCAAAAGAAGTTTTTCATATAAAAATTTCAATTTTTTTAGGTTTTGGGTGGATTTTTCAATTTTTTGGGGGTGGTCACGAATTAAAGTCATTTTCGCTATAGGACGCATATTTAAGGAGATATGGGCAAAAGAAGTTTTTCATATAAAAATTTAAATTTTTTTAGGTTTTGGGTGGATTTTTCAATTTTTTGAGGATGGTCACGAATTAAAGCCCTTTTAGCTCTAGGACGCATATTTAAGGAGATATGGGCAAAAGAAGTTTTTCATATAAAAATTTACATTTTTTTAGGTTTTGGGTGGATTTTTCACTTTTTTGAGGGTGGTCACGAATTAAAGTCCTTTTCGCTCTAGGACGCATATTTAAGGAGATATGGGCAAAAGAAGTTTTTCATATAAAAATTTACATTTTTTTAGGTTTTGGGTGGATTTTTCAATTTTTTAAGGGTGGTCACGAATTAAAGTCCTTTTCGCTCTAGGACGCATATTTAAGGAGATATGGGCAAAAGAAGTTTTTCATATAAAAATTTAAATTTTTTTAGGTTTTGGGTGGATTTTTCAATTTTTTGAGGGTGGTCACGAATTAAAGTCCTTTTCGCTCTAGGACGCATATTTAAGGAGATATGGGCAAAAGAAGTTTTTCATATAAAAATTTACATTTTTTTAGGTTTTGGGTGGATTTTTCAATTTTTTGGGGGTGGTCACGAATTGAAGTCATTTTCGCTCTAGGACGCATATTTAAGGAGATATGGGCAAAAGAAGTTTTTCATATAAAAATTTCAATTTTTTTAGGTTTCGGGTGGATTTTTCAATTTTTTGAGGATGGTCACGAATTAAAGTCCTTTTCGCTCTAGGACGCATATTTAAGGAGATATGGGCAAAAGAAGATTTTCATATAAAAATTTCAATTTTTTTAGGTTTTGGGTGGATTTTTCAATTTTTTGAGGGTGGTCACGATTTAAAGTCCTTTTCGCTCTAGGACGCATATTTAAGGAGATATTGGCAAAAGAAGTTTTTCATATAAAAATTTCAATTTTTTTAGGTTTTGGGTGGATCTTTCAATTTTTTGAGGGTGGTCACGAATTAAAGTCCTTTTCGCTCTAGGACGCATATTTAAGGAGATATGGGCAAAAGAAGTTTTTCATATAAAAATTTAATTTTTTTTAGGTTTTGGGTGGATTTTTCAATTTTTTGAGGGTGGTCACGAATTTAAGTCCTTTTCGCTATAGGACGCATATTTAAGGAGATATGGGCAAAAGAAGTTTTTCATATAAAAATTAAAATTTTTTTAGGTTTTGGGTGGATTTTTCACTTTTTTGAGGGTGGTCACGAATTAAAGTCCTTTTCGCTCTAGGACGCATATTTAAGGAGATATGGGCAAAAGAAGTTTTTCATATAAAAATTTCAATTTTTTTAGGTTTTGGGTGGATTTTTCAATTTTTTGGGGGTGGTCACGAATTAAAGTCCTTTTCGCTCTAGGACGCACATTTAAGGAGATATGGGCAAAAGAAGTTTTTCGTATAAAATTTCAATTTTTTTAGGTTTTGGGTGGATTTTTCAATTTTTTGAGGGTGGTCACGAATTAAAGTCCTTTTCGCATATTTAAGGAGATATGGGCAAAAGAAGTTTTCATATAAAAATTTCATTTTTTTTAGGTTTTGGGTGGATTTTTCAATTTTTTGGGGGTGGTCACGAATTAAATTCCTTTTCGCTCTAGGACGCATATTTAAGGAGATATGGGCAAAAGAAGTTTTTCATATAAAAATTTCAATTTTTTTAGGTTTTGGGTGGATTTTTCAATTTTTTGAGGGTGGTCACGAATTAAAGTCCTTTTCGCTCTAGGACGCATATTTAAGGAGATATGGGCAAAAGAAGTTTTTCATATAAAAATTTCATTTTTTTTAGGTTTTGGGTGGATTTTTCAATTTTTTGGGGGTGGTCACGAATTAAATTCCTTTTCGCTCTAGGACGCATATTTAAGGAGATATGGGCAAAAGAAGTTTTTCATATAAAAGTTTCAATTTTTTTAGGTTTTGGGTGGATTTTTCAATTTTTTGAGAGTGGTCACGAATTAAAGTCCTTTTCGCTCTAGGACGCATATTTAAGGAGATATGGGCAAAAGAAGTTTTTCATATAAAAATTTCAATTTTTTTAGGTTTTGGGTGGATTTTTCAATTTTTTGAGAGTGGTCACGAATTAAAGTCCTTTTCGCTCTAGGACGCATATTTAAGGAGATATGGGCAAAAGAAGTTTTTCATATAAAAATTTCAATTTTTTTAGGTTTTGGGTGGATTTTTCAATTTTTTGGGGGTGGTCACGAATTAAAGTCCTTTTCGCTCTAGGACGCATATTTAAGGAGATATGGGCAAAAGAAGTTTTTCATATAAAAATTTACATTTTTTTAGGTTTTGGGTGGATTTTTCACTTTTTTGAGGGTGGTCACGAATTAAAGTCCTTTTCGCTCTAGGACGCATATTTAAGGAGATATGGGCAAAAGAAGTTTTTCATATAAAAATTTACATTTTTTTAGGTTTTGGGTGGATTTTTCAATTTTTTGGGGGTGGTCACGAATTAAATTCCTTTTCGCTCTACGACGCATATTTAAGGAGATATGGGCAAAAGAAGTTTTTCATATAAAAGTTTCAATTTTTTTAGGTTTTGGGTGGATTTTTCAATTTTTTGAGGGTGGTCACGAATTAAAGTCCTTTTCGCTCTAGGACGCATATTTAAGGAGATATGGGCAAAAGAAGTTTTTCATATAAAAATTTCAATTTTTTTAGGTTTTGGGTGGATTTTTCAATTTTTTGAGGGTGGTCACGAATTAAAGTCCTTTTCGCTCTAGGACGCATATTTAAGGAGATATGGGCAAAAGAAGTTTTTCATATAAAAATTTCAATTTTTTTAGGTTTTGGGTGGATTTTTCAATTTTTTGAGGGTGGTCACGAATTAAAGTCCTTTTCGCTCTAGGACGCATATTTAAGGAGATATGGGCAAAAGAAGTTTTTCATATAAAAATTTCAATTTTTTTAGGTTTTGGGTGGATTATTAAATTTTTTGGGGGTGGTCACGAATTAAAGTCCTTTTCGCTCTAGGACGCATATTTAAGGAGATATGGGCAAAAAATTCACGAATTAAAGTCCTTTTCGCTCTAGGACGCATATTTAAGGAGATATGGGCAAAAGAAGTTTTTCATATAAAAATTTCAATTTTTTTAGGTTTTGGGTGGATTTTTCAATTTTTTGAGGGTGGTCACGAATTAAAGTCATTTTCGCTCTAGGACGCATATTTAAGGAGATATGGGCAAAAGAAGTTTTTCATATAAAAATTTCAATTTTTTTAGGTTTTGGGTGGATTTTTCAATTTTTTGAGGGTGGTCACGAATTAAAGTCCTTTTCGCTCTAGGACGCATATTTAAGGAGATATGGGCAAAAGAAGTTTTTCATATAAAAATTTCAATTTTTTTAGGTTTTGGGTGGATTTTTCAATTTTTTTGAGGGTGGTCACGAATTAAAGTCCTTTTCGCTCTAGGACGCTTAGTTTAGGAGATATGGACAAAAGAAGTTTTTCATATAAAAATTTAAATTATTTTAGGTTTTGGGTGGATTTTTCAATTTTTTGGGGGTGGTCACGAATTTAAGTCCTTTTCGCTATAGGACGCATATTTAAGGAGATATGGGCAAAAGAAGTTTTTCATATAAAAATTAAAATTTTTTTAGGTTTTGGGTGGATTTTTCACTTTTTTGAGGGTGGTCACGAATTAAAGTCCTTTTCGCTCTAGGACGCATATTTAAGGAGATATGGGCAAAAGAAGTTTTTCATATAAAAATTTCAATTTTTTTAGGTTTTGGGTGGATTTTTCAATTTTTTGAGGGTGGTCACGAATTAAAGTCCTTTTCGCTCTAGGACGCATATTTAAGGAGATATGGGCAAAAGAAGTTTTTCATATAAAAATTTCAATTTTTTTAGGTTTTGGGTGGATTTTTCAATTTTTTGGGGGTGGTCACGAATTAAAGTCATTTTCGCTCTAGGACGCATATTTAAGGAGATATGGGCAAAAGAAGTTTTTCATATAAAAATTTACATTTTTTTAGGTTTTGGGTGGATTTTTCAATTTTTTGGGGGTGGTCACGAATTAAAGTCATTTTCGCTCTAGGACGCATATTTAAGGAGATATGGGCAAAAGAAGTTTTTCATATAAAAATTTCATTTTTTTTTAGGTTTTGGGTGGATTTTTCAATTTTTTGAGGGTGGTCACGAATTAAAGCCCTTTTAGCTCTAGGACGCATATTTAAGGAGATATGAGCAAAAGAAGTTTTTCATATAAAAATTTAAATTATTTTAGGTTTTGGGTGGATTTTTCAATTTTTTGGGGGTGGTCACGAATTAAAGTCATTTTCGCTATAGGACGCTTAGTTTAGGAGATATGGATAAAAGAAGTTTTTCGTATAAAAATTTCAATTTTTTTAGGTTTTGGGTGGATTTTTCACTTTTTTGAGGGTGGTCACGAATTAAAGTCCTTTTCGCTCTAGGACGCATATTTAAGGAGATATGGGCAAAAGAAGTTTTTCATATAAAAATTTAAATTATTTTAGGTTTTGGGTGGATTTTTCAATTTTTTGGGGGTGGTCACGAATTAAAGTCCTTTTCGCTATAGGACGCATATTTAAGCAGATATGGGCAAAAGAAGTTTTTCATATAAAAATTTCAATTTTTTTAGGTTTTGGGTGGATTTTTCAATTTTTTGAGGGTGGTCACGAATTAAAGTCATTTTCGCTCTAGGACGCATATTTAAGGAGATATGGGCAAAAGAAGTTTTTCATATAAAAATTTCAATTTTTTTAGGTTTTGGGTGGATTTTTCAATTTTTTGAGGGTGGTCACGAATTAAAGTCCTTTTCGCTCTAGGACGCATATTTAAGCAGATATGGGCAAAAGAAGTTTTTCATATAAAAAATTTAAATTATTTTAGGTTTTGGGTGGATTTTTCAATTTTTTGAGGGTGGTCACGAATTAAAGTCCTTTTCGCTCTAGGACGCATATTTAAGCAGATATGGGCAAAAGAAGTTTTTCATATAAAAAATTCAATTTTTTTAGGTTTTGGGTGGATTTTTCACTTTTTTGAGGGTGGTCACGAATTAAAGTCCTTTTCGCTCTAGGACGCATATTTAAGGAGATATGAGCAAAAGAAGTTTTTCATATAAAAATTTCAATTTTTTTAGGTTTTGGGTGGATTTTTCAATTTTTTGAGGGTGGTCACGAATTAAAGTCATTTTCGCTCTAGGACGCATATTTAAGGAGATATGGGCAAAAGAAGTTTTTCATATAAAAATTTACATTTTTTTAGGTTTTGGGTGGATTTTTCAATTTTTTGGGGGTGGTCACGAATTAAAGTCATTTTCGCTCTAGGACGCATATTTAAGGAGATATGGGCAAAAGAAGTTTTTCATATAAAAATTTAAATTATTTTAGGTTTTGGGTGGATTTTTCAATTTTTTGGGGGTGGTCACGAATTAAAGTCCTTTTCGCGATAGGACGCTTAGTTTAGGAGATATGGGCAAAAGAAGTTTTTCATATAAAAATTTCAATTTTTTTAGGTTTTGGGTGGATTTTTCAATTTTTTGAGGGTGGTCACGAATTAAAGTCCTTTTCGCTCTAGGACGCATATTTAAGGAGATATGGGCAAAAGAAGTTTTTCATATAAAAATTTACATTTTTTTAGGTTTTGGGTGGATTTTTCAATTTTTTGAGGGTGGTCACGAATTAAAGTCCTTTTCGCTCTAGGACGCATATTTAAGGAGATATGGGCAAAAGAAGTTTTTCATATAAAAATTTACATTTTTTTAGGTTTTGGGTGGATTTTTCAATTTTTTGGGGGTGGTCACGAATTAAAGTCATTTTCGCTCTAGGACGCATATTTAAGGAGATATGGGCAAAAGAAGTTTTTCATATAAAAATTTAAATTTTTTTAGGTTTTGGGTGGATTTTTAAATTTTTTGAGGGTGGTCACGAATTAAAGTCCTTTTCGCTCTAGGACGCATATTTAAGGAGATATGGGCAAAAGAAGTTTTTCATATAAAAATTTCAATTTTTTTAGGTTTTGGGTGGATTTTTCAATTTTTGAGGGTGGTCACGACTTAAAGTCCTTTTCGCTCTAGGACGCATATTTAAGGAGATATGGGCAAAAGAAGTTTTTCATATAAAAATTTTAATTTTTTTAGGTTTTGGGTGGATTTTTCAATTTTTTGAGGGTGGTCACGAATTGAAGTCCTTTTCGCTCTAGGACGCATATTTAAGGAGATATGGGCAAAAGAAGTTTTTCATATAAAAATTTCATTTTTTTTAGGTTTTGGGTGGATTTTTCAATTTTTTGGGGGTGGTCACGAATTTAAGACCTTTTCGCTATAGGACGCATATTTAAGGAGATATGGGCAAAAGAAGTTTTTCATATAAAAATTAAAATTTTTTTAGGTTTTGGGTGGATTTTTCACTTTTTTGAGGGTGGTCACGAATTAAAGTCCTTTTCGCTCTAGGACGCATATTTAAGGAGATATGGGCAAAAGAAGTTTTTCATAGAAAAATTTAAATTTTTTAGGTTTTGGGTGGATTTTTCAATTTTTTGAGGGTGGTCACGAATTAAAGTCCTTTTCGCTCTAGGACGCATATTTAAGGAGATATGGGCAAAAGAAGTTTTTCATATAAAAATTTCAATTTTTTTAGGTTTTGGGTGGATTTTTCAATTTTTGAGGGTGGTCACGACTTAAAGTCCTTTTCGCTCTAGGGCGCATATTTAAGGAGATATGGGCAAAAGAAGTTTTTCATATAAAAATTTCAATTTTTTTAGGTTTTGGGTGGATTTTTCAAATTTTTGAGGGTGGTCACGAATTAAAGTCCTTTTCGCTCTAGGACGCATATTTAAGGAGATATGGGCAAAAGAAGTTTTTCATATAAAAATTTAAATTTTTTTAGGTTTTGGGTGGATTTTTCAATTTTTTGGGGGTGGTCACGAATTAAAGTCCTTTTCGCTCTAGAACGCATATTTAAGGAGATATGGGCAAAAGAAGTTTTTCATATAAAAATTTCAATTTTTTTAGGTTTTGGGTGGATTTTTCACTTTTTTGAGGGTGGTCACGAATTAAAGTCCTTTTCGCTCTAGGACGCATATTTAAGGAGATATGGGCAAAAGAAGTTTTTCATATAAAAATTTCATTTTTTTAGGTTTTGGGTGGATTTTTCAATTTTTTGGGGGTGGTCACGAATTAAATTCCTTTTCGCTCTACGACGCATATTTAAGGAGATATGGGCAAAAGAAGTTTTTCATATAAAAGTTTCAATTTTTTTAGGTTTTGGGTGGATTTTTCAATTTTTTGAGGGTGGTCACGAATTAAAATCCTTTTCGCTCTAGGACGCATATTTAAGGAGATATGGGCAAAAGAAGTTTTTCATATAAAAATTTCAATTTTTTTAGGTTTTGGGTGGATTTTTCACTTTTTTGAGGGTGGTCACGAATTAAAGTCCTTTTCGCTCTAGGACGCATATTTATAGAGATATGGGCAAAAGAAGTTTTTCATATAAAAATTTCAATTTTTTTAGGTTTTGGGTGGATTTTTCAATTTTTTGAGGGTGGTCACGAATTAAAGTCCTTTTCGCTCTAGGACGCATATTTAAGGAGATATGGGCAAAAGAAGTTTTTCATATAAAAAATTCAATTTTTTTAGGTTTTGGGTGGATTTTTCACTTTTTTGAGGGTGGTCACGAATTAAAGTCCTTTTCGCTCTAGGACGCATATTTAAGGAGATATGAGCAAAAGAAGTTTTTCATATAAAAAATTCAATTTTTTTAGGTTTTGGGTGGATTTTTCACTTTTTTGAGGGTGGTCACGAATTAAAGTCCTTTTCGCTCTAGGACGCATATTTAAGGAGATATGGGCAAAAGAAGTTTTTCATATAAAAATTTACATTTTTTAGGTTTTGGGTGGATTTTTCAATTTTTTGAGGGTGGTCACGAATTAAAGTCCTTTTCGCTCTAGGACGCATATTTAAGGAGATATGGGCAAAAGAAGTTTTTCATATAAAAATTTAAATTTTTTTAAGGTTTTGGGTGGATTTTTCAATTTTTTGGGGGTGGTCACGAATTAAAGTCCTTTTCGCTCTAGGACGCATATTTAAGGAGATATGGGCAAAAGAAGTTTTTCATATAATAATTAAAATTTTTTTAGGTTTTGGGTGGATTTTTCACTTTTTTGGGGGTGGTCACGAATTAAAGTCCTTTTCGCTCTAGGACGCTTAGTTTAGGAGATATGGGCAAAAGAAATTTTTCATATAAAAATTTAAATTTTTTTAGGTTTTGGGTGGATTTTTCAATTTTTTGAGGGTGGTCACGAATTAAAGTCATTTTCGCTCTAGGACGCATATTTAAGGAGATATGGGCAAAAGAAGTTTTTCATATAAAAATTTCAATTTTTTTAGGTTTTGGGTGGATTTTTCAATTTTTTGAGGGTGGTCACGAATTAAAGTCCTTTTCGCTCTAGGACGCATATTTAAGGAGATATGGGCAAAAGAAGTTTTTCATATAAAAATTCAATTTTTTTAGGTTTTGGGTGGATTTTTCAATTTTTTGAGGGTGGTCACGAATTAAAGTCCTTTTCGCTCTAGGACGCATATTTAAGGAGATATGGGCAAAAGAAGTTTTTCATATAAAAATTTCAATTTTTTTAGGTTTTGGGTGGATTTTTCAATTTTTGGGGGTGGTCACGAATTAAAGTCCTTTTCGCTCTAGGACGCATATTTAAGGAGATATGGGCAAAAGAAGTTTTTCATATAAAAAATTCAATTTTTTTAGGTTTTGGGTGGATTTTTCACTTTTTTGAGGGTGGTCACGAATTAAAGTCCTTTTCGCTCTAGGACGCATATTTATAGAGATATGGGCAAAAGAAGTTTTTCATATAAAAATTTCAATTTTTTTAGGTTTTGGGTGGATTTTTCAATTTTTTGGGGGTGGTCACGAATTTAAGACCTTTTCGCTATAGGACGCATATTTAAGGAGATATGGGCAAAAGAAGTTTTTCATATAAAAATTAAAATTTTTTTAGGTTTTGGGTGGATTTTTCACTTTTTTGAGGGTGGTCACGAATTAAAGTCCTTTTCGCTCTAGGACGCATATTTAAGGAGATATGGGCAAAAGAAGTTTTTCATATAAAAATTAAAATTTTTTTAGGTTTTGGGTGGATTTTTCAATTTTTTGAGGGTGGTCACGAATTAAAGTCATTTTCGCTCTAGGACGCATATTTAAGGAGATATGGGCAAAAGAAGTTTTTCATAGAAAAATTTAAATTTTTTTAGGTTTTGGGTGGATTTTTCAATTTTTTGAGGGTGGTCACGAATTAAAGTCCTTTTCGCTCTAGGACGCATATTTAAGGAGATATGGACAAAAGAAGTTTTTCATATAAAAAAGAAGTTTTTCATATAAAAATTTAAATTATTTTAGGTTTTGGGTGGATTTTTCAATTTTTTGGGGGTGGTCACGAATTAAAGTCCTTTTCGCTATAGGACGCTTAGTTTAGGAGATATGGGCAAAAGAAGTTTTTCGTATAAAAATTTCAATTTTTTTAGGTTTTGGGTGGATTTTTCACTTTTTTGAGGGTGGTCACGAATTAAAGTCCTTTTCGCTCTAGGACGCATATTTAAGGAGATATGGGCAAAAGAAGTTTTTCATATAAAAATTTAAATTATTTTAGGTTTTGGGTGGATTTTTCAATTTTTTGGGGGTGGTCACGAATTAAAGTCCTTTTCGCTATAGGACGCTTAGTTTAGGAGATATGGGCAAAAGAAGTTTTTCATATAAAAATTTCAATTTTTTTAGGTTTTGGGTGGATTTTTCAATTTTTTGAGGGTGGTCACGAATTAAAGTCCTTTTCGCTATAGGACGCATATTTAAGGAGATATGGGCAAAAGAAGTTTTTCATATAAAAATTTCAATTTTTTTAGGTTTTGGGTGGACATTTCACTTTTTTGAGGGTGGTCACGAATTAAAGTCCTTTTCGCTCTAGGACGCATATTTAAAGAGATATGGGAAAAAGAAGTTTTTCATATAAAAATTTACATTTTTTTAGGTTTTGGGTGGATTTTTCAATTTTTTGGGGGTGGTCACGAATTAAAGTCATTTTCGCTCTAGGACGCATATTTAAGGAGATATGGGCAAAAGAAGTTTTTCATATAAAAATTAAAATTTTTTTAGGTTTTGGGTGGATTTTTCACTTTTTTGAGGGTGGTCACGAATTAAAGTCCTTTTCGCTCTAGGACGCATATTTAAGGAGATATGGGCAAAAGAAGTTTTTCATATAAAAATTAAAATTTTTTTAGGTTTTGGGTGGATTTTTCAATTTTTTGGGGGTGGTCACGAATTAAAGTCATTTTCGCTCTAGGACGCATATTTAAGGAGATATGGGCAAAAGAAGTTTTTCATATAAAAATTTCAATTTTTTTAGGTTTTGGGTGGATTTTTCAATTTTTTGGGGGTGGTCACGAATTAAAGCCCTTTTAGCTCTAGGACGCATATTTAAGGAGATATGGGCAAAAGAAGTTTTTCATATAAAAATTTACATTTTTTTAGGTTTTGGGTGGATTTTTCAATTTTTTGGGGGTGGTCACGAATTAAAGTCCTTTTCGCTATAGGACGCTTAGTTTAGGAGATATGGGCAAAAGAAGTTTTTCGTATAAAAATTTCAATTTTTTTAGGTTTTGGGTGGATTTTTCACTTTTTTGAGGGTGGTTACGAATTAAAGTCCTTTTCGCTCTAGGACGCATATTTAAGGAGATATGGGCAAAAGAAGTTTTTCATATAAAAATTTAAATTATTTTAGGTTTTGGGTGGATTTTTCAATTTTTTGGGGGTGGTCACGAATTAAAGTCCTTTTCGCTATAGGACGCTTAGTTTAGGAGATATGGGCAAAAGAAGTTTTTCATATAAAAATTTCAATTTTTTTAGGTTTTGGGTAGATTTTTCAATTTTTTGAGGGTGGTCACGAATTAAAGTCATTTTCGCTACAGGACGCATATTTAAGGAGATATGGGCAAAAGAAGTTTTTCATATAAAAATTTAAATTTTTTTAGGTTTTGGGTGGATTTTTCAATTTTTTGAGGGTGGTCACGAATTAAAGTCCTTTTCGCTCTAGGACGCATATTTAAGCAGATATGGGCAAAAGAAGTTTTTCATATAAAAAATTCAATTTTTTTAGGTTTTGGGTGGATTTTTCACTTTTTTGAGGGTGGTCACGAATTAAAGTCCTTTTCGCTCTAGGACGCATATTTATAGAGATATGGGCAAAAGAAGTTTTTCATATAAAAATTTCAATTTTTTTAGGTTTTGGGTGGATTTTTCAATTTTTTGAGGGTGGTCACGAATTAAAGTCCTTTTCGCTCTAGGACGCATATTTAAGGAGATATGGGCAAAAGAAGTTTTTCATATAAAAATTTCAATTTTTTTAGGTTTTGGGTGGATTTTTCAATTTTTTGAGTGTGGTCACGAATTAAAGTCCTTTTCGCTCTAGGACGCATATTTAAGGAGATATGGGCAAAAGAAGTTTTTCATATAAAAATTTAAATTATTTTAGGTTTTGGGTGGATTTTTCAATTTTTTGGGGGTGGTCACGAATTAAAGTCCTTTTCGCTATAGGACGCTTAGTTTAGGAGATATGGGCAAAAGAAGTTTTTCATATAAAAATTTCAATTTTTTTAGGTTTTGGGTAGATTTTTAAATTTTTTGAGGGTGGTCACGAATTAAAGTCATTTTCGCTACAGGACGCATATTTAAGGAGATATGGGCAATAGAAGTTTTTCATATAAAAATTTCAATTTTTTTAGGTTTTGGGTGGATTTTTCAATTTTTTGAGGGTGGTCACGAATTAAAGTCCTTTTCGCTCTAGGACGCATATTTAAGCAGATATGGGCAAAAGAAGTTTTTCATATAAAAATTAAAATTTTTTTAGGTTTTGGGTGGATTTTTCAATTTTTTGAGGGTGGTCACGAATTAAAGTCCTTTTCGCTCTAGGACGCATATTTAAGGAGATATGGGCAAAAGAAGTTTTTCATATAAAAATTTAAATTTTTTTAGGTTTTGGGTGGATTTTTCAATTTTTTGAGGGTGGTCACGAATTAAAGTCCTTTTCGCTCTAGGACGCATATTTAAGGAGATATGGGCAAAAGAAGTTTTTCATATAAAAATTTACATTTTTTTAGGTTTTGGGTGGATTTTTCAATTTTTTGGGGGTGGTCACGAATTAAAGTCATTTTCGCTCTAGGACGCATATTTAAGGAGATATGGGCAAAAGAAGTTTTTCATATAAAAATTTCAATTTTTTTAGGTTTTGGGTGGATTTTTAAATTTTTTGAGGGTGGTCACGAATTAAAGTCCTTTTCGCTCTAGGACGCATATTTAAGGAGATATGGGCAAAAGAAGTTTTTCATATAAAAATTTCAATTTTTTTAGGTTTTGGGTGGATTTTTCAATGTTTGAGGGTGGTCACGACTTAAAGTCCTTTTCGCTCTAGGACGCATATTTAAGGAGATATGGGCAAAAGAAGTTTTTCATATAAAAATTTCAATTTTTTTAGGTTTTGGGTGGATTTTTCAATTTTTTGAGGGTGGTCACGAATTAAAGTCCTTTTCGCTCTAGGACGCATATTTAAGGAGATATGGGCAAAAGAAGTTTTTCATATAAAAATTTCAATTTTTTTAGGTTTTGGGTGGATTTTTAAATTTTTTGGGGGTGGTCACGAATTTAAGACCTTTTCGCTATAGGACGCATATTTAAGGAGATATGGGCAAAAGAAGTTTTTCATATAAAAATTAAAATTTTTTTAGGTTTTGGGTGGATTTTTCACTTTTTTGAGGGTGGTCACGAATTAAAGTCCTTTTCGCTCTAGGACGCATATTTAAGGAGATATGGGCAAAAGAAGTTTTTCATATAAAAATTAAAATTTTTTTAGGTTTTGGGTGGATTTTTCAATTTTTTGAGGGTGGTCACGAATTAAAGTCATTTTCGCTCTAGGACGCATATTTAAGGAGATATGGGCAAAAGAAGTTTTTCATATAAAAATTTCAATTTTGTTAGGTTTTGGGTGGATTTTTCAATTTTTTGAGGGTGGTCACGAATTAAAGTCCTTTTCGCTCTAGGACGCATATTTAAGGAGATATGGACAAAAGAAGTTTTTCATATAAAAAAGAAGTTTTTCATATAAAAATTTAAATTATTTTAGGTTTTGGGTGGATTTTTCAATTTTTTGGGGGTGGTCACGAATTAAAGTCCTTTTCGCTATAGGACGCTTAGTTTAGGAGATATGGGCAAAAGAAGTTTTTCGTATAAAAATTTCAATTTTTTTAGGTTTTGGGTGGATTTTTCACTTTTTTGAGGGTGGTCACGAATTAAAGTCCTTTTCGCTCTAGGACGCATATTTAAGGAGATATGGGCAAAAGAAGTTTTTCATATAAAAATTTAAATTATTTTAGGTTTTGGGTGGATTTTTCAATTTTTTGGGGGTGGTCACGAATTAAAGTCCTTTTCGCTATAGGACGCTTAGTTTAGGAGATATGGGCAAAAGAAGTTTTTCATATAAAAATTTCAATTTTTTTAGGTTTTGGGTGGATTTTTCAATTTTTTGAGGGTGGTCACGAATTAAAGTCATTTTCGCTATAGGACGCATATTTAAGGAGATATGGGCAAAAGAAGTTTTTCATATAAAAATTTCAATTTTTTTAGGTTTTGGGTGGATATTTCACTTTTTTGAGGGTGGTCACGAATTAAAGTCCTTTTCGCTCTAGGACGCATATTTAAAGAGATATGGGAAAAAGAAGTTTTTCATATAAAAATTTACATTTTTTTAGGTTTTGGGTGGATTTTTCAATTTTTTGGGGGTGGTCACGAATTAAAGTCATTTTCGCTCTAGGACGCATATTTAAGGAGATATGGGCAAAAGAAGTTTTTCATAGAAAAATTTAAATTTTTTTAGGTTTTGGGTGGATTTTTCAATTTTTTGAGGGTGGTCACGAATTAAAGTCCTTTTCTCTCTAGGACGCATATTTAAGGAGATATGGGCAAAAGAAGTTTTTCATATAAAAATTTCAATTTTTTTAGGTTTTGGGTGGATTTTTCAATTTTTGAGGGTGGTCACTAGATAGGGTCGCGAAAAAAAGTTCATGCAGTCACCCCCCAGTTTTGTAGCATATTTGAAGACAATTTCAGAACACTAAAACTTTTTTTTTTCCGTGCACCCTACGACCCCCCGAAATGCAATTTACTGTACTGTGTCGTCATTTGAAGTCCGATCGAAAAGAAACGCATATCGTTGTTCATGGTTGATCAGGGGCTATATTTCGTGCATTGGTCATTTTTGACTCCGACGTCAAATTTGATTTTTAATTTTTTTATTTCGCTTCGTATACCCCTATGATGCCCATTTCTTATAACCATTATAAAGATCTTATCAAAATATGAAACTTTTGCTTTGGAAGTATTTAATTATATTCATAAACAAAAAAGTTACAGAGATTTTAAAAAGTCAATAGGTCACCCTACACCATCAAATAGCTTTTGCTGTGTTGTCATGATATCCGATCGAAACCACATGCACATCGTTATTCACATCTACGAAATTAATTTGAAAGGTATTTAATACACACAAACTGTTTATCTGTAAATTTCTAACCGTATCATTATACATACTCGTTGTGTGCACTACGACATTTTCTGCGTTATGCAAAGTTCTTGTGTTTTTGCTTGAACAACTTGAGAGCCTACTGTTTTAAAATCTAACAATCAATCTAACAATAAAAGTAAGTGGTAACGGAATTGTGGAAAATTACGAAGATCGTTATGCTGCTTACACATTGGTTAAATTTCTGCCTTTCAACATCTGACTACGCCGTATTTTTTTTTGCGTTTTCTTGTCATCTTCACAATGGTGAGCAATGTTGTCACATGAGTAAATACTTTAAACAAGAAAATATTAGATTAGATTTGTATTTGATTTGAGTACATTTCATGTTTATTAATTGTACAATTTTATTATGCGGCTAACAACTTTTTAGAATTAATTTATAACAAATCCGGTCTAGAATCAAGTTTACTATGTTGTTGGCGACTTTTAATTTTGGATATTATATAACCCAATCGTTTATCGTCTGTAACATGACTAGTAGATTCATTTTTAACACTTGCGGTGCCTGCTTTCTTTAAATATAAAAGGAATTCAATAACTTGATGATTTGTTGGTAATTTAGTTTTGTCGATAACCCGAGCTTCGAATTTCATTTTGTTTTCACTTTTTTCAAATACTATCAACAGCCTTCTCTCACAAAAATATGGACAGACTTAAGAAATCATGTAGCGAAAGTGTTTGTTAGATTTTTTGCTAGAACAATTTGAGAGCCTACTGTTCTCAAATTGTTCTAGCAAAAACACATGCACTTTGCATAACGCAGAAAATGCCGTAGTGCACACAACGAGTATGTATACAATGATACGGTTAGAAATTTACAGATAAACAGTTTGTGTGTATTAAATACCTTTCAAATTAATTTCGTAGATGTGAATAACGATGTGCATGTGGTTTCGATCGGATATCATGACAACACAGCAAAAGCTATTTGATGGTGTAGGGTGACCTATTGACTTTTTAAAATCTCTGTAACTTTTTTGTTTATGAATATAATTAAATACTTCCAAAGGAAAAGTTTCATATTTTGATAAGATCTTTATAATGGTTATAAGAAATGGGCATCATAGGGGTATACGAAGCGAAATAAAAAAATTAAAAATCAAATTTGACGTCGGAGTCAAAAATGACCAATGCACGAAATATAGCCCCTGATCAACCATGAACAACGATATGCGTTTCTTTTCGATCGGACTTCAAATGACGACACAGCACAGTAAATTGTATTTCGGGGGGTCGTAGGGTGCACGGAAAAAAAAAAGTTTTCGTGTTCTGAAATTGTCTTCAAATATGCTACAAAACTGGGGGGTGACTGCATCAACTTTTTTTTTTGCCTTAGGCCGTGACCCTACCTAGTGGTCACGACTTAAAGTCCTTTTCGCTCTAGGACGCATATTTAAGGAGATATGGGCAAAAGAAGTTTTTCATATAAAAAAGAAGTTTTTCATATAAAAATTTCAATTTTTTTAGGTTTTGGGTGGATTTTTCAATTTTTTGAGGGTGGTCACGAATTAAAGTCCTTTTCGCTCTAGGACGCATATTTAAGGAGATATGGGCAAAAGAAGTTTTTCATATAAAAATTTCAATTTTTTTAGGTTTTGGGTGGATTTTTCAATTTTTTGGGGGTGGTCACGAATTAAAGTCCTTTTCGCTCTAGGACGCATATTTAAGGAGATATGGGCAAAAGAAGTTTTTCATATAAAAATTTCAATTTTTTTAGGTTTTGGGTGGATTTTTCACTTTTTTGAGGGTGGTAACGAATTAAAGTCCTTTTCGCTCTAGGACGCATATTTAAGGAGATATGGGCAAAAGAAGTTTTTCATATAAAAATTTCATTTTTTTTAGGTTTTGGGTGGATTTTTCAATTTTTTGGGGGTGGTCACGAATTAAATTCCTTTTCGCTCTACGACGCATATTTAAGGAGATATGGGCAAAAGAAGTTTTTCATATAAAAGTTTCAATTTTTTTAGGTTTTGGGTGGATTTTTCAATTTTTTGAGGGTGGTCACGAATTAAAATCCTTTTCGCTCTAGGACGCATATTTAAGGAGATATGGGCAAAAGGAGTTTTTCATATAAAAATTTCATTTTTTTTAGGTTTTGGGTGGATTTTTCACTTTTTTGAGGGTGGTCACGAATTAAAGTCCTTTTCGCTCTAGGACGCATATTTATAGAGATATGGGCAAAAGAAGTTTTCCATATAAAAATTTCAATTTTTTTAGGTTTTGGGTGGATTTTTCAATTTTTTGAGGGTGGTCACGAATTAAAGTCCTTTTGGCTCTAGGACGCATATTTAAGGAGATATGGGCAAAAGAAGTTTTTCATATAAAAATTTAAATTTTTTTAGGTTTTGGGTAGATTTTTCAATTTTTTGAGGGTGGTCACGAATTAAAGTCCTTTTCGCTCTAGGACGCATATTTAAGGAGATATGGGCAAAAGAAGTTTTTCATATAAAAATTTACATTTTTTTAGGTTTTGGGTGGATTTTTCAATTTTTTGGGGGTGGTCACGAATTAAAGTCATTTTCGCTCTAGGACGCATATTTAAGGAGATATGGGCAAAAGAAGTTTTTCATATAAAAGTTTAAATTTTTTTAGGTTTTGGGTGGATTTTTCAATTTTTTGAGGGTGGTCACGAATTAAAATCCTTTTCGCTCTAGGACGCATATTTAAGGAGATATGGGCAAAAGAAGTTTTTCATATAAAAATTTCATTTTTTTAGGTTTTGGGTGGATTTTTCACTTTTTTGAGGGTGTCACGAATTAAAGTCCTTTTCGCTCTAGGACGCATATTTAAGGAGATATGGGCAAAAGAAGTTTTTCATATAAAAATTTAAATTATTTTAGGTTTTGGGTGGATTTTTCAATTTTTTGAGGGTGGTCACGAATTAAAGTCCTTTTCGCTATAGGACGCATATTTAAGGAGATATGGGCAAAAGAAGTTTTTCATATAAAAATTTACATTTTTTTAGGTTTTGGGTGGATTTTTCAATTTTTTGGGGGTGGTCACGAATTAAAGTCATTTTCGCTCTAGGACGCATATTTAAGGAGATATGGGCAAAAGAAGTTTTTCATATAAAAATTTACATTTTTTTAGGTTTTGGGTGGATTTTTCAATTTTTTGAGGGTGGTCACGAATTAAAGTCCTTTTCGCTCTAGGACGCATATTTAAGGAGATATGGGCAAAAGAAGTTTTTCATATAAAAATTTAAATTATTTTAGGTTTTGGGTGGATTTTTCAATTTTTTGAGGGTGGTCACGAATTAAAGTCCTTTTCGCTCTAGGACGCATATTTAAGCAGATATGGGCAAAAGAAGTTTTTCATATAAAAAATTCAATTTTTTTTAGGGTTTGGGTGGATTTTTCAATTTTTTGAGGGTGGTCACGAATTAAAATCCTTTTCGCTCTAGGACGCATATTTAAGGAGATATGGGCAAAAGAAGTTTTTCATATAAAAATTTCATTTCTTTTAGGTTTTGGGTGGATTTTTCACTTTTTTGAGGGTGGTCACGAATTAAAGTCCTTTTCGCTCTAGGACGCATATTTATAGAGATATGGGCAAAAGAAGTTTTTCATATAAAAATTTCAATTTTTTTAGGTTTTGGGTGGATTTTTCAATTTTTTGAGGGTGGTCACGAATTAAAGTCCTTTTGGCTCTAGGACGCATATTTAAGGAGATATGGGCAAAAGAAGTTTTTCATATAAAAATTTAAATTTTTTTAGGTTTTGGGTAGATTTTTCAATTTTTTGAGGGTGGTCACGAATTAAAGTCCTTTTCGCTCTAGGACGCATATTTAAGGAGATATGGGCAAAAGAAGTTTTTCATATAAAAATTTACATTTTTTTAGGTTTTGGGTGGATTTTTCAATTTTTTGGGGGTGGTCACGAATTAAAGTCATTTTCGCTCTAGGACGCATATTTAAGGAGATATGGGCAAAAGAAGTTTTTCATATAAAAGTTTAAATTTTTTTAGGTTTTGGGTGGATTTTTCAATTTTTTGAGGGTGGTCACGAATTAAAATCCTTTTCGCTCTAGGACGCATATTTAAGGAGATATGGGCAAAAGAAGTTTTTCATATAAAAATTTCATTTTTTTTTAGGTTTTGGGTGGATTTTTCACTTTTTTGAGGGTGGTCACGAATTAAAGTCCTTTTCGCTCTAGGACGCATATTTATAGAGATATGGGCAAAAGAAGTTTTTCATATAAAAATTTCAATTTTTTTAGGTTTTGGGTGGATTTTTCAATTTTTTGAGGGTGGTCACGAATTAAAGTCCTTTTGGCTCTAGGACGCATATTTAAGGAGATATGGGCAAAAGAAGTTTTTCATATAAAAATTTAAATTTTTTTAGGTTTTGGGTAGATTTTTCAATTTTTTGAGGGTGGTCACGAATTAAAGTCCTTTTCGCTCTAGGACGCATATTTAAGGAGATATGGGCAAAAGAAGTTTTTCATATAAAAATTTACATTTTTTTAGGTTTTGGGTGGATTTTTCAATTTTTTGGGGGTGGTCACGAATTAAAGTCATTTTCGCTCTAGGACGCATATTTAAGGAGATATGGGCAAAAGAAGTTTTTCATATAAAAGTTTAAATTTTTTTAGGTTTTGGGTGGATTTTTCAATTTTTTGAGGGTGGTCACGAATTAAAATCCTTTTCGCTCTAGGACGCATATTTAAGGAGATATGGGCAAAAGAAGTTTTTCATATAAAAATTTCATTTTTTTTTAGGTTTTGGGTGGATTTTTCACTTTTTTGAGGGTGGTCACGAATTAAAGTCCTTTTCGCTCTAGGACGCATATTTAAGGAGATATGGGCAAAAGAAGTTTTTCATATAAAAATTTAAATTATTTTAGGTTTTGGGTGGATTTTTCAATTTTTTGAGGGTGGTCACGAATTAAAGTCCTTTTCGCTCTAGGACGCATATTTAAGGAGATATGGGCAAAAGAAGTTTTCCATATAAAAATTTAAATTTTTTTAGGTTTGGGGTGGATTTTTCAATTTTTTGGGGGTGGTCACGAATTAAAGTCATTTTCGCTCTAGGACGCATATTTAAGGAGATATGGGCAAAAGAAGTTTTTCATATAAAAATTTACATTTTTTTAGGTTTTGGGTGGATTTTTCAATTTTTTGAGGGTGGTCACGAATTAAAGTCCTTTTCGCTCTAGGACGCATATTTAAGGAGATATGGGCAAAAGAAGTTTTTCATATAGAAATTTAAATTATTTTAGGTTTTGGGTGGATTTTTCAATTTTTTGAGGGTGGTCACGAATTAAAGTCCTTTTCGCTCTAGGACGCATATTTAAGCAGATATGGGCAAAAGAAGTTTTTCATATAAAAAATTCAATTTTTTTTAGGTTTTGGGTGGATTTTTCACTTTTTTGAGGGTGGTCACGAATTAAAGTCCTTTTCGCTCTAGGACGCATATTTAAGGAGATATGAGCAAAAGAAGTTTTTCATATAAAAAATTCAATTTTTTTAGGTTTTGGGTGGATTTTTCACTTTTTTGAGGGTGGTCACGAATTAAAGTCCTTTTCGCTCTAGGACGCATATTTAAGGAGATATGGGCAAAAGAAGTTTTTCATATAAAAATTTAAATTATTTTAGGTTTTGGGTGGATTTTTCAATTTTTTGAGGGTGGTCACGAATTAAAGTCCTTTTCGCTCTAGGACGCATATTTAAGGAGATATGGGCAAAAGAAGTTTTTCATATAAAAATTTAAATTATTTTAGGTTTTGCGTGGATTTTTCAATTTTTTGAGGGTGGTCACGAATTAAAGTCCTTTTCGCTCTAGGACGCATATTTAAGCAGATATGGGCAAAAGAAGTTTTTCATATAAAAAATTCAATTTTTTTAGGTTTTGGGTGGATTTTTCACTTTTTTGGGGGTGGTCATGAATTAAAGTCCTTTTCGCTCTAGGACACTTAGTTTAGGAGATATGGGCAAAAGAAGTTTTTCATATAATAATTTAAATTTTTTTAGGTTTTGGGTGGATTTTTCAATTTTTTGAGGGTGGTCACGAATTAAAGTCATTTTCGCTCTAGGACGCATATTTAAGGAGATATGGGCAAAAGAAGTTTTTCATATAAAAATTTAAATTTTTTAGGTTTTGGGTGGATTTTTCAATTTTTTGAGGGTGGTCACGAATTAAAATCCTTTTCGCTCTAGGACGCATATTTAAGGAGACATGGGCAAAAGAAGTTTTTCATATAAAAATTCAATTTTTTTAGGTTTTGGGTGGATTTTTCAATTTTTTGAGGGTGGTCACGAATTAAAGTCCTTTTCGCTCTAGGACGCTTAGTTTAGGAGATATGGGCAAAAGAAGTTTTTCATATAAAAATTTCAATTTTGTTAGGTTTTGGGTGGATTTTTCAATTTTTTGAGGGTGGTCACGAATTAAAGTCCTTTTCGCTCTAGGACGCATATTTAAGGAGATATGGGCAAAAGAAGTTTTTCATATAAAAATTTCAATTTTTTTAGGTTTTGGGTGGATTTTTCAATTTTTTGGGGGTGGTCACGAATTAAAGTCATTTTCGCTCTAGGACGCATATTTAAGAAGATATGGGCAAAAGAAGTTTTTCATATAAAAATTTCAATTTTTTTAGGTTTTGGGTGGATTTTTCAATTTTTTGGGGGTGGTCACGAATTTAAGTCCTTTTCGCTATAGGACGCATATTTAAGGAGATATGGGCAAAAGAAGTTTTTCATATAAAAATTAAAATTTTTTTAGGTTTTGGGTGGATTTTTCACTTTTTTGAGGGTGGTCACGAATTAAAGTCCTTTTCGCTCTAGGACGCATATTTAAGGAGATATGGGCAAAAGAAGTTTTTCATATAAAAATTTCAATTTTTTTAGGTTTTGGGTGGATTTTTCAATTTTTTGAGGGTGGTCACGAATTAAAGTCCTTTTCGCTCTAGGACGCATATTTAAGGAGATATGGGCAAAAGAAGTTTTTCATATAAAAAAGAAGTTTTTCATATAAAAATTTAAATTATTTTAGGTTTTGGGTGGATTTTTCAATTTTTTGAGGGTGGTCACGAATTAAAGTCCTTTTCGCTCTAGGACGCATATTTAAGCAGATATGGGCAAAAGAAGTTTTTCATATAAAAAATTCAATTTTTTTAGGTTTTGGGTGGATTTTTCACTTTTTTGAGGGTGGTCACGAATTAAAGTCCTTTTCGCTCTAGGACGCATATTTAAGGAGCTATGAGCAAAAGAAGTTTTTCATATAAAAAATTCAATTTTTTTAGGTTTTGGGTGGATTTTTCACTTTTTTGAGGGTGGTCACGAATTAAAGTCCTTTTCGCTCTAGGACGCATATTTAAGGAGATATGGGCAAAAGAAGTTTTTCATATAAAAATTTAAATTATTTTAGGTTTTGGGTGGATTTTTCAATTTTTTGAGGGTGGTCACGAATTAAAGTCCTTTTCGCTCTAGGACGCATATTTAAGGAGATATGGGCAAAAGAAGTTTTTCATATAAAAATTTCAATTTTGTTAGGTTTTGGGTGGATTTTTCAATTTTTTGAGGGTGGTCACGAATTAAAGTCCTTTTCGCTCTAGGACGCATATTTAAGGAGATATGGGCAAAATAAGTTTTTCATATAAAAATTAAAATTTTTTTAGGTTTTGGGTGGATTTTTCACTTTTTTGGGGGTGGTCACGAATTAAAGTCATTTTCGCTCTAGGACGCTTAGTTTAGGCGATATGGGCAAAAGAAGTTTTTCATATAAAAATTTAAATTTTTTTAGGTTTTGGGTGGATTTTTCAATTTTTTGAGGGTGGTCACGAATTAAAGTCATTTTCGCTCTAGGACGCATATTTAAGGAGATATGGGCAAAAGAAGTTTTTCATATAAAAATTTCAATTTTTTTAGGTTTTGGGTGGATTTTTCAATTTTTTGAGGGTGGTCACGAATTAAAGTCCTTTTCGCTCTAGGACGCATATTTAAGGAGATATGGGCAAAAGAAGTTTTTCATATAAAAAAGAAGTTTTTCATATAAAAATTTAAATTATTTTAGGTTTTGGGTGGATTTTTCAATTTTTTGAGGGTGGTCACGAATTAAAGTCCTTTTCGCTCTAGGACGCATATTTAAGCAGATATGGGCAAAAGAAGTTTTTCATATAAAAAATTCAATTTTTTTAGGTTTTGGGTGGATTTTTCACTTTTTTGAGGGTGGTCACGAAGTTTTTCATATAAAAAATTCAATTTTTTTAGGTTTTGGGTGGATTTTTCACTTTTTTGAGGGTGGTCACGAATTAAAGTCCTTTTCGCTCTAGGACGCATATTTAAGGAGATATGGGCAAAAGAAGTTTTTCATATAAAAATTTAAATTATTTTGGGTTTTTGGGTGGATTTTTCACTTTTTTGGGGGTGGTCACGAATTAAAGTCATTTTCGCCCTAGGACGCTTAGTTTAGGAGATATGGGCAAAAGAAGTTTTTCATATAAAAATTTAAATTTTTTTAGGTTTTGGGTGGATTTTTCAATTTTTTGAGGGTGGTCACGAATTAAAGTCATTTTCGCTCTAGGACGCATATTTAAGGAGATGTGGGCAAAAGAAGTTTTTCATATAAAAATTTCAATTTTGTTAGGTTTTGGGTGGATTTTTCAATTTTTTGAGGGTGGTCACGAATGAAAGTCCTTTTCGCTCTAGGACGCATATTTAAGGAGATATGGGCAAAGGAAGTTTTTTATATAAAAATTTCAATTTTTTTAGGTTTTGGGTGGATTTTTCAATTTTTTGGGGGTGGTCACGAATTAAAGTCCTTTTCGCTCTAGGACGCATATTTAAGGAGATATGGGCAAAAGAAGTTTTTCATATAAAAATTTACATTTTTTTAGGTTTTGGGTGGATTTTTCAATTTTTTGGGGGTGGTCACGAATTAAAGTCATTTTCGCTCTAGGACGCATATTTAAGGAGATATGGGCAAAAGAAGTTTTTCATATAAAAATTTCAATTTTTTTAGGTTTTGGGTGGATTTTTCAATTTTTTGAGGGTGGTCACGAATTAAAGCCCTTTTAGCTCTAGGACGCATATTTAAGGAGATATGGGCAAAAGAAGTTTTTCATATAAAAATTTAAATTATTTTAGGTTTTGGGTGGATTTTTCAATTTTTTGGGGGTGGTCACGAATTAAAGTCCTTTTCGCTCTAGGACGCATATTTAAGGAGATATGGGCAAAAGAAGTTTTTCATATAAAAATAAGTTTTTCATATAAAAATTTAAATTATTTTAGGTTTTGGGTGGATTTTTCAATTTTTTGGGGGTGGTCACGAATTAAAGTCCTTTTCGCTATAGGACGCTTAGTTTAGGAGATATGGGCAAAAGAAGTTTTTCGTATAAAAATTTCAATTTTTTTAGGTTTTGGGTGGATTTTTCACTTTTTTGAGGGTGGTCAAAAGAAGTTTTTCATATAAAAATTTAAATTTTTTTAGGTTTTGGGTGGATTTTTCAATTTTTTGAGGGTGGTCACGAATTAAAGTCATTTTCGCTCTAGGACGCATATTTAAGGAGATATGGGCAAAAGAAGTTTTTCATATAAAAATTTCAATTTTTTTAGGTTTTGGGTGGATTTTTCAATTTTTTGAGGGTGGTCACGAATTAAAGTCCTTTTCGCTCTAGGACGCATATTTAAGGAGATATGGGCAAAAGAAGTTTATCATATAAAAATTTCAAATTTTTTAGGTTTTGGGTGGATTTTTCAATTTTTTGGGGGTGGTCACGAATTTAAGTCCTTTTCGCTCTAGGACGCATATTTAAGGAGATATGGGCAAAAGAAGTTTTTCATATAAAAATTTCAATTTTTTTAGGTTTTGGGTGGATTTTTCAATTTTTTGAGGGTGGTCACGAATTAAAGTCCTTTTCGCTCTAGGACGCATATTTAAGGAGATATGGGCAAAAGAAGTTTTTCATATAAAAAAGAAGTTTTTCATATAAAAATTTAAATTATTTTAGGTTTTGGGTGGATTTTTCAATTTTCGCTATAGGACGCTTAGTTTAGGAGATATGGGCAAAAGAAGTTTTTCATATAAAAATTTCAATTTTTTTAGGTTTTGGGTGGATTTTTCAATTTTTTGAGGGTGGTCACGAATTAAAGTCCTTTTCGCTCTAGGACGCTTAGTTTAGGAGATATGGGCAAAAGGAGTTTTTCATATAAAAATTTCAATTTTGTTAGATTTTGGGTGGATTTTTCAATTTTTTGAGGGTGGTCACGAATTAAAGTCCTTTTCGCTCTAGGACGCATATTTAAGGAGACATGGGCAAAAGAAGTTTTTCATATAAAAATTCAATTTTTTTAGGTTTTGGGTGGATTTTTCAATTTTTTGGGGGTGGTCACGAATTTAAGTCCTTTTCGCTATAGGACGCATATTTAAGGAGATATGGGCAAAAGAAGTTTTTCATATAAAAATTAAAATTTTTTTAGGTTTTGGGTGGATTTTTCACTTTTTTGAGGGTGGTCACGAATTAAAGTCCTTTTCGCTCTAGGACGCATATTTAAGGAGATATGGGCAAAAGAAGTTTTTCATATAAAAATTTCAATTTTTTTAGGTTTTGGGTGGATTTTTCAATTTTTTGAGGGTGGTCACGAATTAAAGTCCTTTTCGCTCTAGGACGCATATTTAAGGAGATATGGGCAAAAGAAGTTTTTCATATAAAAAAGAAGTTTTTCATATAAAAATTTAAATTATTTTAGGTTTTGGGTGGATTTTTCAATTTTTTGAGGGTGGTCACGAATTAAAGTCCTTTTCGCTCTAGGACGCATATTTAAGCAGATATGGGCAAAAGAAGTTTTTCATACAAAAATTTCAATTTTTTTAGGTTTTGGGTGGATTTTTCAATTTTTTGGGGGTGGTCACGAATTTAAGTCCTTTTCGCTATAGGACGCATATTTAAGGAGATATGGGCAAAAGAAGTTTTTCATATAAAAATTAAAATTTTTTTAGGTTTTGGGTGGATTTTTCACTTTTTTGAGGGTGGTCACGAATTAAAGTCCTTTTCGCTCTAGGACGCATATTTAAGGAGATATGGGCAAAAGAAGTTTTTCATATAAAAATTTCAATTTTTTTAGGTTTTGGGTGGATTTTTCAATTTTTTGAGGGTGGTCACGAATTAAAGTCCTTTTCGCTCTAGGACGCATATTTAAGGAGATATGGGCAAAAGAAGTTTTTCATATAAAAAAGAAGTTTTTCATATAAAAATTTAAATTATTTTAGGTTTTGGGTGGATTTTTCAATTTTTTGAGGGTGGTCACGAATTAAAGTCCTTTTCGCTCTAGGACGCATATTTAAGCAGATATGGGCAAAAGAAGTTTTTCATATAAAAAATTCAATTTTTTTAGGTTTTGGGTGGATTTTTCACTTTTTTGAGAGTGGTCACGAATTAAAGTCCTTTTCGCTCTAGGACGCATATTTAAGGAGATATGAGCAAAAGAAGTTTTTCATATAAAAAATTCAATTTTTTTAGGTTTTGGGTGGATTTTTCACTTTTTTGAGGGTGGTCACGAATTAAAGTCCTTTTCGCTCTAGGACGCATATTTAAGGAGATATGGGCAAAAGAAGTTTTTCATATAAAAATTTAAATTATTTTAGGTTTTGGGTGGATTTTTCAATTTTTTGAGGGTGGTCACGAATTAAAGTCCTTTTCGCTCTAGGACGCATATTTAAGGAGATATGGGCAAAAGAAGTTTTTCATATAAAAATTTAAATTTTTTTAGGTTTTGGGTGGATTTTTCAATTTTTTGAGGGTGGTCACGAATTAAAGTCCTTTTCGCTCTAGGACGCATATTTAAGGAGATATGGGCAAAAGAAGTTTTTCATATAAAAATTAAAATTTTTTTAGGTTTTGGGTGGATTTTTCACTTTTTTGGGGGTGGTCACGAATTAAAGTCATTTTCGCTCTAGGACGCTTAGTTTAGGAGATATGGGCAAAAGAAGTTTTTCATATAAAAATTTAAATTTTTTTAGGTTTTGGGTGGATTTTTCAATTTTTTGAGGGTGGTCACGAATTAAAGTCATTTTCGCTCTAGGACGCATATTTAAGGAGATATGGGCAAAAGAAGTTTTTCATATAAAAATTTCAATTTTTTTAGGTTTTGGGTGGATTTTTCAATTTTTTGAGGGTGGTCACGAATTAAAGTCCTTTTCGCTCTAGGACGCATATTTAAGGAGATATGGGCAAAAGAAGTTTTTCATATAAAAATTCAATTTTTTAGGTTTTGGGTGGATTTTTCAATTTTTTGAGGGTGGTCACGAATTAAAGTCCTTTTCGCTCTAGGACGCTTAGTTTAGGAGATATGGGCAAAAGAAGTTTTTCATATAAAAATTTAAATTTTGTTAGGTTTTGGGTGGATTTTTCAATTTTTTGAGGGTGGTCACGAATTAAAGTCCTTTTCGCTCTAGGACGCATATTTAAGGAGATATGGGCAAAGGAAGTTTTTTATATAAAAATTTCAATTTTTTTAGGTTTTGGGTGGATTTTTCAATTTTTTGGGGGTGGTCACGAATTAAAGTCCTTTTCGCTCTAGGACGCATATTTAAGGAGATATGGGCAAAAGAAGTTTTTCATATAAAAATTTACATTTTTTTAGGTTTTGGGTGGATTTTTCAATTTTTTGGGGGTGGTCACGAATTAAAGTCATTTTCGCTCTAGGACGCATATTTAAGGAGATATGGGCAAAAGAAGTTTTTCATATAAAAATTTCAATTTTTTTAGGTTTTGGGTGGATTTTTCAATTTTTTGAGGGTGGTCACGAATTAAAGCCCTTTTAGCTCTAGGACGCATATTTAAGGAGATATGGGCAAAAGAAGTTTTTCATATAAAAATTTAAATTATTTTAGGTTTTGGGTGGATTTTTCAATTTTTTGGGGGTGGTCACGAATTAAAGTCCTTTTCGCTCTAGGACGCATATTTAAGGAGATATGGGCAAAAGAAGTTTTTCATATAAAAAGAAGTTTTTCATATAAAAATTTAAATTATTTTAGGTTTTGGGTGGATTTTTCAATTTTTTGGGGGTGGTCACGAATTAAAGTCCTTTTCGCTATAGGACGCATATTTAAGGAGATATGGGCAAAAGAAGTTTTTCATATAAAAATTTCAATTTTTTTAGGTTTTGGGTGGATTTTTCAATTTTTTGAGGGTGGTCACGAATTAAAGTCCTTTTCGCTCTAGGACGCATATTTAAGGAGATATGGGCAAAAGAAGTTTTTCATATAAAAATTTCAATTTTTTTAGGTTTTGGGTGGATTTTTCAATTTTTTGAGGGTGGTCACGAATTAAAGTCCTTTTCGCTCTAGGACGCATATTTAAGAAGATATGGGCAAAAGAAGTTTTTCATATAAAAATTTCAATTTTTTTAGGTTTTGGGTGGATTTTTCAATTTTTTGGGGGTGGTCACGAATTTAAGTCCTTTTCGCTCTAGGACGCATATTTAAGGAGATATGGGCAAAAGAAGTTTTTCATATAAAAATTTCAATTTTTTTAGGTTTTGGGTGGATTTTTCACTTTTTTGAGGGTGGTCAAAAGAAGTTTTTCATATAAAAATTTAAATTTTTTTAGGTTTTGGGTGGATTTTTCAATTTTTTGAGGGTGGTCACGAATTAAAGTCATTTTCGCTCTAGGACGCATATTTAAGGAGATATGGGCAAAAGAAGTTTTTCATATAAAAATTTCAATTTTTTTAGGTTTTGGGTGGATTTTTCAATTTTTTGAGGGTGGTCACGAATTAAAGTCCTTTTCGCTCTAGGACGCATATTTAAGGAGATATGGGCAAAAGAAGTTTTTCATATAAAAATTTCAATTTTTTTAGGTTTTGGGTGGATTTTTCAATTTTTTGGGGGTGGTCACGAATTTAAGTCCTTTTCGCTATAGGACGCATATTTAAGGAGATATGGGCAAAAGAAGTTTTTCATATAAAAATTAAATTTTTTTTAGGTTTTGGGTGGATTTTTCACTTTTTTGAGGGTGGTCACGAATTAAAGTCCTTTTCGCTCTAGGACGCATATTTAAGGAGATATGGGCAAAAGAAGTTTTTCATATAAAAATTTCAATTTTTTTAGGTTTTGGGTGGATTTTTCAATTTTTTGAGGGTGGTCACGAATTAAAGTCCTTTTCGCTCTAGGACGCATATTTAAGGAGATATGGGCAAAAGAAGTTTTTCATATAAAAAAGAAGTTTTTCATATAAAAATTTCAATTTTCGCTATAGGACGCTTAGTTTAGGAGATATGGGCAAAAGAAGTTTTTCTTATAAAAATTTCAATTTTTTTAGGTTTTGGGTGGATTTTTCACTTTTTTGAGGGTGGTCACGAATTAAAGTCCTTTTCGCTCTAGGACGCATATTTAAGGAGATATGGGCAAAAGAAGTTTTTCATATAAAAATTTAAATTATTTTAGGTTTTGGGTGGATTTTTCAATTTTTTGGGGGTGGTCACGAATTAAAGTCCTTTTCGCTATAGGACGCTTAGTTTAGGAGATATGGCAAAAGAAGTTTTTCATATAAAAATTTCAATTTTTTAGGTTTTGGGTGGATTTTTCAATTTTTTGGGGGTGGTCACGAATTAAAGTCCTTTTCGCTATAGGACGCTTAGTTTAGGAGATATGGCAAAAGAAGTTTTTCATATAAAAATTTAAATTTTTTTAGGTTTTGGGTGGATTTTTCAATTTTTTGAGGGTGGTCACGAATTAAAGTCCTTTTCGCTATAGGACGCATATTTAAGGAGATATGGGCAAAAGAAGTTTTTCATATAAAAATTTCAATTTTTTTAGGTTTTGGGTGGATTTTTCAATTGTTTGAGGATGGTCACAAATTATTGTACTTTTCGCTCTAGGACGCTTAGTTTAGGAGATATGGGCAAAAGAAGTTTTTCACATAAAAATTTAAATTTTTTAGGTTGTGGGTGGATTTTTCAATTTTTTGGGGGTGGTCACGAAGTCCTTTTCGCTCTAGGACGCATATTTAAGGAGATTTGGGCAAAAGAGATATGGGCAAAATAAGTTTTTCATATAAAAATTTCTATTTTTTTAGGTTTAGGGTGGATTTTTCAATTGTTTCAGGGTGGTCACGAATTAAAGCCCTTTTCGCTCTAGGACGCATATTTAAGGAGATATGGGCAAAAGAAGTTTTTCATATAAAAATTTACATTTTTTTAGGTTTTGGGTGGATTTTTCAATTTTTTGGGGGTGGTCACGAATTAAAGTCATTTTCGCTCTAGGACGCATATTTAAGGAGATATGGGCAAAAGAAGTTTTTCATATAAAAATTTCAATTTTTTTAGGTTTTGGGTGGATTTTTCAATTTTGGTCACGAATTAAAGTCCTTTTCGCTCTAGGACGCATATTTAAGGAGATATGGGCAAAAGAAGTTTTTCATATAAAAAAGAAGTTTTTCATATAAAAATTAAAATTTTTTTAGGTTTTGGGTGGATTTTTCACTTTTTTGGGGGTGGTCACGAATTAAAGTCATTTTCGCTCTAGGACGCTTAGATATGGGCAAAAGAAGTTTTTCATATAAAAATTTAAATTTTTTTAGGTTTTGGGTGGATTTTTCAATTTTTTGAGGGTGGTCACGAATTAAAGCCCTTTTAGCTCTAGGACGCATATTTAAGGAGATATGGGCAAAAGAAGTTTTTCATATAAAAATTTACATTTTTTAGGTTTTGGGTGGATTTTTCACTTTTTTGAGGGTGGTCACGAATTAAAGTCCTTTTCGCTATAGGACGCATATTTAAGGAGATATGGGCAAAAGAAGTTTTTCATATAAAAATTTCAATTTTTTTAGGTTTTGGGTGGATTTTTCAATTTTTTGAGGGTGGTCACGAATTAAAGTCCTTTTCGCTCTAGGACGCATATTTAAGAAGATATGGGCAAAAGAAGTTTTTCATATAAAAATTTAAATTTTGTTAGGACTTACGAATTAAAGTCCTTTTCGCTCTAGGACGCATATTTAAGGAGATATGGGCAAAAGAAGTTTTTCATATAAAAATTTACATTTTTTTAGGTTTTGGGTGGATTTTTCAATTTTTTGGGGGTGGTCACGAATTAAAGTCATTTTCGCTCTAGGACGCATATTTAAGGAGATATGGGCAAAAGAAGGTTTTCATATAAAAATTTAAATTTTTTTAGGTTTTGGGTGGATTTTTCAATTTTTGAGGGTGGTCACGACTTAAAGTCCTTTTCGCTCTAGGACGCATATTTAAGGAGATATGGGCAAAAGAAGTTTTTCATATAAAAATTTCAATTTTTTTTGGTTTTGGGTGGATTTTTCAATTTTTTGAGGGTGGTCACGAATTAAAGTCCTTTTCGCTCTAGGATGCATATTTAAGAAGATATGGGCAAAAGAAGTTTTTCATATAAAAATTTCAATTTTTTTAGGTTTTGGGTGGATTTTTCAATTTTTTGGGGGTGGTCACGAATTAAAGTCCTTTTCGCTCTAGGACGCATATTTAAGGAGATATGGGCAAAAGAAGTTTTTCATATAAAAATTTAAATTTTTTTAGGTTTTGGGTGGATTTTTCACTTTTTTGAGGGTGGTCATGAATTAAAGTCCTTTTCGCTCTAGGACGAATATTTAAGGAGATATGGGCAAAAGAAGTTTTTCATATAAAAATTAAAATTTTTTTAGGTTTTGGGTGGATTTTTCACTTTTTTGGGGGTGGTCTCGAATTAAAGTCATTTTCGCTCTGGGACGCTTAGTTTAGGAGATATGGGCAAAAGAAGTTTTTCATATAAAAATTTAAATTTTTTTAGGTTTTGGGTGGATTTTTCAATTTTTTGAGGGTGGTCACGAATTAAAGTCATTTTCGCTCTAGGACGCATATTTAAGGAGATATGGGCAAAAGAAGTTTTTCATATAAAAATTTCAATTTTTTTAGGTTTTGGGTGGATTTTTCAATTTTTTGAGGGTGGTCACGAATTAAAGTCCTTTTCGCTCTAGGACGCATATTTAGGGAGATATGGGCAAAAGAAGTTTTTCATATAAAAAAGAAGTTTTTCATATAAAAATTTAAATTATTTTAGGTTTTGGGTGGATTTTTCAATTTTTTGAGGGTGGTCACGAATTAAAGTCCTTTTCGCTCTAGGACGCATATTTAAGCAGATATGGGCAAAAGAAGTTTTTCATATAAAAAATTCAATTTTTTTAGGTTTTGGGTGGATTTTTCACTTTTTTGAGGGTGGTCACTAATTAAAGTCCTTTTCGCTCTAGGACGCATATTTAAGGAGATATGAGCAAAAGAAGTTTTTCATATAAAAAATTCAATTTTTTTAGGTTTTGGGTGGATTTTTCACTTTTTTGAGGGTGGTCACGAATTAAAGTCCTTTTCGCTCTAGGACGCATATTTAAGGAGATATGGGCAAAAGAAGTTTTTCATATAAAAATTTAAATTATTTTAGGTTTTGGGTGGATTTTTCAATTTTTTGAGGGTGGTCACGAATTAAAGTCCTTTTCGCTCTAGGACGCATATTTAAGGAGATATGGGCAAAAGAAGTTTTTCATATAAAAATTTAAATTTTTTTAGGTTTTGGGTGGATTTTTCAATTTTTTGAGGGTGGTCACGAATTAAAGTCCTTTTCGCTCTAGGACGCATATTTAAGGAGATATGGGCAAAAGAAGTTTTTCATATAAAAATTAAAATTTTTTTAGGTTTTGGGTGGATTTTTCACTTTTTTGGGGGTGGTCACGAATTAAAGTCATTTTCGCTCTAGGACGCTTAGTTTAGGAGATATGGGCAAAAGAAGTTTTTCATATAAAAATTTAAATTTTTTTAGGTTTTGGGTGGATTTTTCAATTTTTTGAGGGTGGTCACGAATTAAAGTCATTTTCGCTCTAGGACGCATATTTAAGGAGATATGGGCAAAAGAAGTTTTTCATATAAAAATTTCAATTTTTTTAGGTTTTGGGTGGATTTTTCAATTTTTTGAGGGTGGTCACGAATTAAAGTCCTTTTCGCTCTAGGACGCATATTTAAGGAGATATGGGCAAAAGAAGTTTTTCATATAAAAATTCAATTTTTTTAGGTTTCGGGTGGATTTTTCAATTTTTTGAGGGTGGTCACGAATTAAAGTCCTTTTCGCTCTAGGACGCTTAGTTTAGGAGATATGGGCAAAAGAAGTTTTTCATATAAAAATTTCAATTTTGTTAGGTTTTGGGTGGATTTTTCAATTTTTTGAGGGTGGTCACGAATGAAAGTCCTTTTCGCTCTAGGACGCATATTTAAGGAGATATGGGCAAAGGAAGTTTTTTATATAAAAATTTCAATTTTTTTAGGTTTTGGGTGGATTTTTCAATTTTTTGGGGGTGGTCACGAATTAAAGTCCTTTTCGCTCTAGGACGCATATTTAAGGAGATATGGGCAAAAGAAGTTTTTCATATAAAAATTTACATTTTTTTAGGTTTTGGGTGGATTTTTCAATTTTTTGGGGGTGGTCACGAATTAAAGTCATTTTCGCTCTAGGACGCATATTTAAGGAGATATGGGCAAAAGAAGTTTTTCATATAAAAATTTCAATTTTTTTAGGTTTTGGGTGGATTTTTCAATTTTTTGAGGGTGGTCACGAATTAAAGCCCTTTTAGCTCTAGGACGCATATTTAAGGAGATATGGGCAAAAGAAGTTTTTCATATAAAAATTTAAATTATTTTAGGTTTTGGGTGGATTTTTCAATTTTTTGGGGGTGGTCACGAATTAAAGTCCTTTTCGCTCTAGGACGCATATTTAAGGAGATATGGGCAAAATAAGTTTTTCATATAAAAATAAGTTTTTCATATAAAAATTTAAATTATTTTAGGTTTTGGGTGGATTTTTCAATTTTTTGGGGGTGGTCACGAATTAAAGTCCTTTTCGCTATAGGACGCTTAGTTTAGGAGATATGGGCAAAAGAAGTTTTTCGTATAAAAATTTCAATTTTTTAGGTTTTGGGTGGATTTTTCACTTTTTTGAGGGTGGTCAAAAGAAGTTTTTCATATAAAAATTTAAATTTTTTTAGGTTTTGGGTGGATTTTTCAATTTTTTGAGGGTGGTCACGAATTAAAGTCATTTTCGCTCTAGGACGCATATTTAAGGAGATATGGGCAAAAGAAGTTTTTCATATAAAAATTTCAATTTTTTTAGGTTTTGGGTGGATTTTTCAATTTTTTGAGGGTGGTCACGAATTAAAGTCCTTTTCGCTCTAGGACGCATATTTAAGGAGATATGGGCAAAAGAAGTTTATCATATAAAAATTTCAATTTTTTTAGGTTTTGGGTGGATTTTTCAATTTTTTGGGGGTGGTCACGAATTTAAGTCCTTTTCGCTCTAGGACGCATATTTAAGGAGATATGGGCAAAAGAAGTTTTTCATATAAAAATTTCAATTTTTTTAGGTTTTGGGTGGATTTTTCAATTTTTTGAGGGTGGTCACGAATTAAAGTCCTTTTCGCTCTAGGACGCATATTTAAGGAGATATGGGCAAAAGAAGTTTTTCATATAAAAAAGAAGTTTTTCATATAAAAATTTAAATTATTTTAGGTTTTGGGTGGATTTTTCAATTTTCGCTATAGGACGCTTAGTTTAGGAGATATGGGCAAAAGAAGTTTTTCTTATAAAAATTTCAATTTTTTTAGGTTTTGGGTGGATTTTTCACTTTTTTGAGGGTGGTCACGAATTAAAGTCCTTTTCGCTCTAGGACGCATATTTAAGGAGATATGGGCAAAAGAAGTTTTTCATATAAAAAAGAAGTTTTTCATATAAAAATTTCAATTTTCGCTATAGGACGCTTAGTTTAGGAAATATGGGCAAAAGAAGTTTTTCTTATAAAAATTTAAATTTTTTTAGGTTTTGGGTGGATTTTTCACTTTTTTGAGGGTGGTCACGAATTAAAGTCCTTTTCGCTCTAGGACGCATATTTAAGGAGATATGGGCAAAAGAAGTTTTTCATATAAAAATTTAAATTATTTTAGGTTTTGGGTGGATTTTTCAATTTTTTGGGGGTGGTCACGAATTAAAGTCCTTTTCGCTCTAGGACGCTTAGTTTAGGAGATATGGCAAAAGAAGTTTTTCATATAAAAATTTCAATTTTTTTAGGTTTTGGGTGGATTTTTCAATTTTTTGGGGGTGGTCACGAATTAAAGTCCTTTTCGCTATAGGACGCTTAGTTTAGGAGATATGGCAAAAGAAGTTTTTCATATAAAAATTTAAATTTTTTTAGGTTTTGGGTGGATTTTTCAATTTTTTGAGGGTGGTCACGAATTAAAGTCCTTTTCGCTATAGGACGCATATTTAAGGAGATATGGGCAAAAGAAGTTTTTCACATAAAAATTTAAATTTTTTAGGTTGTGGGTGGATTTTTCAATTTTTTGGGGGTGGTCACGAAGTCCTTTTCGCTCTAGGACGCATATTTAAGGAGATTTGGGCAAAAGAGATATGGGCAAAATAAGTTTTTCATATAAAAATTTCTATTTTTTTAGGTTTAGGGTGGATTTTTCAATTGTTTCAGGGTGGTCACGAATTAAAGCCCTTTTCGCTCTAGGACGCATATTTAAGGAGATATGGGCAAAAGAAGTTTTTCATATAAAAATTTACATTTTTTTAGGTTTTGGGTGGATTTTTCAATTTTTTGGGGGTGGTCACGAATTAAAGTCATTTTCGCTCTAGGACGCATATTTAAGGAGATATGGGCAAAAGAAGTTTTTCATATAAAAATTTCAATTTTTTTAGGTTTTGGGTGGATTTTTCAATTTTGGTCACGAATTAAAGTCCTTTTCGCTCTAGGACGCATATTTAAGGAGATATGGGCAAAAGAAGTTTTTCATATAAAAAAGAAGTTTTTCATATAAAAATTAAAATTTTTTTAGGTTTTGGGTGGATTTTTCACTTTTTTGGGGGTGGTCACGAATTAAAGTCATTTTCGCTCTAGGACGCTTAGTTTAGGAGATATGGGCAAAAGAAGTTTTTCATATAAAAATTTAAATTTTTTTAGGTTTTGGGTGGATTTTTCAATTTTTTGAGGGTGGTCACGAATTAAAGCCCTTTTAGCTCTAGGACGCATATTTAAGGAGATATGGGCAAAAGAAGTTTTTCATATAAAAATTTACATTTTTTAGGTTTTGGGTGGATTTTTCACTTTTTTGAGGGTGGTCACGAATTAAAGTCCTTTTCGCTATAGGACGCATATTTAAGGAGATATGGGCAAAAGAAGTTTTTCATATAAAAATTTCAATTTTTTTAGGTTTTGGGTGGATTTTTCAATTTTTTGAGGGTGGTCACGAATTAAAGTCCTTTTCGCTCTAGGACGCATATTTAAGAAGATATGGGCAAAAGAAGTTTTTCATATAAAAATTTAAATTTTGTTAGGACTTACGAATTAAAGTCCTTTTCGCTCTAGGACGCATATTTAAGGAGATATGGGCAAAAGAAGTTTTTCATATAAAAATTTACATTTTTTTAGGTTTTGGGTGGATTTTTCAATTTTTTGGGGGTGGTCACGAATTAAAGTCATTTTCGCTCTAGGACGCATATTTAAGGAGATATGGGCAAAAGAAGGTTTTCATATAAAAATTTAAATTTTTTTAGGTTTTGGGTGGATTTTTCAATTTTTGAGGGTGGTCACGACTTAAAGTCCTTTTCGCTCTAGGACGCATATTTAAGGAGATATGGGCAAAAGAAGTTTTTCATATAAAAATTTCAATTTTTTTAGGTTTTGGGTGGATTTTTCAATTTTTTGAGGGTGGTCACGAATTAAAGTCCTTTTCGCTCTAGGATGCATATTTAAGAAGATATGGGCAAAAGAAGTTTTTCATATAAAAATTTCAATTTTTTTAGGTTTTGGGTGGATTTTTCAATTTTTTGGGGGTGGTCACGAATTAAAGTCCTTTTCGCTCTAGGACGCATATTTAAGGAGATATGGGCAAAAGAAGTTTTTCATATAAAAATTTAAATTTTTTTAGGTTTTGGGTGGATTTTTCACTTTTTTGAGGGTGGTCATGAATTAAAGTCCTTTTCGCTCTAGGACGAATATTTAAGGAGATATGGGCAAAAGAAGTTTTTCATATAAAAAAGAAGTTTTTCATATAAAAATTTAAATTATTTTAGGTTTTGGGTGGATTTTTCAATTTTTTGAGGGTGGTCACGAATTAAAGTCCTTTTCGCTCTAGGACGCATATTTAAGCAGATATGGGCAAAAGAAGTTTTTCATATAAAAAATTCAATTTTTTTAGGTTTTGGGTGGATTTTTCACTTTTTTGAGGGTGGTCACTAATTAAAGTCCTTTTCGCTCTAGGACGCATATTTAAGGAGATATGAGCAAAAGAAGTTTTTCATATAAAAAATTCAATTTTTTTTAGGTTTTGGGTGGATTTTTCACTTTTTTGAGGGTGGTCACGAATTAAAGTCCTTTTCGCTCTAGGACGCATATTTAAGGAGATATGGGCAAAAGAAGTTTTTCATATAAAAATTTAAATTATTTTAGGTTTTGGGTGGATTTTTCAATTTTTTGAGGGTGGTCACGAATTAAAGTCCTTTTCGCTCTAGGACGCATATTTAAGGAGATATGGGCAAAAGAAGTTTTTCATATAAAAATTTAAATTTTTTTAGGTTTTGGGTGGATTTTTCAATTTTTTGAGGGTGGTCACGAATTAAAGTCATTTTCGCTCTAGGACGCATATTTAAGGAGATATGGGCAAAAGAAGTTTTTCATATAAAAATTTCAATTTTTTTAGGTTTTGGGTGGATTTTTCAATTTTTTGAGGGTGGTCACGAATTAAAGTCCTTTTCGCTCTAGGACGCATATTTAAGGAGATATGGGCAAAAGAAGTTTTTCATATAAAAATTCAATTTTTTTAGGTTTTGGGTGGATTTTTCAATTTTTTGAGGGTGGTCACGAATTAAAGTCCTTTTCGCTCTAGGACGCTTAGTTTAGGAGATATGGGCAAAAGAAGTTTTTCATATAAAAATTTCAATTTTGTTAGGTTTTGGGTGGATTTTTCAATTTTTTGAGGGTGGTCACGAATGAAAGTCCTTTTCGCTCTAGGACGCATATTTAAGGAGATATGGGCAAAGGAAGTTTTTTATATAAAAATTTCAATTTTTTTAGGTTTTGGGTGGATTTTTCAATTTTTTGGGGGTGGTCACGAATTAAAGTCCTTTTCGCTCTAGGACGCATATTTAAGGAGATATGGGCAAAAGAAGTTTTTCATATAAAAATTTACATTTTTTTAGGTTTTGGGTGGATTTTTCAATTTTTTGGGGGTGGTCACGAATTAAAGTCATTTTCGCTCTAGGACGCATATTTAAGGAGATATGGGCAAAAGAAGTTTTTCATATAAAAATTTCAATTTTTTTAGGTTTTGGGTGGATTTTTCAATTTTTTGAGGGTGGTCACGAATTAAAGCCCTTTTAGCTCTAGGACGCATATTTAAGGAGATATGGGCAAAAGAAGTTTTTCATATAAAAATTTAAATTATTTTAGGTTTTGGGTGGATTTTTCAATTTTTTGGGGGTGGTCACGAATTAAAGTCCTTTTCGCTCTAGGACGCATATTTAAGGAGATATGGGCAAAAGAAGTTTTTCATATAAAAATAAGTTTTTCATATAAAAATTTAAATTATTTTAGGTTTTGGGTGGATTTTTCAATTTTTTGGGGGTGGTCACGAATTAAAGTCCTTTTCGCTATAGGACGCTTAGTTTAGGAGATATGGGCAAAAGAAGTTTTTCGTATAAAAATTTAAATTTTTTTAGGTTTTGGGTGGATTTTTCACTTTTTTGAGGGTGGTCAAAAGAAGTTTTTCATATAAAAATTTAAATTTTTTTAGGTTTTGGGTGGATTTTTCAATTTTTTGAGGGTGGTCACGAATTAAAGTCATTTTCGCTCTAGGACGCATATTTAAGGAGATATGGGCAAAAGAAGTTTTTCATATAAAAATTTCAATTTTTTTAGGTTTTGGGTGGATTTTTCAATTTTTTGAGGGTGGTCACGAATTAAAGTCCTTTTCGCTCTAGGACGCATATTTAAGGAGATATGGGCAAAAGAAGTTTTTCATATAAAAATTTCAATTTTTTTAGGTTTTGGGTGGATTTTTCAATTTTTTGAGGGTGGTCACGAATTTAAGTCCTTTTCGCTCTAGGACGCATATTTAAGGAGATATGGGCAAAAGAAGTTTTTCATATAAAAATTTCAATTTTTTTAGGTTTTGGGTGGATTTTTCAATTTTTTGAGGGTGGTCACGAATTAAAGTCCTTTTCGCTCTAGGACGCATATTTAAGGAGATATGGGCAAAAGAAGTTTTTCATATAAAAAAGAAGTTTTTCATATAAAAATTTAAATTATTTTAGGTTTTGGGTGGATTTTTCAATTTTCGCTATAGGACGCTTAGTTTAGGAGATATGGGCAAAAGAAGTTTTTCATATAAAAATTTCAATTTTTTTAGGTTTTGGGTGGATTTTTCAATTTTTTGAGGGTGGTCACGAATTAAAGTCCTTTTCGCTCTAGGACGCTTAGTTTAGGAGATATGGGCAAAAGCAGTTTTTCATATAAAAATTTCAATTTTGTTAGATTTTGGGTGGATTTTTCAATTTTTTGAGGGTGGTCACGAATTAAAGTCCTTTTCGCTCTAGGACGCATATTTAAGGAGACATGGGCAAAAGAAGTTTTTCATATAAAAATTCAATTTTTTTAGGTTTTGGGTGGATTTTTCAATTTTTTGAGGGTGGTCACGAATTAAAGTCCTTTTCGCTCTAGGACGCTTAGTTTAGGAGATATGGGCAAAAGAAGTTTTTCATATAAAAATTTCAATTTTGTTAGGTTTTGGGTGGATTTTTCAATTTTTTGAGGGTGGTCACGAATTAAAGTCCTTTTCGCTCTAGGACGCATATTTAAGGAGATATGGGCAAAAGAAGTTTTTCATATAAAAATTTCAATTTTTTTAGGTTTTGGGTGGATTTTTCAATTTTTTGGGGGTGGTCACGAATTAAAGTCATTTTCGCTCTAGGACGCATATTTAAGGAGATATGGGCAAAAGAAGTTTTTCATATAAAAATTTACATTTTTTTAGGTTTTGGGTGGATTTTTCAATTTTTTGAGGGTGGTCACGAATTAAAGTCATTTTCGCTCTAGGACGCATATTTAAGGAGATATGGGCAAAAGAAGTTTTTCATATAAAAATTTCAATTTTTTTAGGTTTTGGGTGGATTTTCCAATTTTTTGGGGGTGGTCACGAATTTAAGTCCTTTTCGCTATAGGACGCATATTTAAGGAGATATGGGCAAAAGAAGTTTTTCATATAAAAATTAAAATTTTTTTAGGTTTTGGGTGGATTTTTCACTTTTTTGAGGGTGGTCACGAATTAAAGTCCTTTTCGCTCTAGGACGCATATTTAAGGAGATATGGGCAAAAGAAGTTTTTCATATAAAAATTTCAATTTTTTTAGGTTTTGGGTGGATTTTTCAATTTTTTGAGGGTGGTCACGAATTAAAGTCCTTTTCGCTCTAGGACGCATATTTAAGCAGATATGGGCAAAAGAAGTTTTTCATATAAAAAATTCAATTTTTTTAGGTTTTGGGTGGATTTTTCACTTTTTTGAGGGTGGTCACGAATTAAAGTCCTTTTCGCTCTAGGACGCATATTTAAGGAGATATGAGCACTTTTTTGAGGGTGGTCACGAATTAAAGTCCTTTTCGCTCTAGGACGCATATTTAAGGAGATATGGGCAAAAGAAGTTTTTCATATAAAAATTTAAATTATTTTAGGTTTTGGGTGGATTTTTCAATTTTTTGAGGGTGGTCACGAATTAAAGTCCTTTTCGCTCTAGGACGCATATTTAAGGAGATATGGGCAAAAGAAGTTTTTCATATAAAAATTTAAATTTTTTTAGGTTTTGGGTGGATTTTTCAATTTTTTGAGGGTGGTCACGAATTAAAGTCCTTTTCGCTCTAGGACGCATATTTAAGGAGATATGGGCAAAAGAAGTTTTTCATATAAAAATTAAAATTTTTTTAGGTTTTGGGTGGATTTTTCACTTTTTTGGGGGTGGTCACGAATTAAAGTCATTTTCGCTCTAGGACGCTTAGTTTAGGAGATATGGGCAAAAGAAGTTTTTCATATAAAAATTTAAATTTTTTTAGGTTTTGGGTGGATTTTTCAATTTTTTGAGGGTGGTCACGAATTAAAGTCATTTTCGCTCTAGGACGCATATTTAAGGAGATATGGGCAAAAAAAGTTTTTCATATAAAAATTTCAATTTTTTTAGGTTTTGGGTGGATTTTTCAATTTTTTGAGGGTGGTCACGAATTAAAGTTCTTTTCGCTCTAGGACGCATATTTAAGGAGATATGGGCAAAAGAAGTTTTTCATATAAAAATTCAATTTTTTAGGTTTTGGGTGGATTTTTCAATTTTTTGAGGGTGGTCACGAATTAAAGTCCTTTTCGCTCTAGGACGCTTAGTTTAGGAGATATGGGCAAAAGAAGTTTTTCATATAAAAATTTAAATTTTGTTAGGTTTTGGGTGGATTTTTCAATTTTTTGAGGGTGGTCACGAATTAAAGTCCTTTTCGCTCTAGGACGCATATTTAAGGAGATATGGGCAAAGGAAGTTTTTTATATAAAAATTTCAATTTTTTTAGGTTTTGGGTGGATTTTTCAATTTTTTGGGGGTGGTCACGAATTAAAGTCCTTTTCGCTCTAGGACGCATATTTAAGGAGATATGGGCAAAAGAAGTTTTTCATATAAAAATTTACATTTTTTTAGGTTTTGGGTGGATTTTTCAATTTTTTGGGGGTGGTCACGAATTAAAGTCATTTTCGCTCTAGGACGCATATTTAAGGAGATATGGGCAAAAGAAGTTTTTCATATAAAAATTTCAATTTTTTTAGGTTTTGGGTGGATTTTTCAATTTTTTGAGGGTGGTCACGAATTAAAGCCCTTTTAGCTCTAGGACGCATATTTAAGGAGATATGGGCAAAAGAAGTTTTTCATATAAAAATTTAAATTATTTTAGGTTTTGGGTGGATTTTTCAATTTTTTGGGGGTGGTCAAGAATTAAAGTCCTTTTCGCTCTAGGACGCATATTTAAGGAGATATGGGCAAAAGAAGTTTTTCATATAAAAAGAAGTTTTTCATATAAAAATTTAAATTATTTTAGGTTTTGGGTGGATTTTTCAATTTTTTGGGGGTGGTCACGAATTAAAGTCCTTTTCGCTATAGGACGCATATTTAAGGAGATATGGGCAAAAGAAGTTTTTCATATAAAAATTTCAATTTTTTTAGGTTTTGGGTGGATTTTTCAATTTTTTGAGGGTGGTCACGAATTAAAGTCCTTTTCGCTCTAGGACGCATATTTAAGGAGATATGGGCAAAAGAAGTTTTTCATATAAAAATTTCAATTTTTTTAGGTTTTGGGTGGATTTTTCAATTTTTTGAGGGTGGTCACGAATTAAAGTCCTTTTCGCTCTAGGACGCATATTTAAGAAGATATGGGCAAAAGATGTTTTTCATATAAAAATTTCAATTTTTTTAGGTTTTGGGTGGATTTTTCAATTTTTTGGGGGTGGTCACGAATTTAAGTCCTTTTCGCTCTAGGACGCATATTTAAGGAGATATGGGCAAAAGAAGTTTTTCATATAAAAATTTCAATTTTTTTAGGTTTTGGGTGGATTTTTCACTTTTTTGAGGGTGGTCAAAAGAAGTTTTTCATATAAAAATTTAAATTTTTTTAGGTTTTGGGTGGATTTTTCAATTTTTTGAGGGTGGTCACGAATTAAAGCCATTTTCGCTCTAGGACGCATATTTAAGGAGATATGGGCAAAAGAAGTTTTTCATATAAAAATTTCAATTTTTTTAGGTTTTGGGTGGATTTTTCAATTTTTTGAGGGTGGTCACGAATTAAAGTCCTTTTCGCTCTAGGACGCATATTTAAGGAGATATGGGCAAAAGAAGTTTTTCATATAAAAATTTCAATTTTTTTTAGGTTTTGGGTGGATTTTTCAATTTTTTGGGGGTGGTCACGAATTTAAGTCCTTTTCGCTATAGGACGCATATTTAAGGAGATATGGGCAAAAGAAGTTTTTCATATAAAAATTAAATTTTTTTTAGGTTTTGGGTGGATTTTTCACTTTTTTGAGGGTGGTCACGAATTAAAGTCCTTTTCGCTCTAGGACGCATATTTAAGGAGATATGGGCAAAAGAAGTTTTTCATATAAAAATTTCAATTTTTTTAGGTTTTGGGTGGATTTTTCAATTTTTTGAGGGTGGTCACGAATTAAAGTCCTTTTCGCTCTAGGACGCATATTTAAGGAGATATGGGCAAAAGAAGTTTTTCATATAAAAAAGAAGTTTTTCATATAAAAATTTCAATTTTCGCTATAGGACGCTTAGTTTAGGAGATATGGGCAAAAGAAGTTTTTCTTATAAAAATTTCAATTTTTTTAGGTTTTGGGTGGATTTTTCACTTTTTTGAGGGTGGTCACGAATTAAAGTCCTTTTCGCTCTAGGACGCATATTTAAGGAGATATGGGCAAAAGAAGTTTTTCATATAAAAATTTAAATTATTTTAGGTTTTGGGTGGATTTTTCAATTTTTTGGGGGTGGTCACGAATTAAAGTCCTTTTCGCTATAGGACGCTTAGTTTAGGAGATATGGCAAAAGAAGTTTTTCATATAAAAATTTCAATTTTTTTAGGTTTTGGGTGGATTTTTCAATTTTTTGGGGGTGGTCACGAATTAAAGTCCTTTTCGCTATAGGACGCTTAGTTTAGGAGATATGGCAAAAGAAGTTTTGCATATAAAAATTTAAATTTTTTTAGGTTTTGGGTGGATTTTTCAATTTTTTGAGGGTGGTCACGAATTAAAGTCCTTTTCGCTATAGGACGCATATTTAAGGAGATATGGGCAAAAGAAGTTTTTCATATAAAAATTTCAATTTTTTTAGGTTTTGGGTGGATTTTTCAATTGTTTGAGGATGGTCACAAATTATTGTACTTTTCGCTCTAGGACGCTTAGTTTAGGAGATATGGGCAAAAGAAGTTTTTCACATAAAAATTTAAATTTTTTAGGTTTTGGGTGGATTTTTCAATTTTTTGGGAGTGGTCACGAAGTCCTTTTCGCTCTAGGACGCATATTTAAGGAGATTTGGGCAAAAGAGATATGGGCAAAATAAGTTTTTCATATAAAAATTTCTATTTTTTTAGGTTTAGGGTGGATTTTTCAATTGTTTCAGGGTGGTCACGAATTAAAGCCCTTTTCGCTCTAGGACGCATATTTAAGGAGATATGGGCAAAAGAAGTTTTTCATATAAAAATTTACATTTTTTTAGGTTTTGGGTGGATTTTTCAATTTTTTGGGGGTGGTCACGAATTAAAGTCATTTTCGCTCTAGGACGCATATTTAAGGAGATATGGGCAAAAGAAGTTTTTCATATAAAAATTTCAATTTTTTTAGGTTTTGGGTGGATTTTTCAATTTTGGTCACGAATTAAAGTCCTTTTCGCTCTAGGACGCATATTTAAGGAGATATGGGCAAAAGAAGTTTTTCATATAAAAAAGAAGTTTTTCATATAAAAATTAAAATTTTTTTAGGTTTTGGGTGGATTTTTCACTTTTTTGGGGGTGGTCACGAATTAAAGTCATTTTCGCTCTAGGACGCTTAGTTTAGGAGATATGGGCAAAAGAAGTTTTTCATATAAAAATTTAAATTTTTTTAGGTTTTGGGTGGATTTTTCAATTTTTTGAGGGTGGTCACGAATTAAAGCCCTTTTAGCTCTAGGACGCATATTTAAGGAGATATGGGCAAAAGAAGTTTTTCATATAAAAATTTACATTTTTTAGGTTTTGGGTGGATTTTTCACTTTTTTGAGGGTGGTCACGAATTAAAGTCCTTTTCGCTATAGGACGCTTAGTTTAGGAGATATGGGCAAAAGAAGTTTTTCTTATAAAAATTTCAATTTTTTTAGGTTTTGGGTGGATTTTTCACTTTTTTGAGGGTGGTCACGAATTAAAGTCCTTTTCGCTCTAGGACGCATATTAAAGAAGATATGGGCAAAAGAAGTTTTTCATATAAAAATTTAAATTTTGTTAGGTTTTGGGTGGATTTTTCAATTTTTTGAGGGTGGTCACGAATTAAAGTCCTTTTCGCTCTAGGACGCATATTTAAGGAGATATGGGCAAAAGAAGTTTTTCATATAAAAATTTACATTTTTTTAGGTTTTGGGTGGATTTTTCAATTTTTTGGGGGTGGTCACGAATTAAAGTCATTTTCGCTCTAGGACGCATATTTAAGGAGATATGGGCAAAAGAAGGTTTTCATATAAAAATTTAAATTTTTTTAGGTTTTGGGTGGATTTTTCAATTTTTGAGGGTGGTCACGACTTAAAGTCCTTTTCGCTCTAGGACGCATATTTAAGGAGATATGGGCAAAAGAAGTTTTTCATATAAAAATTTCAATTTTTTTAGGTTTTGGGTGGATTTTTCAATTTTTTGAGGGTGGTCACGAATTAAAGTCCTTTTCGCTCTAGGACGCTTAGTTTAGGAGATATGGGCAAAAGAAGTTTTTCACATAAAAATTTAAATTTTTTAGGTTGTGGGTGGATTTTTCAATTTTTTGGGGGTGGTCACGAAGTCCTTTTCGCTCTAGGACGCATATTTAAGGAGATTTGGGCAAAAGAGATATGGGCAAAATAAGTTTTTCATATAAAAATTTCTATTTTTTTAGGTTTAGGGTGGATTTTTCAATTGTTTCAGGGTGGTCACGAATTAAAGCCCTTTTCGCTCTAGGACGCATATTTAAGGAGATATGGGCAAAAGAAGTTTTTCATATAAAAAAGAAGTTTTTCATATAAAAATTAAAATTTTTTTAGGTTTTGGGTGGATTTTTCACTTTTTTGGGGGTGGTCACGAATTAAAGTCATTTACGCTCTAGGACGCTTAGTTTAGGAGATATGGGCAAAAGAAGTTTTTCATATAAAAATTTAAATTTTTTTAGGTTTTGGGTGGATTTTTCAATTTTTTGAGGGTGGTCACGAATTAAAGCCCTTTTAGCTCTAGGACGCATATTTAAGGAGATATGGGCAAAAGAAGTTTTTCATATAAAAATTTACATTTTTTAGGTTTTGGGTGGATTTTTCACTTTTTTGAGGGTGGTCACGAATTAAAGTCCTTTTCGCTATAGGACGCATATTTAAGGAGATATGGGCAAAAGAAGTTTTTCATATAAAAATTTCAATTTTTTTAGGTTTTGGGTGGATTTTTCAATTTTTTGAGGGTGGTCACGAATTAAAGTCCTTTTCGCTCTAGGACGCATATTTAAGAAGATATGGGCAAAAGAAGTTTTTCATATAAAAATTTAAATTTTGTTAGGTTTTGGGTGGATTTTTCAATTTTTTGAGGGTGGTTACGAATTAAAGTCCTTTTCGCTCTAGGACGCATATTTAAGGAGATATGGGCAAAAGAAGTTTTTCATATAAAAATTTACATTTTTTTAGGTTTTGGGTGGATTTTTCAATTTTTTGGGGGTGGTCACGAATTAAAGTCATTTTCGCTCTAGGACGCATATTTAAGGAGATATGGGCAAAAGAAGGTTTTCATATAAAAATTTCAATTTTTTTAGGTTTTGGGTGGATTTTTCAATTTTTTGAGGGTGGTCACGAATTAAAGTCCTTTTCGCTCTAGGACGCATATTTAAGGAGATATGGGCAAAAGAAGTTTTTCATATAAAAAAGAAGTTTTTCATATAAAAATTTCAATTTTCGCTATAGGACGCTTAGTTTAGGAGATATGGGCAAAAGAAGTTTTTCTTATAAAAATTTCAATTTTTTTAGGTTTTGGGTGGATTTTTCACTTTTTTGAGGGTGGTCACGAATTAAAGTCCTTTTCGCTCTAGGACGCATATTTAAGGAGATATGGGCAAAAGAAGTTTTTCATATAAAAATTTAAATTATTTTAGGTTTTGGGTGGATTTTTCAATTTTTTGGGGGTGGTCACGAATTAAAGTCCTTTTCGCTATAGGACGCTTAGTTTAGGAGATATGGCAAAAGAAGTTTTTCATATAAAAATTTCAATTTTTTTAGGTTTTGGGTGGATTTTTCAATTTTTTGGGGGTGGTCACGAATTAAAGTCCTTTTCGCTATAGGACGCTTAGTTTAGGAGATATGGCAAAAGAAGTTTTTCATATAAAAATTTAAATTTTTTTAGGTTTTGGGTGGATTTTTCAATTTTTTGAGGGTGGTCACGAATTAAAGTCGTTTTCGCTATAGGACGCATATTTAAGGAGATATGGGCAAAAGAAGTTTTTCATATAAAAATTTCAATTTTTTTAGGTTTTGGGTGGATTTTTCAATTGTTTGAGGATGGTCACAAATTATTGTACTTTTCGCTCTAGGACGCTTAGTTTAGGAGATATGGGCAAAAGAAGTTTTTCACATAAAAATTTAAATTTTTTAGGTTGTGGGTGGATTTTTCAATTTTTTGGGGGTGGTCACGAAGTCCTTTTCGCTCTAGGACGCATATTTAAGGAGATTTGGGCAAAAGAGATATGGGCAAAATAAGTTTTTCATATAAAAATTTCTATTTTTTTAGGTTTAGGGTGGATTTTTCAATTGTTTCAGGGTGGTCACGAATTAAAGCCCTTTTCGCTCTAGGACGCATATTTAAGGAGATATGGGCAAAAGAAGTTTTTCATATAAAAATTTACATTTTTTTAGGTTTTGGGTGGATTTTTCAATTTTTTGGGGGTGGTCACGAATTAAAGTCATTTTCGCTCTAGGACGCATATTTAAGGAGATATGGGCAAAAGAAGTTTTTCATATAAAAATTTCAATTTTTTTAGGTTTTGGGTGGATTTTTCAATTTTGGTCACGAATTAAAGTCCTTTTCGCTCTAGGACGCATATTTAAGGAGATATGGGCAAAAGAAGTTTTTCATATAAAAAAGAAGTTTTTCATATAAAAATTAAAATTTTTTTAGGTTTTGGGTGGATTTTTCACTTTTTTGGGGGTGGTCACGAATTAAAGTCATTTTCGCTCTAGGACGCTTAGTTTAGGAGATATGGGCAAAAGAAGTTTTTCATATAAAAATTTAAATTTTTTTAGGTTTTGGGTGGATTTTTCAATTTTTTGGGGGTGGTCACGAATTAAAGTCATTTTCGCTCTAGGACGCATATTTAAGGAGATATGGCCAAAAGAAGGTTTTCATATAAAAATTTAAATTTTTTTAGGTTTTGGGTGGATTTTTCAATTTTTGAGGGTGGTCACGACTTAAAGTCCTTTTCGCTCTAGGACGCATATTTAAGGAGATATGGGCAAAAGAAGTTTTTCATATAAAAATTTCAATTTTTTTAGGTTTTGGGTGGATTTTTCAATTTTTTGAGGGTGGTCACGAATTAAAGTCCTTTTCGCTCTAGGACGCATATTTAAGGAGATATGGGCAAAAGAAGTTTTTCATATAAAAAAGAAGTTTTTCATATAAAAATTTCAATTTTCGCTATAGGACGCTTAGTTTAGGAGATATGGGCAAAAGAAGTTTTTCTTATAAAAATTTCAATTTTTTTAGGTTTTGGGTGGATTTTTCACTTTTTTGAGGGTGGTCACGAATTAAAGTCCTTTTCGCTCTAGGACGCATATTTAAGGAGATATGGGCAAAAGAAGTTTTTCATATAAAAATTTAAATTATTTTAGGTTTTGGGTGGATTTTTCAATTTTTTGGGGGTGGTCACGAATTAAAGTCCTTTTCGCTATAGGACGCTTAGTTTAGGAGATATGGCAAAAGAAGTTTTTCATATAAAAATTTCAATTTTTTTAGGTTTTGGGTGGATTTTTCAATTTTTTGGGGGTGGTCACGAATTAAAGTCCTTTTCGCTATAGGACGCTTAGTTTAGGAGATATGGCAAAAGAAGTTTTTCATATAAAAATTTAAATTTTTTTAGGTTTTGGGTGGATTTTTCAATTTTTTGAGGGTGGTCACGAATTAAAGTCCTTTTCGCTATAGGACGCATATTTAAGGAGATATGGGCAAAAGAAGTTTTTCATATAAAAATTTCAATTTTTTTAGGTTTTGGGTGGATTTTTCAATTGTTTGAGGATGGTCACAAATTATTGTACTTTTCGCTCTAGGACGCTTAGTTTAGGAGATATGGGCAAAAGAAGTTTTTCACATAAAAATTTAAATTTTTTAGGTTGTGGGTGGATTTTTCAATTTTTTGGGGGTGGTCACGAAGTCCTTTTCGCTCTAGGACGCATATTTAAGGAGATTTGGGCAAAAGAGATATGGGCAAAATAAGTTTTTCATATAAAAATTTCTATTTTTTTAGGTTTAGGGTGGATTTTTCAATTGTTTCAGGGTGGTCACGAATTAAAGCCCTTTTCGCTCTAGGACGCATATTTAAGGAGATATGGGCAAAAGAAGTTTTTCATATAAAAATTTACATTTTTTTAGGTTTTGGGTGGATTTTTCAATTTTTTGGGGGTGGTCACGAATTAAAGTCATTTTCGCTCTAGGACGCATATTTAAGGAGATATGGGCAAAAGAAGTTTTTCATATAAAAATTTCAATTTTTTTAGGTTTTGGGTGGATTTTTCAATTTTGGTCACGAATTAAAGTCCTTTTCGCTCTAGGACGCATATTTAAGGAGATATGGGCAAAAGAAGTTTTTCATATAAAAAAGAAGTTTTTCATATAAAAATTAAAATTTTTTTAGGTTTTGGGTGGATTTTTCACTTTTTTGGGGGTGGTCACGAATTAAAGTCATTTTCGCTCTAGGACGCTTAGTTTAGGAGATATGGGCAAAAGAAGTTTTTCATATAAAAATTTAAATTTTTTTAGGTTTTGGGTATATTTTTCAATTTTTTGAGGGTGGTCACGAATTAAAGCCCTTTTAGCTCTAGGACGCATATTTAAGGAGATATGGGCAAAAGAAGTTTTTCATATAAAAATTTACATTTTTTAGGTTTTGGGTGGATTTTTCACTTTTTTGAGGGTGGTCACGAATTAAAGTCCTTTTCGCTATAGGACGCATATTTAAGGAGATATGGGCAAAAGAAGTTTTTCATATAAAAATTTCAATTTTTTTAGGTTTTGGGTGGATTTTTCAATTTTTTGAGGGTGGTCACGAATTAAAGTCCTTTTCGCTCTAGGACGCATATTTAAGAAGATATGGGCAAAAGAAGTTTTTCATATAAAAATTTAAATTTTGTTAGGTTTTGGGTGGATTTTTCAATTTTTTGAGGGTGGTTACGAATTAAAGTCCTTTTCGCTCTAGGACGCATATTTAAGGAGATATGGGCAAAAGAAGTTTTTCATATAAAAATTTACATTTTTTTAGGTTTTGGGTGGATTTTTCAATTTTTTGGGGGTGGTCACGAATTAAAGTCATTTTCGCTCTAGGACGCATATTTAAGGAGATATGGGCAAAAGAAGGTTTTCATATAAAAATTTAAATTTTTTTAGGTTTTGGGTGGATTTTTCAATTTTTGAGGGTGGTCACGACTTAAAGTCCTTTTCGCTCTAGGACGCATATTTAAGGAGATATGGGCAAAAGAAGTTTTTCATATAAAAATTTCAATTTTTTTAGGTTTTGGGTGGATTTTTCAATTTTTTGAGGGTGGTCACGAATTAAAGTCCTTTTCGCTCTAGGATGCATATTTAAGAAGATATGGGCAAAAGAAGTTTTTCATATAAAAATTTCAATTTTTTTAGGTTTTGGGTGGATTTTTCAATTTTTTGGGGGTGGTCACGAATTAAAGTCCTTTTCGCTCTAGGACGCATATTTAAGGAGATATGGGCAAAAGAAGTTTTTCATATAAAAATTTAAATTTTTTTAGGTTTTGGGTGGATTTTTCACTTTTTTGAGGGTGGTCATGAATTAAAGTCCTTTTCGCTCTAGGACGAATATTTAAGGAGATATGGGCAAAAGAAGTTTTTCATATAAAAATTTCATTTTTTTTAGGTTTTGGGTGGATTTTTCAATTTTTTGGGGGTGGTCACGAATTAAATTCCTTTTCGCTCACGACGCATATTTAAGGAGATATGGGCAAAAGAAGTTTTTCATATAAAAGTTTCAATTTTTTTAGGTTTTGGGTGGATTTTTCAATTTTTTGAGGGTGGTCACGAATTAAAGTCCTTTTCGCTCTAGGACGCATATTTAAGGAGATATGGGCAAAAGAAGTTTTTCATATAAAAATTTACATTTTTTTTAGGTTTTGGGTGGATTTTTCACTTTTTTGAGGGTGGTCACGAATTAAAGTCCTTTTCGCTCTAGGACGCATATTTATAGAGATATGGGCAAAAGAAGTTTTTCATATAAAATTTAAATTATTTTAGGTTTTGGGTGGATTTTTCAATTTTTTGAGGGTGGTCACGAATTAAAGCCCTTTTAGCTCTAGGACGCATATTTAAGGAGATATGGGCAAAACAAGTTTTTCATATAAAAATTTACATTTTTTTAGGTTTTGGGTGGATTTTTCACTTTTTTGAGGGTGGTCACGAATTAAAGTCCTTTTCGCTCTAGGACGCATATTTATAGAGATATGGGCAAAAGAATTTTTTCATATAAAAATTTCAATTTTTTTAGGTTTTGGGTGGATTTTTCAATTTTTTGAGGGTGGTCACGAATTAAAGTCCTTTTCGCTCTAGGACGCATATTTAAGGAGATATGGGCAAAAGAAGTTTTTCATATAAAAATTTAAATTTTTTTAGGTTTTGGGTGGATTTTTCAATTTTTTGAGGGTGGTCACGAATTAAAGTCCTTTTCGCTCTAGGACGCATATTTAAGGAGATATGGGCAAAAGAAGTTTTTCATATAAAAATTTAAATTTTTTTAGGTTTTGGGTGGATTTTTCAATTTTTTGGGGGTGGTCACGAATTAAAGTCATTTTCGCTCTAGGACGCATATTTAAGGAGATATGGGCAAAAGAAGTTTTTCATATAAAAATTAAAATTTTTTTAGGTTTTGGGTGGATTTTTCAATTTTTTGGTGGTGATGGTCACGAATTAAAGTCCTTTTCGCTCTAGGACGCTTAGTTTAGGAGATATGGGCAAAAGAAGTTTTTCATATAAAAATTTAAATTTTTTTAGGTTTTGGGTGGATTTTTCAATTTTTTGAGGGTGGTCACGAATTAAAGTCCTTTTGAGGGTGGTCACGAATTAAAGTCCTTTTCGCTCTAGGACGCATATTTAAGGAGATATGGGCAAAAGAAGTTTTTCATATAAAAATTCAATTTTTTTAGGTTTTGGGTGGATTTTTCAATTTTTTGAGGGTGGTCACGAATTAAAGTCCTTTTCGCTCTAGGACGCTTAGTTTAGGAGATATGGGCAAAAGAAGTTTTTCATATAAAAATTTCAATTTTGTTAGGTTTTGGGTGGATTTTTCAATTTTTTGAGGGTGGGCACGAATTAAAGTCCTTTTCGCTCTAGGACGCATATTTAAGGAGATATGGGCAAAAGAAGTTTTTCATATAAAAATTTAATTTTTTTTAGGTTTTGGGTGGATTTTTCAATTTTTTGGGGGTGGTCACGAATTAAAGTCATTTTCGCTCTAGGACGCATATTTAAGGAGATATGGGCAAAAGAAGTTTTTCATATAAAAATTTACATTTTTTTAGGTTTTGGGTGGATTTTTCAATTTTTTGGGGGTGGTCACGAATTAAAGTCATTTTCGCTCTAGGACGCATATTTAAGGAGATATGGGCAAAAGAAGTTTTTCATATAAAAATTTCAATTTTTTTAGGTTTTGGGTGGATTTTTCAATTTTTTGAGGGTGGTCACGAATTAAAGCTCTTTTAGCTCTAGGACGCATATTTAAGGAGATATGGGCAAAATAAGTTTTTCATATAAAAATTTAAATTATTTTAGGTTTTGGGTGGATTTTTCAATTTTTTGGGGGTGGTCACGAATTAAAGTCCTTTTCGCTATAGGACGCTTAGTTTAGGAGATATGGGCAAAAGAAGTTTTTCGTATAAAAATTTCAATTTTTTTAGGTTTTGGGTGGATTTTTCACTTTTTTGAGGGTAGTCACGAATTAAAGTCCTTTTCGCTCTAGGACGCATATTTAAGGAGATATGGGCAAAAGAAGTTTTTCATATAAAAATTTAAATTATTTTAGGTTTTGGGTGGATTTTTCAATTTTTTGGGGGTGGTCACGAATTAAAGTCCTTTTCGCTATAGGACGCTTAGTTTAGGAGATATGGGCAAAAGAAGTTTTTCATATAAAAATTTCAATTTTTTTAGGTTTTGGGTGGATTTTTCAATTTTTTGAGGGTGGTCACGAATTAAAGCCCTTTTAGCTCTAGGACGCATATTTAAGGAGATATGGGCAAAAGAAGTTTATCATATAAAAATTTACATTTTTTTAGGTTTTGGGTGGATTTTTCACTTTTTTGAGGGTGGTCACGAATTAAAGTCCTTTTCGCTCTAGGACGTATATTTATAGAGATATGGGCAAAAGAAGTTTTTCATATAAAAATTTCAATTTTTTTAGGTTTTGGGTGGATTTTTCAATTTTTTGAGGGTGGTCACGAATTAAAGTCCTTTTCGCTCTAGGACGCATATTTAAGGAGATATGGGCAAAAGAAGTTTTTCATATAAAAATTTCAATTTTTTTAGGTTTTGGGTGGATTTTTCAATTTTTTGAGGGTGGTCACGAATTAAAGTCCTTTTCGCTCTAGGACGCATATTTAAGGAGATATGGGCAAAAGAAGTTTTTCATATAAAAATTCAATTTTTTTAGGTTTTGGGTGGATTTTTCAATTTTTTGAGGGTGGTCACGAATTAAAGTCCTTTTCGCTCTAGGACGCTTAGTTTAGGAGATATGGGCAAAAGAAGTTTTTCATATAAAAATTTCAATTTTGTTAGGTTTTGGGTGGATTTTTCAATTTTTTGAGGGTGGTCACGAATTAAAGTCCTTTTGAGGGTGGTCACGAATTAAAGTCCTTTTCGCTCTAGGACGCATATTTAAGGAGATATGGGCAAAAGAAGTTTTTCATATAAAAATTTCAATTTTTTTAGGTTTTGGGTGGATTTTTCAATTTTTTGAGGGTGGTCACGAATTAAAGTCCTTTTCGCTCTAGGACGCATATTTAAGGAGATATGGGCAAAAGAAGTTTTTCATATAAAAATTCAATTTTTTTAGGTTTTGGGTGGATTTTTCAATTTTTTGAGGGTGGTCACGAATTAAAGTCCTTTTCGCTCTAGGACGCTTAGTTTAGGAGATATGGGCAAAAGAAGTTTTTCATATAAAAATTTCAATTTTGTTAGGTTTTGGGTGGATTTTTCAATTTTTTGAGGGTGGTCACGAATTAAAGTCCTTTTCGCTCTAGGACGCATATTTAAGGAGATATGGGCAAAAGAAGTTTTTCATATAAAAATTTAATTTTTTTTAGGTTTTGGGTGGATTTTTCAATTTTTTGGGGGTGGTCACGAATTAAAGTCATTTTCGCTCTAGGACGCATATTTAAGGAGATATGGGCAAAAGAAGTTTTTCATATAAAAATTTACATTTTTTTAGGTTTTGGGTGGATTTTTCAATTTTTTGGGGGTGGTCACGAATTAAAGTCATTTTCGCTCTAGGACGCATATTTAAGGAGATATGGGCAAAAGAAGTTTTTCATATAAAAATTTCAATTTTTTTAGGTTTTGGGTGGATTTTTCAATTTTTTGAGGGTGGTCACGAATTAAAGCTCTTTTAGCTCTAGGACGCATATTTAAGGAGATATGGGCAAAATAAGTTTTTCATATAAAAATTTAAATTATTTTAGGTTTTGGGTGGATTTTTCAATTTTTTGGGGGTGGTCACGAATTAAAGTCCTTTTCGCTATAGGACGCTTAGTTTAGGAGATATGGGCAAAAGAAGTTTTTCGTATAAAAATTTCAATTTTTTTAGGTTTTGGGTGGATTTTTCACTTTTTTGAGGGTGGTCACGAATTAAAGTCCTTTTCGCTCTAGGACGCATATTTAAGGAGATATGGGCAAAAGAAGTTTTTCATATAAAAATTTAAATTATTTTAGGTTTTGGGTGGATTTTTCAATTTTTTGGGGGTGGTCACGAATTAAAGTCCTTTTCGCTATAGGACGCTTAGTTTAGGAGATATGGGCAAAAGAAGTTTTTCATATAAAAATTTCAATTTTTTTAGGTTTTGGGTGGATTTTTCAATTTTTTGAGGGTGGTCACGAATTAAAGCCCTTTTAGCTCTAGGACGCATATTTAAGGAGATATGGGCAAAAGAAGTTTATCATATAAAAATTTACATTTTTTTAGGTTTTGGGTGGATTTTTCACTTTTTTGAGGGTGGTCACGAATTAAAGTCCTTTTCGCTCTAGGACGTATATTTATAGAGATATGGGCAAAAGAAGTTTTTCATATAAAAATTTCAATTTTTTTAGGTTTTGGGTGGATTTTTCAATTTTTTGAGGGTGGTCACGAATTAAAGTCCTTTTCGCTCTAGGACGCATATTTAAGGAGATATGGGCAAAAGAAGTTTTTCATATAAAAATTTCAATTTTTTTAGGTTTTGGGTGGATTTTTCAATTTTTTGAGGGTGGTCACAAATTAAAGTCCTTTTCGCTCTAGGACGCATATTTAAGGAGATATGGGCAAAAGAAGTTTTTCATATAAAAATTTAAATTTTTTTAGGTTTTGGGTGGATTATTCAATTTTTTGGGGGTGGTCACGAATTAAAGTCATTTTCGCTCTAGGACGCATATTTAAGGAGATATGGGCAAAAGAAGTTTTTCATATAAAAATTTCAATTTTTTTAGGTTTTGGGGGGATTTTTCAATTTTTTGAGGGTGGTCACGAATTAAAGTCATTTTCGCTCTAGGACGCATATTTAAGGAAATTTCAATTTTTTTTGGGTTGTGGGTGGATTTTTCAATTTTTGAGGGTGGTCACGACTTAAAGTCCTTTTCGCTCTAGGACGCATATTTAAGGAGATATGGGCAAAAGAAGTTTTTCATATAAAAATTTCAATTTTTTTAGGTTTTGGGTGGATTTTTCAATTTTTTGAGGGTAGTCACGAATTAAAGTCCTTTTCGCTCTAGGACGCTTAGTTTAGGAGATATGGACAAAAGAAGTTTTTCATATAAAAATTTAAATTATTTTAGGTTTTGGGTGGATTTTTCAATTTTTTGGGGGTGGTCACGAATTTAAGTCCTTTTCGCTATAGGACGCATATTTAAGGAGATATGGGCAAAAGAAGTTTTTCATATAAAAATTAAAATTTTTTTAGGTTTTGGGTGGATTTTTCACTTCTTTGAGGGTGGTCACGAATTAAAGTCCTTTTCGCTCTAGGACGCATATTTAAGGAGATATGGGCAAAAGAAGTTTTTCATATAAAAATTTCAATTTTTTTAGGTTTTGGGTGGATTTTTCAATTTTTTGAGGGTGGTCACGAATTAAAGTCCTTTTCGCTCTAGGACGCATATTTAAGGAGATATGGGCAAAAGAAGTTTTTCATATAAAAATTTCAATTTTTTTAGGTTTTGGGTGGATTTTTCAATTTTTGAGGGTGGTCACGACTTAAAGTCCTTTTCGCTCTAGGACGCATATTTAAGGAGATATGGGCAAAAGAAGTTTTTCATATAAAAATTTCAATTTTTTTAGGTTTTGGGTGGATTTTTCAATTTTTTGAGGGTGGTCACGAATTAAAGTCCTTTTCGCTATAGGACGCTTAGTTTAGGAGATATGGCAAAAGAAGTTTTTCATATAAAAATTTCAATTTTTTTAGGTTTTGGGTGGATTTTTCAATTTTTTGGGGGTGGTCACGAATTAAAGTCCTTTTCGCTATAGGACGCTTAGTTTAGGAGATATGGCAAAAGAAGTTTTTCATATAAAAATTTAAATTTTTTTAGGTTTTGGGTGGATTTTTCAATTTTTTGAGGGTGGTCACGAATTAAAGTCCTTTTCGCTATAGGACGCATATTTAAGGAGATATGGGCAAAAGAAGTTTTTCATATAAAAATTTCAATTTTTTTAGGTTTTGGGTGGATTTTTCAATTGTTTGAGGATGGTCACAAAGTATTGTACTTTTCGCTCTAGGACGCTTAGTTTAGGAGATATGGGCAAAAGAAGTTTTTCACATAAAAATTTAAATTTTTTAGGTTGTGGGTGGATTTTTCAATTTTTTGGGGGTGGTCACGAAGTCCTTTTCGCTCTAGGACGCATATTTAAGGAGATTTGGGCAAAAGAGATAATGGCAAAATAAGTTTTTCATATAAAAATTTCTATTTTTTTAGGTTTAGGGTGGATTTTTCAATTGTTTCAGGGTGGTCACGAATTAAAGCCCTTTTCGCTCTAGGACGCATATTTAAGGAGATATGGGCAAAAGAAGTTTTTCATATAAAAATTTACATTTTTTTAGGTTTTGGGTGGATTTTTCAATTTTTTGGGGGTGGTCACGAATTAAAGTCATTTTCGCTCTAGGACGCATATTTAAGGAGATATGGGCAAAAGAAGTTTTTCATATAAAAATTTCAATTTTTTTAGGTTTTGGGTGGATTTTTCAATTTTGGTCACGAATTAAAGTCCTTTTCGCTCTAGGACGCATATTTAAGGAGATATGGGCAAAAGAAGTTTTTCATATAAAAAAGAAGTTTTTCATATAAAAATTAAAATTTTTTTAGGTTTTGGGTGGATTTTTCACTTTTTTGGGGGTGGTCACGAATTAAAGTCATTTTCGCTCTAGGACGCTTAGTTTAGGAGATATGGGCAAAAGAAGTTTTTCATATAAAAATTTAAATTTTTTTAGGTTTTGGGTGGATTTTTCAATTTTTTGAGGGTGGTCACGAATTAAAGCCCTTTTAGCTCTAGGACGCATATTTAAGGAGATATGGGCAAAAGAAGTTTTTCATATAAAAATTTACATTTTTTAGGTTTTGGGTGGATTTTTCACTTTTTTGAGGGTGGTCACGAATTAAAGTCCTTTTCGCTATAGGACGCATATTTAAGGAGATATGGGCAAAAGAAGTTTTTCATATAAAAATTTCAATTTTTTTAGGTTTTGGGTGGATTTTTCAATTTTTTGAGGGTGGTCACGAATTAAAGTCCTTTTCGCTCTAGGACGCATATTTAAGAAGATATGGGCAAAAGAAGTTTTTCATATAAAAATTTAAATTTTGTTAGGTTTTGGGTGGATTTTTCAATTTTTTGAGGGTGGTTACGAATTAAAGTCCTTTTCGCTCTAGGACGCATATTTAAGGAGATATGGGCAAAAGAAGTTTTTCATATAAAAATTTACATTTTTTTAGGTTTTGGGTGGATTTTTCAATTTTTTGGGGGTGGTCACGAATTAAAGTCATTTTCGCTCTAGGACGCATATTTAAGGAGATATGGGCAAAAGAAGGTTTTCATATAAAAATTTAAATTTTTTTAGGTTTTGGGTGGATTTTTCAATTTTTGAGGGTGGTCACGACTTAAAGTCCTTTTCGCTCTAGGACGCATATTTAAGGAGATATGGGCAAAAGAAGTTTTTCATATAAAAATTTCAATTTTTTTAGGTTTTGGGTGGATTTTTCAATTTTTTGAGGGTGGTCACGAATTAAAGTCCTTTTCGCTCTAGGATGCATATTTAAGAAGATATGGGCAAAAGAAGTTTTTCATATAAAAATTTCAATTTTTTTAGGTTTTGGGTGGATTTTTCAATTTTTTGGGGGTGGTCACGAATTAAAGTCCTTTTCGCTCTAGGACGCATATTTAAGGAGATATGGGCAAAAGAAGTTTTTCATATAAAAATTTAAATTTTGTTAGGTTTTGGGTGGATTTTTCACTTTTTTGAGGGTGGTCATGAATTAAAGTCCTTTTCGCTCTAGGACGAATATTTAAGGAGATATGGGCAAAAGAAGTTTTTCATATAAAAATTTCATTTTTTTTAGGTTTTGGGTGGATTTTTCAATTTTTTGGGGGTGGTCACGAATTAAATTCCTTTTCGCTCACGACGCATATTTAAGGAGATATGGGCAAAAGAAGTTTTTCATATAAAAGTTTCAATTTTTTTAGGTTTTGGGTGGATTTTTCAATTTTTTGAGGGTGGTCATGAATTAAAGTCCTTTTCGCTCTAGGACGCATATTTAAGGAGATATGGGCAAAAGAAGTTTTTCATATAAAAATTTACATTTTTTTTAGGTTTTGGGTGGATTTTTCACTTTTTTGAGGGTGGTCACGAATTAAAGTCCTTTTCGCTCTAGGACGCATATTTATAGAGATATGGGCAAAAGAAGTTTTTCATATAAAATTTAAATTATTTTAGGTTTTGGGTGGATTTTTCAATTTTTTGAGGGTGGTCACGAATTAAAGCCCTTTTAGCTCTAGGACGCATATTTAAGGAGATATGGGCAAAACAAGTTTTTCATATAAAAATTTACATTTTTTTAGGTTTTGGGTGGATTTTTCACTTTTTTGAGGGTGGTCACGAATTAAAGTCCTTTTCGCTCTAGGACGCATATTTATAGAGATATGGGCAAAAGAAGTTTTTCATATAAAAATTTCAATTTTTTTAGGTTTTGGGTGGATTTTTCAATTTTTTGAGGGTGGTCACGAATTAAAGTCCTTTTCGCTCTAGGACGCATATTTAAGGAGATATGGGCAAAAGAAGTTTTTCATATAAAAATTTAAATTTTTTTAGGTTTTGGGTGGATTTTTCAATTTTTTGAGGGTGGTCACGAATTAAAGTCCTTTTCGCTCTAGGACGCATATTTAAGGAGATATGGGCAAAAGAAGTTTTTCATATAAAAATTTAAATTTTTTTAGGTTTTGGGTGGATTTTTCAATTTTTTGGGGGTGGTCACGAATTAAAGTCATTTTCGCTCTAGGACGCATATTTAAGGAGATATGGGCAAAAGAAGTTTTTCATATAAAAATTAAAATTTTTTTAGGTTTTGGGTGGATTTTTCAATTTTTTGGTGGTGATGGTCACGAATTAAAGTCCTTTTCGCTCTAGGACGCTTAGTTTAGGAGATATGGGCAAAAGAAGTTTTTCATATAAAAATTTAAATTTTTTTAGGTTTTGGGTGGATTTTTCAATTTTTTGAGGGTGGTCACGAATTAAAGTCCTTTTGAGGGTGGTCACGAATTAAAGTCCTTTTCGCTCTAGGACGCATATTTAAGGAGATATGGGCAAAAGAAGTTTTTCATATAAAAATTTCAATTATTTTAGGTTTTGGGTGGATTTTTCAATTTTTTGGGGTGGTCACGAATTAAAGTCCTTTTCGCTCTAGGACGCATATTTAAGGAGATATGGGCAAAAGAAGTTTTTCATATAAAAATTTCAATTTTTTTAGGTTTTGGGTGGATTTTTCAATTTTTTGAGGGTGGTCACGAATTAAAGTCCTTTTCGCTCTAGGACGCATATTTAAGGAGATATGGGCAAAAGAAGTTTTTCATATAAAAATTCAATTTTTTTAGGTTTTGGGTGGATTTTTCAATTTTTTGAGGGTGGTCACGAATTAAAGTCCTTTTCGCTCTAGGACGCTTAGTTTAGGAGATATGGGCAAAAGAAGTTTTTCATATAAAAATTTCAATTTTGTTAGGTTTTGGGTGGATTTTTCAATTTTTTGAGGGTGGTCACGAATTAAAGTCCTTTTCGCTCTAGGACGCATATTTAAGGAGATATGGGCAAAAGAAGTTTTTCATATAAAAATTTAATTTTTTTTAGGTTTTGGGTGGATTTTTCAATTTTTTGGGGGTGGTCACGAATTAAAGTCATTTTCGCTCTAGGACGCATATTTAAGGAGATATGGGCAAAAGAAGTTTTTCATATAAAAATTTACATTTTTTTAGGTTTTGGGTGGATTTTTCAATTTTTTGGGGGTGGTCACGAATTAAAGTCATTTTCGCTCTAGGACGCATATTTAAGGAGATATGGGCAAAAGAAGTTTTTCATATAAAAATTTCAATTTTTTTAGGTTTTGGGTGGATTTTTCAATTTTTTGAGGGTGGTCACGAATTAAAGCTCTTTTAGCTCTAGGACGCATATTTAAGGAGATATGGGCAAAATAAGTTTTTCATATAAAAATTTAAATTATTTTAGGTTTTGGGTGGATTTTTCAATTTTTTGGGGGTGGTCACGAATTAAAGTCCTTTTCGCTATAGGACGCTTAGTTTAGGAGATATGGGCAAAAGAAGTTTTTCGTATAAAAATTTCAATTTTTTTAGGTTTTGGGTGGATTTTTCACTTTTTTGAGGGTGGTCACGAATTAAAGTCCTTTTCGCTCTAGGACGTATATTTAAGGAGATATGGGCAAAAGAAGTTTTTCATATAAAAATTTAAATTTTTTTAGGTTTTGGGTGGATTATTCAATTTTTTGGGGGTGGTCACGAATTAAAGTCATTTTCGCTCTAGGACGCATATTTAAGGAGATATGGGCAAAAGAAGTTTTTCATATAAAAATTTCAATTTTTTTAGGTTTTGGGGGGATTTTTCAATTTTTTGAGGGTGGTCACGAATTAAAGTCCTTTTCGCTCTAGGACGCATATTTAAGGAAATTTCAATTTTTTTAGGTTGTGGGTGGATTTTTCAATTTTTGAGGGTGGTCACGACTTAAAGTCCTTTTCGCTCTAGGACGCATATTTAAGGAGATATGGGCAAAAGAAGTTTTTCATATAAAAATTTCAATTTTTTTAGGTTTTGGGTGGATTTTTCAATTTTTTGAGGGTAGTCACGAATTAAAGTCCTTTTCGCTCTAGGACGCTTAGTTTAGGAGATATGGACAAAAGAAGTTTTTCATATAAAAATTTAAATTATTTTAGGTTTTGGGTGGATTTTTCACTTCTTTGAGGGTGGTCACGAATTAAAGTCCTTTTCGCTCTAGGACGCATATTTAAGGAGATATGGGCAAAAGAAGTTTTTCATATAAAAATTTCAATTTTTTTAGGTTTTGGGTGGATTTTTCAATTTTTTGAGGGTGGTCACGAATTAAAGTCCTTTTCGCTCTAGGACGCATATTTAAGGAGATATGGGCAAAAGAAGTTTTTCATATAAAAATTTCAATTTTTTTAGGTTTTGGGTGGATTTTTCAATTTTTTGAGGGTGGTCACGAATTAAAGTCCTTTTCGCTCTAGGACGCATATTTAAGGAGATATGGGCAAAAGAAGTTTTTCATATAAAAATTTCAAATTTTTTAGGTTTTGGGTGGATTTTTCAATTTTTTGGGGGTGGTCTCGAATTTAAGTCCTTTTCGCTATAGGACGCATATTTAAGGAGATATGGGCAAAAGAAGTTTTTCATATAAAAAAGAAGTTTTTCATATAAAAATTTAAATTATTTTAGGTTTTGGGTGGATTTTTCAATTTTTTGGGGGTGGTCACGAATTAAAGTCCTTTTCGCTATAGGACGCTTAGTTTAGGAGATATGGGCAAAAGAAGTTTTTCATATAAAAATTTCAATTTTTTTAGGTTTTGGGTGGATTTTTCAATTTTTTGAGGGTGGTCACGAATTAAAGCCATTTTCGCTATAGGACGCATATTTAAGGAGATATGGGCAAAAGAAGTTTTTCATATAAAAATTTCAATTTTTTTAGGTTTTGGGTGGATTTTTCAATTTTTTGAGGGTGGTCACGAATTAAAGTCCTTTTCGCTCTAGGACGCATATTTAAGGAGATATGGGCAAAAGAAGTTTTTCATATAAAAATTTCAATTTTTTTTAGGTTTTGGGTGGATTTTTCAATTTTTTGGGGGTGGTCACGAATTTAAGTCCTTTTCGCTATAGGACGCATATTTAAGGAGATATGGGCAAAAGAAGTTTTTCATATAAAAATTAAAATTTTTTTAGGTTTTGGGTGGATTTTTCACTTTTTTGAGGGTGGTCACGAATTAAAGTCCTTTTCGCTCTAGGACGCATATTTAAGGAGATATGGGCAAAAGAAGTTTTTCATATAAAAATTTCAATTTTTTTAGGTTTTGGGTGGATTTTTCAATTTTTTGAGGGTGGTCACGAATTAAAGTCCTTTTCGCTCTAGGACGCATATTTAAGGAGATATGGGCAAAAGAAGTTTTTCATATAAAAAAGAAGTTTTTCATATAAAAATTTAAATTATTTTAGGTTTTGGGTGGATTTTTCAATTTTTTGGGGGTGGTCACGAATTAAAGTCCTTTTCGCTATAGGACGCTTAGTTTAGGAGATATGGGCAAAAGAAGTTTTTCGTATAAAAATTTCAATTTTTTTAGGTTTTGGGTGGATTTTTCACTTTTTTGAGGGTGGTCACGAATTAAAGTCCTTTTCGCTCTAGGACGCATATTTAAGGAGATATGGGCAAAAGAAGTTTTTCATATCAAAATTTAAATTATTTTAGGTTTTGGGTGGATTTTTCAATTTTTTTGGGGGTGGTCACGAATTAAAGTCCTTTTCGCTATAGGACGCTTAGTTTAGGAGATATGGGCAAAAGAAGTTTTTCATATAAAAATTTCAATTTTTTTAGGTTTTGGGTGGATTTTTCAATTTTTTGAGGGTGGTCACGAATTAAAGTCCTTTTCGCTCTAGGACGCATATTTAAGGAGATATGGGCAAAAGAAGTTTTTCATATAAAAATTTCAATTTTTTTAGGTTTTGGGTGGATTTTTCAATTTTTTGGGGGTGGTCACGAATTAAAGTCCTTTTCGCTCTAGGACGCATATTTAAGGAGATATGGGCAAAAGAAGTTTTTCATATAAAAATTTACATTTTTTTAGGTTTTGGGTGGATTTTTCAATTTTTGAGGGTGGTCACGACTTAAAGTCCTTTTCGCTCTAGGACGCATATTTAAGGAGATATGGGCAAAAGAAGTTTTTCATATAAAAATTTCAATTTTTTTAGGGTTTGGGTGGATTTTTCAATTTTTTGAGGGTGGTCACGAATTAAAGTCCTTTTCGCTCTAGGACGCATATTTAAGGAGATATGGGCAAAAGAAGTTTTTCATATAAAAATTTCAATTTTTTTAGGTTTTGGGTGGATTTTTCAATTTTTTGGGGGTGGTCACGAATTTAAGTCCTTTTCGCTATAGGACGCATATTTAAGGAGATATGGGCAAAAGAAGTTTTTCATATAAAAATTAAAATTTTTTTAGGTTTTGGGTGGATTTTTCACTTTTTTGAGGGTGGTCACGAATTAAAGTCCTTTTCGCTCTAGGACGCATATTTAAGGAGATATGGGCAAAAGAAGTTTTTCATATAAAAATTTCAATTTTTTTAGGTTTTGGGTGGATTTTTCAATTTTTTGAGGGTGGTCACGAATTAAAGTCCTTTTCGCTCTAGGACGCATATTTAAGGAGATATGGGCAAAAGAAGTTTTTCATACAAAAATTTAAATTTTGTTAGGTTTTGGGTGGATTTTTCAATTTTTTGAGAGTGGTCACGAATTAAAGTCCTTTTCGCTCTAGGACGCATATTTAAGGAGATATGGGCAAAAGAAGTTTTTCATATAAAAATTTAAATTTTTTTTTGGTTTTGGGTGGATTTTTCAATTTTTTGAGGGTGGTCACGAATTAAAGCCCTTTTCGCTCTAGGACGCATATTTAAGGAGATATGGGCAAAAGAAGTTTTTCATATAAAAATTTAAATTATTTTAGGTTTTGGGTGGATTTTTCAATTTTTTGGGGGTGGTCACGAATTAAAGTCCTTTTCGCTATAGGACGCCTAGTTTAGGAGATATGGGCAAAAGAAGTTTTTCGTATAAAAATTTCAATTTTTTTAGGTTTTGGGTGGATTTTTCACTTTTTTGAGGGTGGTCACGAATTAAAGTCCTTTTCGCTCTAGGACGCATATTTAAGGAGATATGGGCAAAAGAAGTTTTTCATATAAAAATTTAAATTATTTTAGGTTTTGGGTGGATTTTTCAATTTATTGGGGGTGGTCACGAATTAAAGTCCTTTTCGCTATAGGACGCTTAGTTTAGGAGATATGGGCAAAAGAAGTTTTTCATATAAAAATTTACATTTTTTTAGGTTTTGGGTGGATTTTTCAAGTTTTTGAGGGTGGTCACGAATTAAAGTCATTTTCGCTATAGGACGCCTATTTAAGGAGATATGGGCAAAAGAAGTTTTTCATATAAAAAAGTCAATTTTTTTAGGTTTTGGGTGGATTTTTCAATTTTTTGAGGGTGGTCACGAATTAAAGCCCTTTTAGCTCTAGGACGCATATTTAAGGAGATATGGGCAAAAGAAGTTTATCATATAAAAATTTACATTTTTTTAGGTTTTGGGTGGATTTTTCACTTTTTTGAGGGTGGTCACGAATTAAAGTCCTTTTCGCTATAGGACGCATATTTAAGGAGATATGGGCAAAAGAAGTTTTTCATATAAAAATTTCAATTTTTTTAGGTTTTGGGTGGATTTTTCAATTTTTTGAGGGTGGTCACGAATTAAAGTCCTTTTCGCTCTAGGACGCATATTTAAGGAGATATGTGCAAAAGAAGTTTTTCATATAAAAATTTAAATTTTGTTAGGTTTTGGGTGGATTTTTCAATTTTTTGAGGGTGGTCACGAATTAAAGTCATTTTCGCTCTAGGACGCATATTTAAGGAGATATGGGCAAAAGAAGTTTTTCATATAAAAATTTACATTTTTTTAGGTTTTGGGTGGATTTTTCAATTTTTTGAGGGTGGTCACGAATTAAAGTCATTTTCGCTTTAGGACGCATATTTAAGGAGATATGGGCAAAAGAAGTTTTTCATATAAAAATTTAAATTTTTTTAGGTTTTGGGTGGATTTTTAAATTTTTTGAGGGTGGTCACGAATTAAAGTCGTTTTCGCTCTAGGACGCATATTTAAGGAGATATGGGCAAAAGAAGTTTTTCATATAAAAGTTTCAATTTTTTTAGGTTTTGGGTGGATTTTTCAATTTTTTGAGGGTGGTCACGAATTAAAGTCCTTTTCGCTCTAGGACGCATATTTAAGGAGATATGGGCAAAAGAAGTTTTTCATATAAAAATTTCAATTTTTTTAGGTTTTGGGTGGATTTTTCAATTTTTTGGGGGTGGTCACGAATTTAAGTCCTTTTCGCTATAGGACGCATATTTAAGGAGATATGGGCAAAAGAGGTTTTTCATATAAAAATTAAAATTTTTTTAGGTTTTGGGTGGATTTTTCACTTTTTTGAGGGTGGTCACGAATTAAAGTCCTTTTCGCTCTAGGACGCATATTTAAGGAGATATGGGCGAAAGAAGTTTTTCATATAAAAATTTCAATTTTTTTAGGCTTTGGGTGGATTTTTCCAATTTTTGGGGGTGGTCACGAATTAAAGTCCTTTTCGCTATAGGACGCTTAGTTTAGGAGATATGGGCAAAAGAAGTTTTTCATATAAAAATTTCAATTTTTTTAGGTTTTGGGTGGATTTTTAAAGTTTTTGAGGGTGGTCACGAATTAAAGTCATTTTCGCTATAGGACGCATATTTAAGGAGATATGGGCAAAAGAAGTTTTTCATATAAAAATGTCAATTGTTTTAGGTTTTGGGTGGATTTTTCAATTTTTTGAGGGTGGTCACGAATTAAAGTCCTTTTCGCTCTAGGACGCATATTTAAGGAGATATGGGCAAAAGAAGTTTTTCATATAAAAATTTCAATTTTTTAGGTTTTGGGTGGATTTTTCAATTTTTTGGGGGTGGTCACGAATTAAAGTCCTTTTCGCTCTAGGACGCATATTTAAGGAGATATGGGCAAAAGAAGTTTTTCATATAAAAGTTTCAATTTTTTTAGGTTTTGGGTGGATTTTTCAATTTTTTGAGGGTGGTCACGAATTAAAGTCCTTTTCGCTCTAGGACGCATATTTAAGGAGATATGGGCAAAAGAAGTTTTTCATATAAAAATTAAAATTTTTTTAGGTTGAGGGTGGTCACGAATTAAAGTCCTTTTCGCTCTAGGACGCATATTTAAGGAGATATGGGCAAAAGAAGTTTTTCATATAAAAATTTCAATTTTTTTAGGTTTTGGGTGGATTTTTCAATTTTTTGAGGGTGGTCACGAATTAAAGTCCTTTTCGCTCTAGGACGCATATTTAAGGAGATATGGGCAAAAGAAGTTTTTCATATAAAAATTTCAATTTTTTTAGGTTTTGGGTGGATTTTTCAATTTTTGAGGGTGGTCACGACTTAAAGTCCTTTTCGCTCTAGGACGCATATTTAAGGAGATATGGGCAAAAGAAGTTTTTCATATAAAAATTTCAATTTTTTTAGGTTTTGGGTGGATTTTTCAATTTTTTGAGGGTGGTCACGAATTAAAGTCCTTTTCGCTCTAGGACGCATATTTAAGGAGATATGGGCAAAAGAAGTTTTTCATATAAAAATTTCAATTTTTTTAGGTTTTGGGTGGATTTTTCAATTTTTTGGGGGTGGTCACGAATTTAAGTCCTTTTCGTTATAGGACGCATATTTAAGGAGATATGGGCAAAAGAAGTTTTTCATATAAAAAAGAAGTTTTTCATATAAAAATTTAAATTATTTTAGGTTTTGGGTGGATTTTTCAATTTTTTGGGGGTGGTCACGAATTAAAGTCCTTTTCGCTATAGGACGCTTAGTTTAGGAGATATGGGCAAAAGAAGTTTTTCATATAAAAATTTCAATTTTTTTAGGTTTTGGGTGGATTTTTCAATTATTTGAGGGTGGTCACGAATTAAAGTCATTTTCGCTATAGGACGCATATTTAAGGAGATATGGGCAAAAGAAGTTTTTCATATAAAAATTTCAATTTTTTTAGGTTTTGGGTGGATTTTTCAATTTTTGAGGGTGGTCACGACTTAAAGTCCTTTTCGCTCTAGGTCGCATATTTAAGGAGATATGGGCAAAAGAAGTTTTTCATATAAAAATTTCAATTTTTTTAGGTTTTGGGTGGATTTTTCAATTTTTTGAGGGTGGTCACGAATTAAAGTCCTTTTCGCTCTAGGACGCATATTTAAGGAGATATGGGCAAAAGAAGTTTTTCATATAAAAATTTCAATTTTTTTTAGGTTTTGGGTGGATTTTTCAATTTTTTGGGGGTGGTCACGAATTTAAGTCCTTTTCGCTATAGGACGCATATTTAAGGAGATATGGGCAAAAGAAGTTTTTCATATAAAAATTAAAATTTTTTTAGGTTTTGGGTGGATTTTTCACTTTTTTGAGGGTGGTCACGAATTAAAGTCCTTTTCGCTCTAGGACGCATATTTAAGGAGATATGGGCAAAAGAAGTTTTTCATATAAAAATTTCAATTTTTTTAGGTTTTGGGTGGATTTTTCAATTTTTTGAGGGTGGTCACGAATTAAAGTCCTTTTCGCTCTAGGACGCATATTTAAGGAGATATGGGCAAAAGAAGTTTTTCATATAAAAAAGAAGTTTTTCATATAAAAATTTAAATTATTTTAGGTTTTGGGTGGATTTTTCAATTTTTTGGGGGTGGTCACGAATTAAAGTCCTTTTCGCTATAGGACGCTTAGTTTAGGAGATATGGGTGGACAAATTTGAATTTGTCCTTAATTTTTGAAATTAACTTCTTTTTTTTTTTACTTTCTATTTTATTAAATGTACATCAACATTTTTTGTATCCATGAATTGAATAGAAAAGTACTTATTTTGTATGTCCAGTTTGGTAACTTTTCCCTATTGTGAATTTTGTATCTAGCTGAATAGTTATCGAATTAAACTTATTGTGAATTACTTATAAGTCAAGAATTAGCAACATAGGCTTAGTGGATAGAACTTTACATGCATTTGCCCACTCTTTTTTTACCTCCATTAAGGTGAGCATCAAATCGTTGTTCTCTTCTCAATAAAACTGAATTTGTACATCACTTCTTACACTCATTCTTGGTTTTCTTTATATTTTTGTCTTTGTGTTCCTCTCGAAATTAATTCAACTTATTATTCCTCATTCCTGAGAGGAATAATCTGATGAACTAACTTGTCATACAGTCCACTAATACTCATAGGGAGTTCCATGTGTTGACGTCTAGCACACTGCGCTCTCGATCTCATCACTCCCCTGCTAACGCCGATTTGGAAGAAACCCCCCTCTAACTTGTGCATGGTCCATCGAAGCCGTTCACTGAGAAGCAGTGAGGTAACACATTTTATCACCTGCGTTGTCTTAATCAGTCTATATTTTACTATCGTGTCGGTAAGTGAAACCGCAAATTTCGTTTTAAAGAGGAGACTTAACAAAACACGTGTATATTGTAGTGCGTTTTTGCTAGAAATTCGTATAAAATACGAGAGAAATAGTTAGAGTTTCGTTAAAATCTCAAAAAGAAACGCTATATTTTATATGGATATATATGTGTACTTCAAATATGGTTCAAATATAATGTGTAAAAATATGCAATTAAGGAAGTTTTGAAAATAGTGAGAAACCTATTGGCGAAATTGCTATTCGTGTAATCGTATTTGTACGACACGTTAGGAATTTAGTGATTTTAACGTAGAAAGTCATAAAAAATTTAAATATGAATCCATTGGGAACGCGCCAAAGGATCAAATGATCTGTATTCGATAAAGGAAATCGAAAAAAAAAAAAATAGAATAGCTCCAAAATTGGAAATAATCACTGTTCGACCGTGCAAATCGTATATAAAATTCCATAACATATTAATTGTCCAAATTTGGTTTTCCCACTTTGTTGAAAACCCGCTTATCCCCGCGAAAAGTTGCATAAAAAAATGCTCTAACGGGTAATTTACCGTTATTTATTGTTCTATATATTTTTTTTTAACAAGCGGTAAAATTACATTTGTTGTGCACATTTTCTGGGTTTGGCATTACATTCTTCATTGCATAACGACGAAATATTACGACCAATCGGTTGAAATGGCGTGAAGCCAAAAGAAAAAAGAAATACGTTGAATGTATGGGGAACGTCTGGAATTGAAATGGGAGAATTAAGAATGTATTATGATAATTGATGTCATAACATATTATGATAACTAATCTCAAGGCAGTAATCAACTGCTTGTAACAAATAATTCAAAAATTTTGGGAAAATACATAAATATATATTAAGAAAAAAAAATAGGGAATATAAAAAATCCTAAATGTTGGCAATAACTTACACGAATAGTATCAACCAAACATGTTTCTAATCCGAAAAGTTACTGGCTCTCTTGAACTCGTTATGTTGAACGAAAAAATAATTGACTGAATGCGATCTTAAAAATTTTGGAGAGTTGTCAAATTATGAAAAGTGAAGGTCTATAAAAAGATATAAACTGAGTGTCAACACAGTTGAAAATATTAGTGAATAATTTTATTACGGATTTTTGAGCAATCCTGAAAAGTGGCAAGAATTTCCAGGTAAAAATCTCATTTCTTAAAACTAACCAAAATCCGACGAAATTAGAATTCGATATCATAGCATATATACGTTCATGTCAAAACTTCGGTTTAATCAACCCATCACCGCAACATTTTTTTTCCCAAATTGCACTATTTTACATCATATGAAATAATGCCTGCCAGATTACGGTGTTATATATTGGAGCGTATGATATTACCAACAGAGAGTTAACAGCGAGAGAACAGAATGTATGTTAAACATATAAATATGTACGAGGAGCTGTGAGACTGTCAGAATTGTCATGAGAACAAAGGGATGAAGAAGAATATTAACATATAAAGTGTTTCGATTTCTTCATAAAATTATAAAATTTATTCGGCATAGCTCTTCTTCGTCATCATAAATCTATATAAATATACGAAAATTAGACTAGATCGCTGCTCACGCACATACAAAAGAAACCCACCGGTTTTTTACGCATATGTATGTGAATAAATAATGCATTTAGAAATTGTTACTAACATATGAATTATTAGATATATTTATTTATTGCATGTGATAAATTATTTTGGAAATTGGTTCATTGGATGAGTATTCTAATCGAATTTATATTTTGTGCTGTTCACCGCTGTCATAATAAAAGTTTAAGGAGTTTGTCCAATTATTTGGACTAACGAGGGTTTATTTTGATCACGAAGATTTCTCTACTTTGTTTTCCGCGTCTTTCGCAATTATACTAAGCCATTCTCACCTACTGTAACTACGGTTGTTATTTAAGATATTCAGCTGGCCTTTAAGGCACTGGCCCTTGCATTTTGACATATTGATTCGTTCATTTGTGATTAACAATACTCAGATAAAGAGTACATGTTTAAAGAGAGTTGTAAGCTTCTGTTAAAAACGAATGGAGTTACATTCAGTGAAGTATTAGGGTGCACCGACAGTATCACTAACATACGAAAATCATGGAAATATTGTTATTAACTTCATTAATACTGGTGTTGAGTTTAATGCTCAGTGCAATTGAGCCGAATTAGTTGTGAGCCCTAATTGAAATATTATGGAGAATATTCTGTATTGTGAATGATTTCAAATATTGTTTGTCTGAACTGAAGTAAATATTTTATGGCACTGGACATCAATATTACAGCAACGTATCGAGTTCCTAAAACTACACAATTGAATGTTTGATTTATTTATATGGAATCCTGTGTCAAGCTTAATATCGGTGAGGTTTATCATATATTATTTTGGGAAATCCGTGTTTTTTTGTTTTCGTTCAGAAAAAAAGAAAAAATATTTTCTTCCGGAATGAAATTTCAGACAAACAAAATTCACCTTTCTCATAAAGCGTTTTCTCTAATATAAACCCGAGTTTATGACATGCGATACCACGATTGTCTGATATTTTTGGTTTGCCTTTAAAGAAAATTTAGTTCTGTCAAGGAAAAACTTCGATTGTTTAAAATTTGAAAGAATTGAAAGAATTTTTATTACGTGAAATTTACATCTTCACTTAAATGAAAATCTCGTCTCTTTAATTGAAAGAAATTGTGAATTTTCATAACAGTTACATTACATTTGTATTTGGACCAGTTGTCCTCCGTTCTGCAAAGATCGATGGTTCAAGTGGAAATTTTCAAATGACTTTGATTTGATTATATATACATTTAGTTTATTTCCTTCGGAAATGCTTAATAATTGGCATTCGGAAAATTATTTTGATAATCTATTGTTGAGTCTGGCTCGGGGTTTGAATTATTACATTTTGGCAGATTCTGCATACCTGCTTACTAATTCATTTCTCCAGGGAATTTAGCCGTTTTTTTCTTCTGAGCTTCTGGCTATGATTTGAGTATGAATTATTATATTTTGGCAGTTTCTGCATACCCGCTTACTAATTCATATCTCTAAAATTTGTCTCCATATGGTTCTTTCCTCTTGAGCGTAGATTAGAATGCGTCATTGTATTATGAAAGTTTTACAGAATTTCGGAACCGCTTACTAATTCATTTCTCTAAATACAATTTTGCACCTTATTGTAATTTTTGGATGAATTATTATATATTGGAAAATTCTGTGACCTCGATACAAATTCGGTTCTGAATCTTCGTCATTGTCATTTCTGTGACACGAATTTTGGAAAGTTCATTATTGAGCTTGTGGTTCAGTCAACATTCATCACCTAGGATTGTACAACATATCTATTCATATCCATACAAGATATCTATTCATATTCATTGTGAAACGATCGGTGGAGACCACTTGTACTTTAGTCAACCTCAATTTGGTTAATTCCGTTTTGGGTGTGAGTTTGTTTTAATGCGTAGCGCATACACTTGTCTTGGAATTTATTAAGTCAACAAATTTCACTTCGACCTTTGTGACTAAATATATGAGTTTGGGATTTCAATAATAAATTCAGTTACGAGTTGTCCTCAAGTTGAGATTTTCTGACTACATTTGTCGCTTCGAAATTTGGAGGGAGCGTACATATTTATTCTAATATAAACAGTAGTACCCTCTTTTAAAGTCATTGTCCGATGGCACCTACTGTCACTCCCTCCGACTCAGGGGCGAAGGTGTCGGAGGCTGGGGGTTCAGGAAAGAACTCAGCCAAGAGCTCACCAACACAGGACAAATTTCTCTTTGACTGTGATTATTTAATCACTTTCTGTGCCTCATTCGAACAGGCAGATGTCGCGGATCAGACCGACTCTGTCCTGGAAGTAAAGTTGGAGGATTTGGAGAATCGATGGCAAAGACTGCAAGCTACGTATGAGAGCTTAATGTTATCTCCCGTTTCTACAAATTCAAAAGACTTTAAGGAAAATGCCAAAATAAACTTTAATGCGAGTTCGGAGGCATATTACACCGCCAGGGCTCAAATTCTCGACATTCTGAGAATATCTGGCGGATATACTCGTCAAAGCACTAGACACAGTCTAGTCCCCTCGTATATTCCTCAAAATCCGTATCAGCCTCAGGATTCGGCTCAAGAAGCATCGAACAGTTTTATTAAAGTTCCGCCTTGTGATACGGAGGTTTTCAAAGGAGGATATGAGGAATGGCCGTCATTCCGTGACATGTTCACGGCGGTTTATGTTAACCATCCCAAATTGACAAGAGCTCAGAAACTGTATCACCTCAGGAATAAGACAAAGGGGCCTGCGGGGGCAATCGTGAAACGTTATACCCTTTGTGACGAAAATTTCGATATCGCCTGGAATGCTCTTAAGGAACGATATGAAAACAAGCGCGTCCTAGTGGACAAACAATTGAAACTTCTTTTCGATATTCCCATGGCTTCTATTGAAAATAGCGACTCCATACAAAAAATTCATTCATCGGTTAATGATTGTCTATGTACATTGCGAACTCTTGATGTGGAAATTGAAAGCTGGGACCCTATATTAGTGTATCTAGTTTCGACAAAATTGCCCGACGAAACACTCTCTCTTTGGGAACAGTCTCTCAAATCTCATCGTGACCTTCCAACATGGAAGCAGTTAGATGAGTTTCTGGTTCAACGATTTGAAGTGGTAGAAAGAATATCTAGCATAAAGTCGACAAAAAATAAGAGTACTGTCTCTTCACAAAGGAACGATACTGTTCAAACCTACCACTCTCAAGAGAAATTGAACTCAACTTGTTCCCTTTGTGATGCCCAACATACGATAAGGGATTGTCCTGAATTTCGAAAATATGGCGTGCAGCAACGCATTGATTTTGTCTATAAAAATAGAATATGCGGTAATTGCCTCTCCCCTTCTCATCTCAAAGCGAGTTGCAAAAGTAAGCATATGTGTGTTATTTGCAATAAGCCACATCACAGCCTCCTTCATTTGAGAGCAAAGCCCGAAGGAAAAAATGGAAAAAAGGTGGTGAATCACACCCCTAAGGCAGTGAAACAAAATGTTGTTGAAACACTACCCTGTAACTCGTCTCAAATTGAAAGGCCCACCACATTAGAATCGCCAAGCTCGTCTCAAGTCCAAGCTAATTTCGCTTCAAATAGCGACATGATTTTGCTTCGGACAGCTTTAGTTCAAATCGAGACTTACGATGGTTTGGTAACCGTGCGGGCATTAATTGATCCCGGGTCTCAGAGAACTTTTATATCAGAAAAGGTTCAGAGGCGTTTGAAAATCCCTACCACTAAAGCTCGATTCGAAATTTTTGGAATTTGCGATCAGCGACAAGTGTCGGAAAAGGAATGCCATCTAGTCATTGTGTCTAAAAAACATGACATCACATTTAAGGTGTCTGCTATTGTGGTACCAAAAATTGCTAAGCAACTTCCTTCACAGTCATTTGAAATATATAATCCTTGTGAGCTTAAGGATTTAGAATTGGCTGATCCTTATTTTAATAAATCTGCCCAAATCGACATGATTTTGGGAAACGACTCTGAGAGATTTATAAATATTGATGGCATAAAAAAGAATTTATGTGGGAACGCATCAGCATATAATACTATTTTCGGCTGGGTGTTAAGTGGTCCAATGCGAACAGAACTAGTGAACTCCTTTTCAACAAATGTTATTGAATCTGAGGATGTGCTAATCAGTGAATTATTAAGGAGGTTTTGGGAGCAGGAAGAAATTCCAAACATATCTCACGCCTCCGAATCAGATAGATTTTGTGAAGAATTTTATACGCGCACTACCACTCGAAACCCAGATGGACGTTATATGGTGCGGTTACCTTTTAAGAAAGAATTTTCCGGGACATTGTCTTTGGGGTCTTCCAGATTTCTCGCCTTGGCTCAATTCCATAGAATGGAAAAAAATCTATCGAAAACTCCCGAGTTGCAGAGTCAATATAACTCTGTTTTAAATGAATACATTACTCTAGGCCACGCTGAGGAGACTTCCCCTCGTGAAATGAATTATGAGGGAAATTTTAATTCTTTTTATCTCCCGCACCACGCGGTAATTCGTCCAGAGCATAAGTCTACCAAAGTACGGGTAGTATTTAATGCGTCTCGTAAAAGCAAATCTGGATATTCGTTAAATGATGTCTTACACACAGGACCGACTTTACAGACGGATTTGACGTCTGTCATTCTGAATTGGCGAAAATATCAATATGTGTTTTGTGGGGACATTACGAAAATGTATAGGCAAATTTGGTTGCATCCTGGCGATAGGGCCTATCAACGAATACTTTTCCGAAATGAGTCACAAGGTCCGGTACGAGATTTTCAGTTAAACACTGTCACATTTGGCGTCAATTGTGCACCCTTTTTAGCTATCCGCACTCTTTTACAACTTGCGGCTGACTCTGAGAAATCTTTCCCTACTGTCGCAAGTATTTTAAGACGTGAAACTTACGTTGACGACGTGTTATCTGGAGGGTTTTCCATAGAGGATACGATTCGAAATAGAGACGATTTAAGAACGGTTCTCAAAAGTGCCGGTTTCCCACTCGTTAAAATTGCATCTAATGACCCTAGGCTGCTTTCTAATATCCCACAAGAGGATTTATATGACAGCGATTTTCTACGTTTTCACGAATCTAGCTCCACAAAGACTCTTGGAGTCAGGTGGAATGCTCTCACTGACACTTTCAGTTACACTCTGAATTCTATTCAAGTTTGTGAAAATACTACCAAGCGAAAAGTGCTGTCGACGGTGGCTCAGCTATTCGATCCTGCGGGATGGATAGCACCCATTGTAATCCGTTCAAAGATTTTAATGCAACAACTTTGGTTAGAAGGACTTGATTGGGATGACGTCCTAAGTTCTGATTCTCTGGCAAAGTGGAAAAATCTCGTCTCGGATTTGAATCATATTGATTCGGTTTCAATACCCAGATGGTTGCAATACTGCCCATCAGATACCATCGAAATTCACGGGTTTTGCGATGCGTCTCAGTCGGCCTTCTGCGCATGCGTTTATGTTCGTTGTAAAACATCGAAACCTGTTGTATATTCCAATCTCTTACTTGCAAAAAGTAAGGTGGCCCCCCTAAAACCCGTCTGTTTGCCACGTCTGGAGCTTAATGGAGCCTTTTTATTGGCTCGTCTGGTAAATTTTGTTCTTTCGACTTCCGATTTTAAGATAAGTGGGATTACAATGTGGACTGATTCATCAATTGTGTTGGGGTGGCTCGCCAAACCGCCGTGGACATGGGAGACGTATATAGCTAACAGAACTTCACAAATACACGATTTAGTTCCAAAAGGTGTTTGGAGACATGTTGCTACATACGATAATCCCGCAGATCTTGGAACAAGAGGTTGTAAACCTTTGGATTTGAATGGTAACTCATTATGGTTTCACGGCCCAAGTTGGTTAACCAATCCTCCTTCAAGTTGGCCCAAAAGAAATCCCCTCGAACCTCCTCACATAGGAAAGCGTAGACATGTTGATGTTTTACATGGGAGTGTTGAAGATACCGATGAATTGGGTAGATTTTCATCATACTCTAGGGCATTGAAAGTAATGTCATACGTTTTCCGATTTTATAATAATTGTAGAAGTCGAATCCACTCAGTTCCCAGACTTTTGTCCCCGATGCTCACTCAAAAGGAGGTAAACGCAACAAAATATCGATTAATTTCTCTCGCGCAGAGGAGATTTTACTTTGACGAATTCGAACATTTGAGCGAATCAAAACCTTTGCCAGCAAAAAGTCCCTTGCAGTGTTTGAATCCTTTTATTGATTCTAATGGAGTCCTTCGTGTGAACGGAAGACTCGTTGACTCATCCTTACCATACAATGAACGTTACCCTATTATATTACCCGGAAATTCCCGTCTCTGTCATTTGTATCTCGTTCATTTGCACCACTTTCTTGCTCATGGTGAATGCATACTGATGTGTCGTATGTCTCAAACCGAATTTTATATATCTCGTCTCAAGCCCAGAATAAAGAGCATAATACATAAGTGTAAAACGTGTATAATTTTCAAAAAGAAGCAATGTGCTCAAATAATGGCTCCATTACCACCAGAGAGGTGCACAATAACACCCCCTTTTCATATCACAGGCGTCGATTTTGCAGGACCCTTTGAAATCAAAAGCTCGTGCTTACGAAAATCTCCACTTTTGAAAGGATACGTGAGCATTTTTGTATGTTTTGCCACAAAGGCAATTCATTTAGAGCCTTGTTCTGATCTATCAACGGCAGCTTTTGAGGCGGCCTTTTCTAGATTCGTTGGGAGGCGAGGCCTACCCAGAAGGGTAGTTTCAGACAACGGTAGAAATTTCATTGGTGCAAGTCGCAAAATGCTCAAAGAATTTCGTACATTTATCATAGGGGCAGCAAGTGATATAGCTCAAAAGTACACGTCTCATGGATTTGAATGGCAATTTATACCTCCTTATGCACCACATATGGGAGGTTTGTGGGAATCGGCCGTAAAGAGCTTCAAGCATCACTTTAAAAGAATTGCAGGAGCTCATCGTTTTACATTTGAACAATTCGCAACAGTACTGGCTCGCATTGAAGGAGTTCTTAATTCAAGACCGATTTCATCAGTTTCAGAAGATCCAACAGACTTAACGGCGCTTACCCCGGGCCATTTTTTGAAAGGATCACCTATAATGGCCTTCCCAGAGCCAGTCACTCAAAACTTGTCACTTTTGAACAGATGGACGAAACTTAAAGCTATACATCGTCAGTTTGCTACGAGATGGAAGGAAGATTATTTAAAAGCTCTCCATAAGCGATACAAATGGAAAAACTTGACGAGTAACCTGAAAATTGGCGACTTAGTGGTCGTGATGGATGATTTATTACCCCCTAGCGACTGGAGATTGGGAAGAATTGTCAAAACACATCATGGATCGGATAATAACATTAGAGTTGCTGATGTCAAAATAGCAAAAGGTGTCATTACGAGACCAATTGCGAAATTGTGTTATTTGCCATTAATGGATGAAATTCCATAACACAGTTTAACAATATTTACTCATCGTTATAGGTTTCATCTCCTCTCATTTATCACGTCTATATTTTTTATTATTTTTTTTTTCTTTCTTTTTTCAATTTCATTGGCTAGGCTCATTATCACTCAGATCAATAACAATTTCTCTATTACAGACAATAAATTTCAAAAATGCGCATTCAAGACCTATATAAGTGCATGGTTTGCAAAAAAAGACACTCCTTGCGGTTTTGCCCAAATTTTGTGATGATGACCGTTGCTGAACGTAGATGTGTGGTCCGCAGTTATAACTATTGTCTGAATTGCTTGGCCAGGAGCCATACCGTTGATAATTGCCAGTCGTCCGATCGGTGTCGCAAATGCGGGTATGAGCATCACACTATGTTGCACCCCAGAAACGTTTATAATATTCATCGGAGGCCCAGTATCCTGCAGCGACTCGATTCAGTCCGTGTGCGAAATACTGCCAGTCAACATAAACGCCAAATGACGTCCAACACTAGAACTAAATGGATTCGCTCAACTAAACGACGGGCCGCAAGGCGTCCAGTTGCACGACCAAGAAAACACACATCGAATCCAACGACTAGAACACACAATGCCCCACAGCCAAATCCCAGAATATTGTCTGAAGCAATTAAATCCTTGGCCACGGTATTATGCGTATCGGCGCACAGTGCGCACGGCGGGCGGCATGGACAAATTTGAATTTGTCCTTAATTTTTGAAATTAACTTCTTTTTTTTTTTACTTTCTATTTTATTAAATGTACATCAACATTTTTTGTATCCATGAATTGAATAGAAAAGTACTTATTTTGTATGTCCAGTTTGGTAACTTTTCCCTATTGTGAATTTTGTATCTAGCTGAATAGTTATCGAATTAAACTTATTGTGAATTACTTATAAGTCAAGAATTAGCAACATAGGCTTAGTGGATAGAACTTTACATGCATTTGCCCACTCTTTTTTTTACCTCCATTAAGGTGAGCATCAAATCGTTGTTCTCTTCTCAATAAAACTGAATTTGTACATCACTTCTTACACTCATTCTTGGTTTTCTTTATATTTTTGTCTTTGTGTTCCTCTCGAAATTAATTCAACTTATTATTCCTCATTCCTGAGAGGAATAATCTGATGAACTAACTTGTCATACAGTCCACTAATACTCATAGGGAGTTCCATGTGTTGACGTCTAGCACACTGCGCTCTCGATCTCATCACTCCCCTGCTAACGCCGATTTGGAAGAAACCCCCCTCTAACTTGTGCAATGGGCAAAAGAAGTTTTTCGTATAAAAATTTCAATTTTTTTAGGTTTTGGGTGGATTTTTCACTTTTTTGAGGGTGGTCACGAATTAAAGTCCTTTTCGCTCTAGGACGCATATTTAAGGAGATATGGGCAAAAGAAGTTTTTCATATCAAAATTTAAATTATTTTAGGTTTTGGGTGGATTTTTCAATTTTTTTGGGGGTGGTCACGAATTAAAGTCCTTTTCGCTATAGGACGCTTAGTTTAGGAGATATGGGCAAAAGAAGTTTTTTATATAAAAATTTCAATTTTTTTAGGTTTTGGGTGGATTTTTCAATTTTTTGAGGGTGGTCACGAATTAAAGTCCTTTTCGCTCTAGGACGCATATTTAAGGAGATATGGGCAAAAGAAGTTTTTCATATAAAAATTTCAATTTTTTTAGGTTTTGGGTGGATTTTTCAATTTTTTGGGGGTGGTCACGAATTAAAGTCCTTTTCGCTCTAGGACGCATATTTAAGGAGATATGGGCAAAAGAAGTTTTTCATATAAAAATTTACATTTTTTTAGGTTTTGGGTGGATTTTTCAATTTTTGAGGGTGGTCACGACTTAAAGTCCTTTTCGCTCTAGGACGCATATTTAAGGAGATATGGGCAAAAGAAGTTTTTCATATAAAAATTTCAATTTTTTTAGGGTTTGGGTGGATTTTTCAATTTTTTGAGGGTGGTCACGAATTAAAGTCCTTTTCGCTCTAGGACGCATATTTAAGGAGATATGGGCAAAAGAAGTTTTTCATATAAAAATTTCAATTTTTTTAGGTTTTGGGTGGATTTTTCAATTTTTTGGGGGTGGTCACGAATTTAAGTCCTTTTCGCTATAGGACGCATATTTAAGGAGATATGGGCAAAAGAAGTTTTTCATATAAAAATTAAAATTTTTTTAGGTTTTGGGTGGATTTTTCACTTTTTTGAGGGTGGTCACGAATTAAAGTCCTTTTCGCTCTAGGACGCATATTTAAGGAGATATGGGCAAAAGAAGTTTTTCATATAAAAATTTCAATTTTTTTAGGTTTTGGGTGGATTTTTCAATTTTTTGAGGGTGGTCACGAATTAAAGTCCTTTTCGCTCTAGGACGCATATTTAAGGAGATATGGGCAAAAGAAGTTTTTCATACAAAAATTTAAATTTTGTTAGGTTTTGGGTGGATTTTTCAATTTTTTGAGAGTGGTCACGAATTAAAGTCCTTTTCGCTCTAGGACGCATATTTAAGGAGATATGGGCAAAAGAAGTTTTTCATATAAAAATTTAAATTTTTTTTTGGTTTTGGGTGGATTTTTCAATTTTTTGAGGGTGGTCACGAATTAAAGCCCTTTTCGCTCTAGGACGCATATTTAAGGAGATATGGGCAAAAGAAGTTTTTCATATAAAAATTTAAATTATTTTAGGTTTTGGGTGGATTTTTCAATTTTTTGGGGGTGGTCACGAATTAAAGTCCTTTTCGCTATAGGACGCCTAGTTTAGGAGATATGGGCAAAAGAAGTTTTTCGTATAAAAATTTCAATTTTTTTAGGTTTTGGGTGGATTTTTCACTTTTTTGAGGGTGGTCACGAATTAAAGTCCTTTTCGCTCTAGGACGCATATTTAAGGAGATATGGGCAAAAGAAGTTTTTCATATAAAAATTTAAATTATTTTAGGTTTTGGGTGGATTTTTCAATTTATTGGGGGTGGTCACGAATTAAAGTCCTTTTCGCTATAGGACGCTTAGTTTAGGAGATATGGGCAAAAGAAGTTTTTCATATAAAAATTTACATTTTTTTAGGTTTTGGGTGGATTTTTCAAGTTTTTGAGGGTGGTCACGAATTAAAGTCATTTTCGCTATAGGACGCATATTTAAGGAGATATGGGCAAAAGAAGTTTTTCATATAAAAAAGTCAATTTTTTTAGGTTTTGGGTGGATTTTTCAATTTTTTGAGGGTGGTCACGAATTAAAGCCCTTTTAGCTCTAGGACGCATATTTAAGGAGATATGGGCAAAAGAAGTTTTTCATATAAAAATTTACATTTTTTTAGGTTTTGGGTGGATTTTTCACTTTTTTGAGGGTGGTCACGAATTAAAGTCCTTTTCGCTATAGGACGCATATTTAAGGAGATATGGGCAAAAGAAGTTTTTCATATAAAAATTTCAATTTTTTTAGGTTTTGGGTGGATTTTTCAATTTTTTGAGGGTGGTCACGAATTAAAGTCCTTTTCGCTCTAGGACGCATATTTAAGGAGATATGTGCAAAAGAAGTTTTTCATATAAAAATTTAAATTTTGTTAGGTTTTGGGTGGATTTTTCAATTTTTTGAGGGTGTTCACGAATTAAAGTCATTTTCGCTCTAGGACGCATATTTAAGGAGATATGGGCAAAAGAAGTTTTTCATATAAAAATTTACATTTTTTTAGGTTTTGGGTGGATTTTTCAATTTTTTGAGGGTGGTCACGAATTAAAGTCATTTTCGCTTTAGGACGCATATTTAAGGAGATATGGGCAAAAGAAGTTTTTCATATAAAAATTTAAATTTTTTTAGGTTTTGGGTGGATTTTTAAATTTTTTGAGGGTGGTCACGAATTAAAGTCGTTTTCGCTCTAGGACGCATATTTAAGGAGATATGGGCAAAAGAAGTTTTTCATATAAAAGTTTCAATTTTTTTTAGGTTTTGGGTGGATTTTTCAATTTTTTGAGGGTGGTCACGAATTAAAGTCCTTTTCGCTCTAGGACGCATATTTAAGGAGATATGGGCAAAAGAAGTTTTTCATATAAAAATTTCAATTTTTTTAGGTTTTGGGTGGATTTTTCAATTTTTTGGGGGTGGTCACGAATTTAAGTCCTTTTCGCTATAGGACGCATATTTAAGGAGATATGGGCAAAAGAGGTTTTTCATATAAAAATTAAAATTTTTTTAGGTTTTGGGTGGATTTTTCACTTTTTTGAGGGTGGTCACGAATTAAAGTCCTTTTCGCTCTAGGACGCATATTTAAGGAGATATGGGCGAAAGAAGTTTTTCATATAAAAATTTCAATTTTTTTAGGCTTTGGGTGGATTTTTCCAATTTTTGGGGGTGGTCACGAATTAAAGTCCTTTTCGCTATAGGACGCTTAGTTTAGGAGATATGGCAAAAGAAGTTTTTCATATAAAAATTTCAATTTTTTTAGGTTTTGGGTGGATTTTTAAAGTTTTTGAGGGTGGTCACGAATTAAAGTCATTTTCGCTATAGGACGCATATTTAAGGAGATATGGGCAAAAGAAGTTTTTCATATAAAAATGTCAATTTTTTTAGGTTTTGGGTGGATTTTGCAATTTTTTGAGGGTGGTCACGAATTAAAGTCCTTTTTGCTCTAGGACGCATATTTAAGGAGATATGGGCAAAAGAAGTTTTTCATATAAAAATTTCAATTTTTTAGGTTTTGGGTGGATTTTTCAATTTTTTGGGGGTGGTCACGAATTAAAGTCCTTTTCGCTCTAGGACGCATATTTAAGGAGATATGGGCAAAAGAAGTTTTTCATATAAAAGTTTCAATTTTTTTAGGTTTTGGGTGGATTTTTCAATTTTTTGAGGGTGGTCACGAATTAAAGTCCTTTTCGCTCTAGGACGCATATTTAAGGAGATATGGGCAAAAGAAGTTTTTCATATAAAAATTTCAATTTTTTTAAGTTTTGGGTGGATTTTTCAATTTTTTGGGGGTGGTCACGAATTTAAGTCCTTTTCGCTATAGGACGCATATTTAAGGAGATATGGACAAAAGAGGTTTTTCATATAAAAATTAAAATTTTTTTAGGTTTTCGGTGGATTTTTCACTTTTTTGAGGGTGGTCACGAATTTAAGTCCTTTTCGCTATAGGACGCATATTTAAGGAGATATGGGCAAAAGAGGTTTTTCATATAAAAATTAAAATTTTTTTAGGTTTTGGGTGGATTTTTCAATTTTTTGGGGGTGGTCACGAATTAAAGTCATTTTCGCTATAGGACGCATATTTAAGGAGATATGGGCAAAAGAAGTTTTTCATATAAAAATGTCAATTTTTTTAGGTTTTGGGTGGATTTTTCAATTTTTTGAGGGTGGTCACGAATTAAAGCCCTTTTAGCTCTAGGACGCATATTTAAGGAGATATGGGCAAAAGAAGTTTTTCATATAAAAATTTACATTTTTTTAGGTTTTGGGTGGATTTTTCACTTTTTTGAGGGTGGTCACGAATTAAAGTCCTTTTCGCTCTAGGACGCATATTTAAGGAGATATGGGCGAAAGAAGTTTTTCATATAAAATTTTAAATTTTGTTAAGTTTTGGGTGGATTTTTCAATTTTTTGAGGGTGGTCACGAATTAAAGTCCTTTTCGCTCTAGGACGCATATTTAAGGAGATATGGGCAAAAGAAGTTTTTCATATAAAAATTTCAATTTTTTTAGGTTTTGGGTGGATTTTTCAATTTTTGAGGGTGGTCACGACTTAAAGTCCTTTTCGCTCTAGGACGCATATTTAAGGAGATATGGGCAAAAGAAGTTTTTCATATAAAAATTTAAATTTTTTTAGGTTTTGGGTGGATTTTTCAATTTTTTGAGGGTGGTCACGAATTAAAGTCCTTTTCGCTATAGGACGCATATTTAAGGAGATATGGGCAAAAGAGGTTTTTCATATAAAAATTAAAATTTTTTTAGGTTTTCGGTGGATTTTTCACTTTTTTGAGGGTGGTCACGAATTAAAGTCCTTTTCGCTCTAGGACGCATATTTAAGGAGATATGGGCAAAAGAGGTTTTTCATATAAAAATTAAAATTTTTTTAGGTTTTCGGTGGATTTTTCAATTTTTTGAGGGTGGTCACGAATTAAAGTCCTTTTCGCTCTAAGACGCATATTTAAGGAGATATGGGCAAAAGAAGTTTTTCATATAAAAATTTCAATTTTTTTAGGTTTTGGGTGGATTTTTCAATTTTTGAGGGTGGTCACGACTTAAAGTCCTTTTCGCTCTAGGACGCATATTTAAGGAGATATGGGCAAAAGAAGTTTTTCATATAAAAATTTCAATTTTTTTAGGTTTTGGGTGGATTTTTCAATTTTTTGAGGGTGGTCACGAATTAAAGTCCTTTTCGCTCTAGGACGCATATTTAAGGAGATATGGGCAAAAGAAGTTTTTCATATAAAAATTTCAATTTTTTTAGGTTTTGGGTGGATTTTTCAATTTTTTGGGGGTGGTCACGAATTTAAGTCCTTTTCGCTATAGGACGCATATTTAAGGAGATATGGGCAAAAGAAGTTTTTCATATAAAAATTAAATTTTTTTTAGGTTTTGGGTGGATTTTTCACTTTTTTGAGGGTGGTCACGAATTAAAGTCCTTTTCGCTCTAGGACGCATATTTAAGGAGATATGGGCAAAAGAAGTTTTTCATATAAAAATTTCAATTTTTTTAGGTTTTGGGTGGATTTTTCAATTTTTTGAGGGTGGTCACGAATTAAAGTCCTTTTCGCTCTAGGACGCATATTTAAGGAGATATGGGCAAAAGAAGTTTTTCATACAAAAATTTAAATTTTGTTAGGTTTTGGGTGGATTTTTCAATTTTTTGAGGGTGGTCACGAATTAAAGTCCTTTTCGCTCTAGGACGCATATTTAAGGAGATATGGGCAAAAGAAGTTTTTCATATAAAAATTTAAATTTTTTTAGGTTTTGGGTGGATTTTTCAATTTTTTGAGGGTGGTCACGAATTAAAGTCCTTTTCGCTCTAGGACGCATATTTAAGGAGATATGGGCAAAAGAAGTTTTTCATATAAAAATTTCAATTTTTTTAGGTTTTGGGTGGATTTTTCAATTTTTTGAGGGTGGTCACGAATTAAAGTCCTTTTCGCTCTAGGACGCATATTTAAGGAGATATGGGCCAAGGAAGTTTTTCATATAAAAATTTCAATTTTTTTAGGTTTTGGGTGGATTTTTCAATTTTTTGGGGGTGGTCACGAATTTAAGTCCTTTTCGCTATAGGGCGCATATTTAACGAGATATGGGCAAAAGAAGTTTTTCATATAAAAATTTAAATTTTTTTAGGTTTTGGGTGGATTTTTCACTTTTTTGAGGGTGGTCACGAATTAAAGTCCTTTTCGCTCTAGGACGCATATTTAAGGAGATATGGGCAAAAGAAGTTTTTCATATAAAAATTTAAATTATTTTAGGTTTTGGGTGGATTTTTCAATTTTTTGGGGGTGGTCACGAATTAAAGTCCTTTTCGCTATAGGACGCCTAGTTTAGGAGATATGGGCAAAAGAAGTTTTTCGTATAAAAATTTCATTTTTTTTAGGTTTTGGGTGGATTTTTCACTTTTTTGAGGGTGGTCACGAATTAAAGTCCTTTTCGCTCTAGGACGCATATTTAAGGAGATATGGGCAAAAGAAGTTTTTCATATAAAAATTTAAATTATTTTAGGTTTTGGGTGGATTTTTCAATTTTTTGGGGGTGGTCACGAATTAAAGTCCTTTTCGCTATAGGACGCTTAGTTTAGGAGATATGGGCAAAAGAAGTTTTTCATATAAAAATTTCAATTTTTTTAGGTTTTGGGTGGATTTTTCAAGTTTTTGAGGGTGGTCACGAATTAAAGTCATTTTCGCTATAGGACGCATATTTAAGGAGATATGGGCAAAAGAAGTTTTTCATATAAAAAAGTCAATTTTTTTAGGTTTTGGGTGGATTTTTCAATTTTTTGAGGGTGGTCACGAATTAAAGCCCTTTTAGCTCTAGGACGCATATTTAAGGAGATATGGGCAAAAGAAGTTTTTCATATAAAAATTTACATTTTTTTAGGTTTTGGGTGGATTTTTCACTTTTTTGAGGGTGGTCACGAATTAAAGTCCTTTTCGCTATAGGACGCATATTTAAGGAGATATGGGCAAAAGAAGTTTTTCATATAAAAATTTCAATTTTTTTAGGTTTTGGGTGGATTTTTCAATTTTTTGAGGGTGGTCACGAATTAAAGTCCTTTTCGCTCTAGGACGCATATTTAAGGAGATATGGGCAAAAGAAGTTTTTCTTATAAAAATTTAAATTTTGTTAGGTTTTGGGTGGATTTTTCAATTTTTTGAGGGTGGTCACGAATTAAAGTCATTTTCGCTCTAGGACGCATATTTAAGGAGATATGGGCAAAAGAAGTTTTTCATATAAAAATTTACATTTTTTTAGGTTTTGGGTGGATTTTTCAATTTTTTGGGGGTGGTCACGAATTAAAGTCATTTTCGCTCTAGGACGCATATTTAAGGAGATATGGGCAAAAGAAGTTTTTCATATAAAAATGTCAATTTTTTTAGGTTTTGGGTGGATTTTTCAATTTTTTGAGGGTGGTCACGAATTAAAGTCCTTTTCGCTCTAGGACGCATATTTAAGGAGATATGGGCAAAAGAAGTTTTTCATATAAAAGTTTCAATTTTTTTAGGTTTTGGGTGGATTTTTCAATTTTTTGAGGGTGGTCACGAATTAAAGTGCTTTTCGCTCTAGGACGCATATTTAAGGAGATATGGGCAAAAGAAGTTTTTCATATAAAAATTTCAATTTTTTTAGGTTTTGGGTGGATTTTTCAATTTTTTGGGGGTGGTCACGAATTTAAGTCCTTTTCGCTATAGGACGCATATTTAAGGAGATATGGGCAAAAGAGGTTTTTCATATAAAAATTAAAATTTTTTTAGGTTTTGGGTGGATTTTTCACTTTTTTGAGGGTGGTCACGAATTAAAGTCCTTTTCGCTCTAGGACGCATATTTAAGGAGATATGGGCGAAAGAAGTTTTTCATATAAAAATTTCAATTTTTTTAGGCTTTGGGTGGATTTTTCCAATTTTTGGGGGTGGTCACGAATTAATGTCCTTTTCGCTATAGGACGCTTAGTTTAGGAGATATGGGCAAAAGAAGTTTTTCATATAAAAATTTCAATTTTTTTAGGTTTTGGGTGGATTTTTAAAGTTTTTGAGGGTAGACGAATTAAAGTCATTTTCGCTATAGGACGCATATTTAAGGAGATATGGGCAAAAGAAGTTTTTCATATAAAAATGTCAATTTTTTTAGGTTTTGGGTGGATTTTTCAATTTTTTGAGGGTGGTCACGAATTAAAGTCCTTTTCGCGCTAGGACGCATATTTAAGGAGATATGGGCAAAAGAAGTTTTTCATATAAAAATGTCAATTTTTTTAGGTTTTGGGTGGATTTTTCAATTTTTTGAGGGTGGTCACGAATTAAAGTCCTTTTCGCGCTAGGACGCATATTTAAGGAGATATGGGCAAAAGAAGTTTTTCATATAAAAATTTCAATTTTTTTAGGTTTTGGGTGGATTTTTCAATTTTTTGGGGGTGGTCACGAATTAAAGTCCTTTTCGCTCTAGGACGCATATTTAAGGAGATATGGGCAAAAGAGGTTTTTCATATAAAAATTAAAATTTTTTTAGGTTTTCGGTGGATTTTTCACTTTTTTGAGGGTGGTCACGAATTAAAGTCCTTTTCGCTCTAGGACGCATATTTAAGGAGATATGGGCGAAAGAAGTTTTTCATATAAAAATTTCAATTTTTTTAGGTTTTGGGTGGATTTTTCAATTTTTTGAGTGTGGTCACGAATTAAAGTCCTTTTCGCTCTAGGACGCATATTTAAGGAGATATGGGCAAAAGAAGTTTTTCATATAAAAATTTCAATTTTTTTAGGTTTTGGGTGGATTTTTCAATTTTTTGAGGGTGGTCACGAATTAAAGTCCTTTTCGCTCTAGGACGCATATTTAAGGAGATATGGGCCAAGGAAGTTTTTCATATAAAAATTTCAATTTTTTTAAGTTTTGGGTGGATTTTTCAATTTTTTGGGGGTGGTCACGAATTTAAGTCCTTTTCGCTATAGGACGCATATTTAACGAGATATGGGCAAAAGAAGTTTTTCATATAAAAATTTAAATTTTTTTAGGTTTTGGGTGGATTTTTCACTTTTTTGAGGGTGGTCACGAATTAAAGTCCTTTTCGCTCTAGGACGCATATTTAAGGGGATATGGGCAAAAGAAGTTTTTCATATAAAAATGTAAATTATTTTAGGTTTTGGGTGGATTTTTCAATTTTTTGGGGGTGGTCACGAATTAAAGTCCTTTTCGCTATAGGACGCCTAGTTTAGGAGATATGGGCAAAAGAAGTTTTTCGTATAAAAATTTCATTTTTTTTAGGTTTTGGGTGGATTTTTCACTTTTTTGAGGGTGGTCACGAATTAAAGTCCTTTTCGCTCTAGGACGCATATTTAAGGAGATATGGGCAAAAGAAGTTTTTCATATAAAAATTTAAATTATTTTAGGTTTTGGGTGGATTTTTCAATTTTTTGGGGGTGGTCACGAATTAAAGTCCTTTTCGCTATAGGACGCTTAGTTTAGGAGATATGGGCAAAAGAAGTTTTTCATATAAAAATTTCAATTTTTTTAGGTTTTGGGTGGATTTTTCAAGTTTTTGAGGGTGGTCACGAATTAAAGTCATTTTCGCTATAGGACGCATATTTAAGGAGATATGGGCAAAAGAAGTTTTTCATATAAAAATTTCAATTTGTTTAGGTTTTGGGTGGATTTTTCAATTTTTTGAGGGTGGTCACGAATTAAAGTCCTTTTCGCTCTAGGACGCATATTTAAGGAGATATGGGCAAAAGAAGTTTTTCATATAAAAATTTAAATTTTGTTAGGTTTTGGGTGGATTTTTCAATTTTTTGAGGGTGGTCACGAATTAAAGTCATTTTCGCTCTAGGACGCATATTTAAGGAGATATGGGCAAAAGAAGTTTTTCATATAAAAATTTACATTTTTTTAGGTTTTGGGTGGATTTTTCAATTTTTTGGGGGTGGTCACGAATTAAAGTCATTTTCGCTCTAGGACGCATATTTAAGGAGATATGGGCAAAAGAAGTTTTTCATATAAAAATTTAAATTTTTTTAGGTTTTGGGTGGATTTTTAAATTTTTTGAGGGTGGTCACGAATTAAAGTCCTTTTCGCTCTAGGACGCATATTTAAGGAGATATGGGCAAAAGAAGTTTTTCATATAAAAGTTTCAATTTTTTTAAGTTTTGGGTGGATTTTTCAATTTTTTGAGGGTGGTCACGAATTAAAGTCCTTTTCGCTCTAGGACGCATATTTAAGGAGATATGGGCAAAAGAAGTTTTTCATATAAAAATTTCAATTTTTTTAGGTTTTGGGTGGATTTTTCAATTTTTTGGGGGTGGTCACGAATTAAAGTCCTTTTCGCTCTAGGACGCATATTTAAGGAGATATGGGCAAAAGAAGTTTTTCATATAAAAGTTTCAATTTTTTTAGGTTTTGGGTGGATTTTTCAATTTTTTGAGGGTGGTCACGAATTAAAGTCCTTTTCGCTCTAGGACGCATATTTAAGGAGATATGGGCAAAAGAAGTTTTTCATATAAAAATTTCAATTTTTTTAGGTTTTGGGTGGATTTTTCAATTTTTTGGGGGTGGTCACGAATTTAAGTCCTTTTCGCTATAGGACGCATATTTAAGGAGATATGGGCAAAAGAGGTTTTTCATATAAAAATTAAAATTTTGTTAGGTTTTCGGTGGATTTTTCACTTTTTTGAGGGTGGTCACGAATTAAAGTCCTTTTCGCTCTAGGACGCATATTTAAGGAGATATGGGCGAAAGAAGTTTTTCATATAAAAATTTCAATTTTTTTAGGTTTTGGGTGGATTTTTCAATTTTTTGGGGGTGGTCACGAATTAAAGTCCTTTTCGCTATAGGACGCTTAGTTTAGGAGATATGGGCAAAAGAAGTTTTTCATATAAAAATGTCAATTTTTTTAGGTTTTGGGTGGATTTTTCAATTTTTTGAGGGTGGTCACGAATTAAAGCCCTTTTAGCTCTAGGACGCATATTTAAGGAGATATGGGCAAAAGAAGTTTTTCATATAAAAATTTACATTTTTTTAGGTTTTGGGTGGATTTTTCACTTTTTTGAGGGTGGTCACGAATTAAAGTCCTTTTCGCTATAGGACGCATATTTAAGGAGATATGGGCAAAAGAAGTTTTTCATATAAAAATTTAAATTTTTTTAGGTTTTGGGTGGATTTTTCACTTTTTTGAGGGTGGTCACGAATTAAAGTCCTTTTCGCTCTAGGACGCATATTTAAGGAGATATGGGCAAAAGAAGTTTTTCATATAAAAATTTAAATTATTTTAGGTTTTGGGTGGATTTTTCAATTTTTTGGGGGTGGTCACGAATTAAAGTCCTTTTCGCTATAGGACGCCTAGTTTAGGAGATATGGGCAAAAGAAGTTTTTCGTATAAAAATTTCAATTTTTTTAGGTTTTGGGTGGATTTTTCACTTTTTTGAGGGTGGTCACGAATTAAAGTCCTTTTCGCTCTAGGACGCATATGTAAGGAGATATGGGCAAAAGAAGTTTTTCATATAAAAATTTAAATTATTTTAGGTTGTGGGTGGATTTTTAAATTTTTTGGGGGTGGTCACGAATTAAAGTCCTTTTCGCTCTAGGACGCTTAGTTTAGGAGATATGGGCAAAAGAAGTTTTTCATATAAAAATTTCAATTTTTTTAGGTTTTGGGTGGATTTTTCAAGTTTTTGAGGGTGGTCACGAATTAAAGTCATTTTCGCTATAGGACGCTTATTTAAGGAGATATGGGCAAAAGAAGTTTTTCATATAAAAATTAAAATTTTTTTAGGTTTTGGGTGGATTTTTCAATTTTTTGAGGGTGGTCACGAATTAAAGCCCTTTTAGCTCTAGGACGCATATTTAAGGAGATATGGGCAAAATAAGTTTTTCATATAAAAATTTACATTTTTTTAGGTTTTGGGTGGATTTTTCAATTTTTTGGGGGTGGTCACGAATTTAAGTCCTTTTCGCTATAGGACGCATATTTAAGGAGATATGGGCAAAAGAGGTTTTTCATATAAAAATTAAAATTTTTTTAGGTTTTGGGTGGATTTTTCACTTTTTTGAGGGTGGTCACGAATTAAAGTCCTTTTCGCTCTAGGACGCATATTTAAGGAGATATGGGCGAAAGAAGTTTTTCATATAAAAATTTCAATTTTTTTAGGCTTTGGGTGGATTTTTCCAATTTTTGGGGGTGGTCACGAATTAAAGTCCTTTTCGCTATAGGACGCTTAGTTTAGGAGATATGGGCAAAAGAAGTTTTTCATATAAAAATTTCAATTTTTTTAGGTTTTGGGTGGATTTTTAAAGTTTTTGAGGGTGGTCACGAATTAAAGTCATTTTCGCTATAGGACGCATATTTAAGGAGATATGGGCAAAAGAAGCTTTTCATATAAAAATGTCAATTTTTTTAGGTTTTGGGTGGATTTTTCAATTTTTTGAGGGTGGTCACGAATTAAAGTCCTTTTCGCTCTAGGACGCATATTTAAGGAGATATGGGCAAAAGAAGTTTTTCATATAAAAATTTCAATTTTTTTAGGTTTTGGGTGGATTTTTCAATTTTTTGGGGGTGGTCACGAATTAAAGTCCTTTTCGCTCTAGGACGCATATTTAAGGAGATATGGGCAAAAGAAGTTTTTCATATAAAAGTTTCAATTTTTTAGGTTTTGGGTGGATTTTTCACTTTTTTGAGGGTGGTCACGAATTAAAGTCCTTTTCGCTCTAGGACGCATATTTAAGGAGATATGGGCAAAAGAAGTTTTTCATATAAAAATTAAAATTTTTTTAGGTTTTGGGTGGATTTTTCACTTTTTTGAGGGTGGTCACGAATTAAAGTCCTTTTCGCTCTAGGACGCATATTTAAGGAGATATGGGCGAAAGAAGTTTTTCATATAAAAATTTCAATTTTTTTAGGTTTTGGGTGGATTTTTCAATTTTTGGGGGGTGGTCACGAATTAAAGTCCTTTTCGCTATAGGACGCTTAGTTTAGGAGATATGGGCAAAAGAAGTTTTTCATATAAAAATTTCAATTTTTTTAGGTTTTGGGTGGATTTTTCAAGTTTTTGAGGGTGGTCACGAATTAAAGTCATTTTCGCTATAGGACGCATATTTAAGGAGATATGGGCAAAAACATTTTTCGTTTCCTGAATGACCATTTATCTCCATTCCATGTACCATTTCTTTCGTAGATAAATCCATCAAACTTTTATGATTTAAATGGCCATAACGGTTATGCCAAATATCTGCTGTAATCATAAATAATTTTTCCATCCGGTTTTCTAGAACAAACATATTGTCAGTTTTCGACGCTTTCATTACGATTTCATTATTTCTATTCTTAATAATTGCATTTGAGTTTGTGAAGATAGCCTTTAGCCCCTGATTTACGGCCTTACTTATTGAAACGAAGTTAGCTTGTAGATCCGGCGAATGCAATACATTTTTTAATCGAACATTAAAATCCTCGCATTTTAGCAAAACATCGCCAATCCCAATAGCATTCAGAAAATTATTTCCGGCAAGAGCAATTCGTTCGTTATATTTCTCATATGTAGCGAACCTATTCCTGTCGTTGCACATGTGCGCAGTTGCACCACTATCAAGATACCACTTAGATTTTTCCAGCTTACCTGAATCCGCAACGGCTATCATTGAAAACGACTGATTTTTCTTGCTGTTCTCCTTGAACTTACAATCATTCGCGTAATGTCCGACTTGGCCACAGCAAAAACATTTACCTTGAAACTGCTTCTTCTTACCAGCATTCATATTCTTTCTAAAATTTTTGCTATTTTCTGAATTTTTCTCCTGTTTCTTGAAAGATTTTACGGCGAAAACCTGTTGTTCCGCGCCTTCAATTTCTTGCACTTGGCTTCTTCTCTCTCCTTCTTCCATCAGTTTTTGCTTTAATGCTGAAAAACTAGGAAGGCTGTCTCTAGTTTCTATAGCAACCACGAAATTGTCATACTGCTTTGGAAGACTAGTCAGCAAAATGATTGTCAAGAGTTCCTCCTGAATCTCGATTCCGATTTCTGACAGCTTTTCCGACACTTCCACGAATTTATTTATGTGTTCAGCTATTGATCTGTTCTCCTTCATTGACAAATTCAACAGCTTTTTGTATAGGCCAACCTTTTGCAATGGCCCTTGGGGTTTATGGACGCTTTGAAGTTTTATCCATGCCTCATTCGATGTGGAACAATTTTTTACCAAATTCAGTTGTGTGGACTTAACGCTGAGACAAATTGTTGCCAGAGCTTTCTCATCTTCCATCTTCCACTTTTGAGTCTCACCAGCATCTTTACAATTTTCGAGTTTCGTATCCCCGTTAACAATGCTCCATTGTCCGCAATGTATAAGAACGCTCTTCATCTGGATACGCCAGCTCTCATAATTTCCTTCCTCGAGTTTTTCAATTTGACATATTGAATTCATTTTTCACAAATTATATTTTTTTCACAAAATGTCAAACAATACAACTGGTGCCCATAACCTGATAGCTTTTGATAGTTTTAAATGTTTTATTGAGACTAACTAAAAATATGTACAAAGCATTGGAATATATAAATCATGGCTACTAAGACTAAAATGGGAAATCAAAAGTAAAGTACATTTAAACATTCATGTTGCCAAGTATATACATACACATATTCTTAACATTCTAACATTTTCATATAAAAATTTCAATTTTTTTAGGTTTTGGGTGGATTTTTCAATTTTTTGAGGGTGGTCACGAATTAAAGTCCTTTTCGCTCTAGGACGCATATTTAAGGAGATATGGGCAAAAGAAGTTTTTCATATAAAAATTTAAATTTTGTTAGGTTTTGGGTGGATTTTTCAATTTTTTGAGGGTGGTCACGAATTAAAGTCATTTTCGCTCTAGGACGCATATTTAAGGAGATATGGGCAAAAGAAGTTTTTCATATAAAAATTTAAATTTTTTTAGGTTTTTGGTGGATTTTTAAATTTTTTGAGGGTGGTCACGAATTAAAGTCCTTTTCGCTCTAGGACGCATATTTAAAGAGATATGGGCAAAAGATGTTTTTCATATAAAAATTTCAATTTTTTTAGGTTTTGGGTGGATTTTTCACTTTTTTGAGGGTGGTCACGACTTAAAGTCCTTTTCGCTCTAGGACGCATATTTAAGGAGATATGGGCAAAAGAAGTTTTTCATATAAAAATTTAAATTTTTTTTAGGTTTTGGGTGGATTTTTAAATTTTTTGAGGGTGGTCACGAATTAAAGTCCTTTTCGCTCTAGGACGCATATTTAAGGAGATATGGGCAAAAGAAGTTTTTCATATAAAAATTTCAATTTTTTTAGGTTTTGGGTGGATTTTTAAATTTTTTGGGGGTGGTCACGAATTAAAGTCATTTTCGCTCTAGGACGCATATTTAAGGAGATATGGGCAAAAGAAGTTTTTCATATAAAAATTTCAATTTTTTTAGGTTTTGGGTGGATTTTTCAATTTTTTGGGGGTGGTCACGAATTTAAGTCCTTTTCGCTATAGGACGCATATTTAAGGAGATATGGGCAAAAGAGGTTTTTCATATAAAAATTAAAATTTTTTTAGGTTTTGGGTGGATTTTTCACTTTTTTGAGGGTGGTCACGAATTAAAGTCCTTTTCGCTCTAGGACGCATATTTAAGGAGATATGGGCGAAAGAAGTTTTTCATATAAAAATTTCAATTTTTTTAGGTTTTGGGTGGATTTTTCAATTTTTTGGGGGTGGTCACGAATTAAAGTCCTTTTCGCTCTAGGACGCATATTTAAGGAGATATGGGCAAAAAAAGTTTTTCATATAAAAATTTCAATTTTTTTAGGTTTTGGGTGGATTTTTCAATTTTTTGGGGGTGGTCACGAATTAAAGTCCTTTTCGCTCTAGGACGCATATTTAAGGAGATATGGGCAAAAGAAGTTTTTCATATAAAAATTTCAATTTTTTTAGGTTTTGGGTGGATTTTTCAATTTTTTGAGGGTGGTCACGAATTAAAGTCCTTTTCGCTCTAGTGGCAGAAAATCCGCTTTTTTATCGACAAATTTTGTTCAGCGATGAGGCTCATTTCTGGTTGAATGGCTACGTAAATAAGCAAAATTGCCGCATTTGGAGTGAAGAGCAACCAGAAGCCGTTCAAGAACTGCCCATGCATCCCGAAAAATGCACTGTTTGGTGTGGTTTGTACGCTGGTGGAATCATTGGACCGTATTTTTTCAAAGATGCTGTTGGACGCAACGTTACGGTGAATGAAGATCGCTATCGTTCGATGCTAACAAACTTTTTGTTGCCAAAAATGGAAGAACTGAACTTGGTTGACATGTGGTTTCAACAAGATGGCGCTACATGCCACACAGCTCGCGATTCTATGGCCATTTTGAGGGAAAACTTCGGAGAACAATTCATCTCAAGAAATGGACCGGTAAGTTGGCCACCAAGATCATGCGATTTGACGCCTTTAGACTATTTTTTGTGGGGCTACGTCAAGTCTAAAGTCTACAGAAATAAGCCAGCAACTATTCCAGCTTTGGAAGACAACATTTCCGAAGAAATTCGGGCTATTCCGGCCGAAATGCTCGAAAAAGTTGCCCAAAATTGGACTTTCCGAATGGACCACCTAAGACGCACCCGCGGTCAACATTTAAATGAAATTATCTTCAAAAAGTAAATGTCATGGACCAATCTAACGTTTCAAATAAAGAACCGATGAGATTTTGCAAATTTTATGCGTTTTTTTTTTAAAAAAAGTTATCAAGCTCTTAACAAATCACCCTTTATATTGTTATTGTGGAATGTATTGATGAGATCAACCAAGAGAATTGATGGAAATAAACGAAATGAAAGGAAAAAAAAATAATAATAGAAATACCTGTTTATTTGATGGTGGATAATGGTGGAACTGTAATTTTTTGTTTGTTTTTTATATTCACAATTTCACTGCTTTCGGAATTCTATGTTCACAAAGTAAATAGCAATGAATTTATTTGCAAAGCAAAAGGGGAAATTCTTCTTCTTGTTATTCTTTTATTTACTTTTACATTTACATTGCAAAGTCACTGAACTTCGTTTATGCATTTGTTGAAACGATATACAAACAACCATACATGAATATAGAAATATGCATAAATATGAAATTCTTTTGACCGCTTTGACCTTCACTTTGCAAATTTTTTGGACGATTTTTTATCAGAAATAACTGTTTTGGTACCGTTAAACGGACGGAAAACCAGGGAAATTACAGGATTTTCACTTTTTTTTCCTTTGCACAAATAAAGGGTGATTTGTTAAGAGCTTGATAACTTTTAAAAAAAAAACGCATAAAATTTGCAAAATCTCATCGGTTCTTTATTTGAAACGTTAGATTGGTCCATGACATTTACTTTTTGAAGATAATTTCATTTAAATGTTGACCGCGGCTGCGTCTTAGGTGGTCCATTCGGAAAGTCCAATTTTGGGCAACTTTTTCGAGCATTTCGGCCGGAATAGCCCGAATTTCTTCGGAAATGTTGTCTTCCAAAGCTGGAATAGTTGCTGGCTTATTTCTGTAGACTTTAGACTTGACGTAGCCCCATAAAAAATAGTCTAAAGGCGTCAAATCGCATGATCTTGGTGGCCAACTTACCGGTCCATTTCTTGAGATGAATTGTTCTCCGAAGTTTTCCCTCAAAATGGCCATAGAATCGCGAGCTGTGTGGCATGTAGCGCCATCTTGTTGAAACCACATGTCAACCAAGTTCAGTTCTTCCATTTTTGGCAACAAAAAGTTTGTTAGCATCGAACGATAGCGATCGCCATTCACCGTAACGTTGCGTCCAACAGCATCTTTGAAAAAATACGGTCCAATGATTCCACCAGCGTACAAACCACACCAAACAGTGCATTTTTCGGGATGCATGGGCAGTTCTTGAACGGCTTCTGGTTGCTCTTCACTCCAAATGCGGCAATTTTGCTTATTTACGTAGCCATTCAACCAGAAATGAGCCTCATCGCTGAACAAAATTTGTCGATAAAAAAGCGGATTTTCTGCCACTGATTTTGGTAATAAAATTCAATGATTTGCAAGCGTTGCTCGTTAGTAAGTCTATTCATGATGAAATGTCAAAGCATACTGAGCATCTTTCTCTTTGACACCATGTCTGAAATCCCACGTGATCTGTCAAATACTAATGCATGAAAATCCTAACCTCAAAAGAATCACCCTTTACATATGATCATATGACAATCATTGTTGTTTAGTGTGTTGCCATATTAATCCCACTAACATAATAAAAAGGTGTGAAATTGACTTGAATTCAAGCAATTGGAATTAAAAGCGTATTGCATGATAATCACCATTTTCAAATATGTTACCGAAAGTAAAGTAGAAGACAATACACCAGTTTGATCGTATTACACATTCAATTTCACATATACACATTACATACAATTGCACAATCATCTCTATATAATCGCACAAGCACTAATCCCATTTGCACTTTATTAATTTTTACAAATCATGAATATATATTAACATACACCGAAATTAAAATCAATATATCATTTATTTATATTATTTATTTATGGGAAAATTTATTTGAGTGTCTAATACGGTACATGCGAAAATTTTAATGCATACACAGAGAGAAAAAATTAATCAAATCCCAATAATATTGAAACGAATACCCAAAAGAATACAAACACATACAGCCATTTGTGGTACATTTAATTTTGCACAACAATTCATCACCATAAACATTTCAACAATACACGTGGAAAAATTCTTTACACTGTGAAAATTTTTCTGTCGTTTAATTAAATACACTTGGAAAATCGCCATTTTCGTTTAAATGCAATTATCAAAATATCATAAAATAAAACTATTGGTCCAAGTACACTTGGGAAAAAATATATAGAAAGAATTAAATTTCTGCCCAAATTACACTTAGAAAAAATACTAATTTGAAAAAAAAACGCGTAAAATTTAATTTTGATCGAAATATTCTAAAAATTAATTATTTGCATCAAAATAGAATTTAAAGGAATATTATAAAAGGGAAGTAATTAAATAATTTGATCGAATTACAGTGAAAAAAATATATATAAAAATCTAAAAATCCGAAATACACTTAAAAAAAAATATTATAAAGTCAATAATTTTGATTAAAACTACACACAAACCAATTTTGCAAAGCCAGATTAAAATACACTCAAAAAATTACATCATTTTGATAAAAATTACACTCAAAAAAAAAGGTTGCTAAATTTGATTAAAATTCACTTAAAAATATCAAGTTTGATAAAAGTACACTCTACAAAAATGAAATACAATTAGAAAATCTAAAATTCACTGAAAAACTAAGGCATTTTTCAAAACACTACACTTAAAAAAATCTGGTTAATATACAACAATATTGAATAACTACACTTAAAAAAATTTATTTTTTAATTAAAACACAATAAACGCAAATTGGTACAAAACAAAAAAAAAAAAAATGAAAATTCTCTAATTTTATCAAAGTACACTGCGAAAAGTAATTTTGATCAAAAAGAAAAATTCTCTAATTTTCATCAAAATATATTAAAAAAAATCCAAATTTTATTAAAATCTCTAATTTCGATCAAATACACTCAACAAAATATTTTCGAGTTTTGATCTGAACGCATTAAAAATATTTGTAATTTCGATCATATCTCTCGCATAAAATATAAAAATTGCTTATTATTATTATTAATTTTGGTTTGCACACAAAATCCAAAATTTTATTAAAATATTTACATTATTTCTCAAAATACGCGTAAAATCAAAATTGGCTACGAAAAAAAATTGAAACATACCCAGTACACTTTAAGAAATTTTCTTCGGTATCATAATACACTACAGAGAAAATTCAATTTCAATCTGAATTACACTGAAGAAAATAACTATCGATTTAATTAAGTACATTACGGGAAATTATTCAAAATTACGACACTCAGAAAAATTTTTCCTTTGTCACCCAAAATATACACTGATCAAATCAACGATTGCAACTACACTCAAAACCAACATCAAAGTATGGTTTATGTATAACTCACCAAAATAAATTGTGTAAAGTGAACATACAACGAATATTATTTGAAATCAAAACTAGCGGCTTATATGGAAAATTGTGAACATTTATCGCAATTTCCGAATCCGAACAATAACTACATCTCTGCTCATATGTTTAAAAAGTCGAAAATATCATCGCAAAACCTAGTTGGATGATAAAACACATTTTTATCGCTATAAAATATAACATTTACATCTCTGCTTATACGAATAAAAAGTGAAATCTAATCTCAATGCCGAGTTGGCTGGTAAAACATAATTTTCTCGCTCTGTAAAATTAACATCTCTTGCTCGGTGAGCTGTATTATTATATTTGTCTATTGTGCTATATCGAAATTTGAAGAAATTTTTGAACTTTATTAAGGATATATGATTTTTTCGAAGACACTCCAGAAAGTCGTATTTCTTTTGAATTGGTTCAATATACTTCTCGTTGAAACTTAAATTTCTCGCTCTGTGAAGCTTACTATTATATGGCCTGTTGTGCTTACAAGAGTATTTGGAGGAATTGTTGAACTTTCTTGGAGACATATGATTTTTTTCTATTCTAATGAATTTTAGAAAGTCATAGTTCATTTGAATGAGTTCAATATATTTCGCTAAAATCGAACTTTACTGTGAAACACTCTCAATGAAATTTGATAACATCTTCTTTGTTTTTTATGAAAATCATCTATTTCTGTTGAAAATTTGGTTTGAATCAATTTTTATCGAAATCGAATTCGTCAATTTCGTCACATTCTATATAAAATAGAACATCTCGGTATTTGTGGGAACAAAATTAAAATTTTTTCAATTACATTTCATGAACTGCAATCAATTAAAATTGATTCATTACATTTCTTTGCATATTTAACTCATCAATTATTCTCTTGAATAAATAAACTACTATATTTTCGCAACATTTGCAAGCACCGCTAATTAGTTTATTAGTCAGGAGATACATTTTCTCATTAAACGCGACTAAACGGTTGGAGGTCACCCGTAAAAACTTCACATTTACATTTCATATACGTAAACATTTTGGTTCTCACTGAGTATCAACGATTCTGTTTTATTCCATCGATAAATCCCGCAGATTCGATTTTCCCGACTAAGTCGACGGATTTTAATAACGATATAATTTGATTCGTTACCGATATGAATCCTACAAATAATCCTAGTGACCCTTCATCTGGACATTCTGGATCCAGCGGTTCTTCAAATATCAAAGCGGCGGGAACTGCATCTCCTGCTTACGACAGATTTCTCTTCGATTGTGAATATTTGATACTTTTCTGTACACAATTCGAACAGTGTGATATCGGAGACCATACGGACTCTGTATTGGAAGTCAAACTGGAAGACTTGGAAAAAAGATGGCAACAACTTCAAACTTCGTACCAAACTATAATGCTATCTCCAAGCTCTACTGATCCAAAGGACATTAAGGCTAATGCTAAGATAAATTTCAATGCCAGTTCAGAGGCATATTATACCGCAAGGTCTCAAATTTTAGATATTCTAAGAATATCTGGAGGCCATACACGACAACAAGCCAGACATAGTCTAATTCCCGAATATGTTCCGCAGAATCGAAATCCTGTTCCAATCTCCTCTCATGACTCGAACGACAGCTATATTAAAGTCCCTCCTTGTGATACCGAGGTGTTTAAAGGTGGTTACGAGGAGTGGCCCTCGTTCCGTGACATGTTCACGGCAGTTTATGTCAATCATCCGAAATTAACCCCCGCTCAAAAACTTTACCATTTACGCAATAAGACCAGAGGCCCAGCTGGAGCAATTGTCAAGCGTTATACTTTATGCAATGAGAATTTCTCTTTAGCGTGGGACGCGCTCAAGTCTCGCTATGAGAATAAACGAGTTTTGGTCGACAATCAATTAAAAATTCTCTTTAATATACCCGTTGCATCTGTAGAGAACAGTGAATCAATTCAAAGGATTCAATCTACAGTTAATGATTGTTTATGTACACTTCGAACGCTCGATGTCGACGTAAGTGGTTGGGATCCAATTCTCATTTATTTAATTTCTACTAAATTACCCGATGAGACTCTTTCTCTATGGGAACAATCCCTTAGATCTCATCGAGAATTGCCAACATGGAACCAACTTGATGAATTTTTGATAAATAGATTCGAAGTAGTTGAACGCATATCAAGTATTCGATACACCAAGCAGCAACATACCAACTCATCTCAAATCTCCAATAAAACTGATCATACCATTAAAGGCTCATCTCAGGGCTCTGGCAAGATTCAAACGTATCATTCTCAAGAAAAACTTGCATCTACATGCATTCTTTGTGAAACAAATCATACTTTGCGAGTTTGTCCGAAGTTCCGACAACTTACCGCACAACAACGTGTAGATGTGGTATACAAAAATAAAATTTGCAGTAATTGTCTTTCATCATCTCACCTCAAAACGAACTGCAAAAGCATTAACACTTGTATTATTTGTCATAAATCCCATCACAGTTTGCTTCATCTCAGAAATAATTACAATGAGAATAAAAACCGAGGTCCTGTAAACAATGAATCTATAGATGAAAGCCAGAATCATCAAAAGCCCACTAAAAATGTTACAAATCAATTGCCGTTAGATGAAGGCCCCTCTTCGTCAAGGCAAATTAATTCCTCACACATTCAAGCAAATTTTGCTTCAAATAATGATATGATTTTGCTTCGAACTGCTTTAGTGCAGATTGAACACATGGGAGAATTTTTCACGGTCAGAGCTCTAATAGATCCGGGCTCTCAACGAACTTTTATTTCTCAGCGAATCCAGAACCTATTACAGCTTCCAACAATTAAGGCCAACTTTGAGATATCAGGAATTGGAGGTCAAATTCAGAAATCTGACAAGCTATGCCAGATGGTTATAGTTTCGAAAAACCGAGACATTCGTTTTAGCGTATCTGCTATTGTATTACCAAATGTAACCAAGAAACTTCCTACTGTTTCATTCGAAATTCCGAATCCTTCTGAATTAAACGATCTCCAGTTGGCGGATCCACATTTTAATAAGTCTTCCCATATTGATTTGGTTCTTGGAAACGATTCTGAACGTTTCATTAACATTGACGGAATCAAAAAGAATATATGTGGAGAAACCTCTGCGTATAATACAATATTCGGTTGGGTACTTAGTGGTCCAATGCGGACTGAAACTATATTATCATTCTCTGTAAATGTTCTCGAATCCGAAGGGACTGCTCTCAGCGATTTGTTGAGAAAATTTTGGGAACAGGAAGAAGTACCAACCTCCCATCTCGTCTCAGCTGCTGATGCGTTCTGTGAGGAATTTTATAAAAAAACTACTACTCGAATTTCAAATGGTCGTTACATGGTGAGACTTCCTTTTAGGGAAGAGTTTTCTCAATCAATGTACTTGGGCTCATCGAGATTTATTGCTATGGCACAATATAATCATATGGAACGAAATTTATCCAAGAATTTATCCAAGAATTCTGAATTAAAAACTCAATACAATGAAGTTCTCAACGAGTACATTGAACTTGACCACGCAGAAGAGACATCGTCTCGTGAAATATGTTCCGATGGCAAGTTTAACTCATTTTATTTACCACACCATGCGGTGATACGACCTGAACACAAGTCGACAAAAGTTCGAATCGTCTTTAATGCATCACGGAAAACAAAGTCAGGTTTCTCCCTGAATGATGTATTGCATACGGGCCCGACTTTACAATCTGATCTCACCTCGATAATTTTGAATTGGCGAAAATATCAATACGTTTTCTGCGGTGATATTCAGAAAATGTATAGACAAATTCTTTTACACCCGCATGACAGACCCTACCAACGTATTTTATTCCGGGGTTCTACAGATGGTCCTATCAAAGACTATCAACTTAAAACTGTCACTTTTGGCATCAACTGTGCCCCTTTTCTCGCTATACGCACTCTATTGCAATTGGCATCTGATTATGAAGGAAAATATCCCAGAGTTGCGGAGATTCTTAGGCGGGAGACATATGTTGATGACATTTTGTCGGGAGGTTTCTCAATGGAAGAAGCCCTGAAGGCACAAGCTGAATTAATTGAAGTTTTAACTCAAGCAGGATTTCCTCTCAAGAAAATAATAGCAAATGACCCGGAATTACTTTCTCACATCCCATCTCAAGATTTATACGATTCAGACTTCTTGCGGTTACATGAATCAAGTTCAACAAAAACTTTAGGAGTGAAATGGAACGCTTTATCCGATTCATTCACATATTCATTGAAACCCTTTGAATATAATCAATTAATGACAAAGCGCATGGTATTATCGGCTATTACGCAATTATTTGATCCTGCGGGGTGGATAGCTCCAGTCATCATCAGATCCAAAATCTTAATGCAGCAGTTATGGCTCGAAGGTATTGGATGGGATGACAACCTTAGCCCAGAATCTCAATCAACCTGGGAGAGGCTTGTGTCTGATCTTTCTCACGTAAATTCCATTACTATACCAAGGTGGTTACAATACTGTCCAAGTGACAAACTAGAGATTCACGGTTTCTCAGATGCGTCTCAGGCTGCATATTGTGCATGCGTTTATATTCGCTGCCAAACTCAAAAATTTGTCGTCTTCTCTAATCTGCTTGTTGCTAAAAGTAAAGTTGCACCGCTTAAACCAGTTTGTTTACCGAGATTGGAATTGAATGGCGCATATCTTTTAGCGAAGCTGGTTAAATACGTTGTCTCGACATTAAACTTTAAATTCAGTTCCATAACATTATGGACAGATTCTTCCATAGTACTGGGATGGCTTTCGAAACCCCCTTGGTCTTGGGAGACATATGTGGCGAATCGGACCGCTCAGATTCACGATCTGGTTCCGGAAGGTATTTGGCGTCATGTTCCCACACATGATAACCCTGCCGATTTAGGCACTAGGGGCTGCCGGCCCCAAGATTTGGTTGATAATTCTTTATGGTTTAATGGTCCGAACTGGTTGACTAGGCCACACACAGCCTGGCCAGAAAATAATCCCCTTGTGGCTCCGGAGATCGGAAAACGTACAACCGTTCACACATATCATGATGCGATTGAGGAGCCAGACATCTTACTCAGATTTTCGTCCTATACTCGTGCATTACGAGTAATATCATATATGTTTAGATTTTACAACAATTGTCTCAGTCGAATTAAATCGGGATCGAGACTTTCGCAACCATTTCTTACGCAACATGAAGTGAAATTGGTGAAATTTCGTCTAATCACATTATCTCAGAGTAAATTTTACCCAGTTGAATATAACAATCTCCTTCAGTCTAAATTAATAGAAAATAAGAGCACATTGAAGTGTTTGAATCCTTTTCTTGATCAAGAGAATATTATGCGAGTGAATGGAAGGCTTGCTGATTCATCTCTGTCGTACAACGAACGCTACCCTATAATTCTTCCGGGGAATTCTCGTCTCTGCTTTTTATATTTGTCACACTTACACCAGGTGCTGGCACACGCTGATTGTACCCTAATGTGTAGGATGGTACAAACAGAATTTTATATCTCACGTCTGAAACCAAGAGTGAAAAGTATCATACATAAATGTAAAACATGCATCATATTTAAACAGAAATCATGCAGCCAAATAATGGCTCCTCTTCCACCCTTGAGATGTACTCTTTCTCCTCCCTTTCATATAACAGGCATTGATTTTGCAGGGCCTTTTGAACTAAAAAGTTCCACATTGCGAAGATCTCCTATCATAAAAGGCTACGTCTCAATTTTTGTCTGTTTCGCGACTAAAGCTATCCATTTGGAGCCTTGCTCGGAGCTCTCATCACTGGCATTTGAAGCCGCATTCACACGATTCGTCGGGAGGCGGGGGCTACCCCAAAGGGTTGTTTCCGATAATGGGAGAAATTTTATTGGGGCTAGTCGGAAAATGCTGAAAGAATTCGCCAGCTTTGTTAACACGACAGCTCACGATATCTCTCAGAAATATTCAGCTCATGGCTTCGAATGGCAATTTATTCCACCCCACGCACCCCATATGGGAGGACTGTGGGAATCGGCGGTCAAAAGCTTTAAGCATCATTTTAAGCGCATTGCTGGAGCACACCGATTCACATTTGAACAATTTGCAACAATTCTCGCAAGAATAGAGGGAATTCTCAATTCACGACCGATCTCAGCAATCTCAGAGGATCCCTCAGATTTGTTGGCACTGACACCAGGTCATTTTTTAAAAGGGTCACCGATCATGTCCTTCCCAGAAACACCAGCACAGAATATTTCACTAGTTAATAGATGGACGAAGTTGAAAGCTCTTCACCACCAATTTGCCATAAGGTGGAAAGAGGACTACCTCAAAACTCTACATAAACGATATAAATGGAAAAACTCTTCTCCGAATTTAAAGATAGGTGATCTCGTTGCAGTAATGGATGATCTGCTTCCACCTAACGACTGGCGTTTAGGTCGAATTGTTGATACTCACCGTGGTTCCGATGATAATATACGGGTGGCGGATGTTAGAATCGCATCCGGGATAATCACACGACCAATTGTTAAATTATGCTACTTACCACTTCTAGATCAAACTCCTTCCGACTCATCCACCTAACATTAGAACCTCTCATGATCATTTCTTTTCCCAACTTTTTCTTTCCCACTCCATTTCCATTTCCTACACTAAAGTCATATCCCATTACAGATCCTTTCATCCCAAAATGTCGTATCATCGGGTTTATGAATGCGCCAATTGCAAGGAAAGGCACTCTTTGCGTGACTGTCCTATTTTTATTATGATGACGGTAGCGTATAGACGGGTTACAGTACGCAATCACAAGTACTGTATGAACTGCCTGGCTAAAAGCCACACTGTTGAGAACTGCCACTCTTCGCAAACGTGCCGAAAGTGCGGTTACCAGCACCATACGATGCTTCACCCTCAAATCTCCCTGACTCCTACAGCCACGACTCCATCCTGCTTCACCCCGAGAACGACTACTAGAAGACCCAACACAACTCCGCAAACCAACGCATCTACACGACGACGGCCGACAGTAACTCGTACTGTAAGGACATGGAAAAAGAATCCGATAGCCCAGTATCCTGCCTCGACGACCCGGAGGCCAACGAAACCAAACCGAGCCAATAAGAAGAAGAAGCGTCCAGCAAAACTGAACCAACATGTGCTCGCCGAGGCCATCAAGTCCTTAGCCACAGTCCTATGCCAACAAGATCTTGCGTGAAAGCAAGGCCGGGGGCATGGACAAACTTCATGTTTGCCCAAATTCTTATGAATTTAATTATTTTTTTTATTTATGAATTTTTATGAATTACACATTAATGAATTACATTTTTGAATTAATGAATTATGAATTAAATTGTACTCTCTATTTTGCTTTGAATCATAAATGTGAATTATTTTCAATAACTTTTAGTAAAATCTTACTAAATTATTATCGATAAAAATCTATTGTGAATTTTTCCTAAATGAATTTAGTACTCTAAGCTCTCATCGGTTTAAGACGCTTTCTTTTGTATTCACTTTCCCTCCAACTTTCAAACGGTGAGCATCAAAACCATTTCTCCTCTCCTTTACTTTCTTCTATATTTTAAATAAACCATTGTATTACCATCTAAACTAAAACATTCCTGTGTTATCATTTATTTTCTTTCCGGTGGTTACTTCCTCATAACATTGTTGATTGTTTCTCATTGCTCTGAGAAATAATCAACAAAACCCGCTCATACAGTCCACTTGCTTTCTACAGGGGTATTTCACCAAACAACAAATCACCTGGTTGCTCCACTTCTCTGCATTGAAATCCCCCCACCCTCTTCAATGGGCAAAAGAGGTTTTTCATATAAAAATTAAAATTTTTTTAGGTTTTGGGTGGATTTTTCACTTTTTTGAGGGTGGTCACGAATTAAAGTCCTTTTCGCTCTAGGACGCATATTTAAGGAGATATTGGCAAAAGAAGTTTTTCATATAAAAATTTCAATTTTTTTAGGTTTTGGGTGGATTTTTCAATTTTTTGGGGGTGGTCACGAATTAAAGTCCTTTTCGCTATAGGACGCTTAGTTTAGGAGATATGGGCAAAAGAAGTTTTTCATATAAAAATTTCAATTTTTTTAGGTTTTGGGTGGATTTTTCAAGTTTTTGAGGGTGGTCACGAATTAAAGTCATTTTCGCTATAGGACGCATATTTAAGGAGATATGGGCAAAAGAAGTTTTTCATATAAAAATGTCAATTTTTTTAGGTTTTGGGTGGATTTTTCAATTTTTTGAGGGTGGTCACGAATTAAAGCCCTTTTAGCTCTAGGACGCATATTTAAGGAGATATGGGCAAAAGAAGTTTTTCATATAAAAATTTACATTTTGTTAGGTTTTGGGTGGATTTTTCACTTTTTTGAGGGTGGTCACGAATTAAAGTCCTTTTCGATATAGGACGCATATTTAAGGAGATATGGGCAAAAGAAGTTTTTCATATAAAAATTTCAATTTTTTTAGGTTTTGGGTGGATTTTTCAATTTTTTGAGGGTGGTCACGAATTAAAGTCCTTTTCGCTCTAGGACGCATATTTAAGGAGATATGGGCAAAAGAAGTTTTTCATATAAAAATTTAAATTTTGTTAGGTTTTGGGTGGATTTTTCAATTTTTTGAGGGTGGTCACGAATTAAAGTCATTTTCGCTCTAGGACGCATATTTAAGGAGATATGGGCAAAAGAAGGTTTTCATATAAAAATTTACATTTTTTTAGGTTTTGGGTGGATTTTTCAATTTTTTGGGGGTGGTCACGAATTAAAGTCATTTTCGCTCTAGGACGCATATTTAAGGAGATATGGGCAAAAGAAGTTTTTCATATAAAAATTTCAATTTTTTTAGGTTTTGGGTGGATTTTTCAATTTTTTGGGGGTGGTCACGAATTAAAGTCCTTTTCGCTCTAGGACGCATATTTAAGGCGATATGGGCAAAAGAAGTTTTTCATATAAAAATTTCAATTTTTTTAGGTTTTGGGTGGATTTTTCAATTTTTTGAGGGTGGTCACGAATTAAAGTCCTTTTCGCTCTAGGACGCATATTTAAGGAGATATGGGCAAAAGAAGTTTTTCATATAAAAATTTACATTTTTGTAGGTTTTGGGTGGATTTTTCAATTTTTTGGGGGTGGTCACGAATTAAAGTCCTTTTCGCTCTAGGACGCATATTTAAGGAGATATGGGCAAAAGAAGTTTTTCATATAAAAATTTCAATTTTTTTAGGTTTTGGGTGGATTTTTCAATTTTTTGGGGGTGGTCACGAATTAAAGTCCTTTTCGCTCTAGGACGCATATTTAAGGAGATATGGGCAAAAGAAGTTTTTCATATAAAAATTTCAATTTTTTTAGGTTTTGGGTGGATTTTTCAATTTTTTGGTGGTGATGGTCACGAATTAAAGTCCTTTTCGCTCTAGGACGCATATTTAAGGAGATATGGGCAAAATAAGTTTTTCATATAAAAATTTAAATTTTTTTAGGTTTTGGGTGGATTTTTCAATTTTTTGGGGGTGGTCACGAATTAAAGTCCTTTTCGCTATAGGACGCATATTTAAGGAGATATGGGCAAAAGAAGTTTTTCATATAAAAATTAAAATTTTTTTAGGTTTTGGGTGGATTTTTCACTTTTTTGAGGGTGGTCACGAATTAAAGTCCTTTTCGCTCTAGGACGCATATTTAAGGAGATATGGGCAAAAGAAGTTTTTCATATAAAAATTTCAATTTTTTTAGGTTTTGGGGGGATTTTTCAATTTTTTGAGGGTGGTCACGAATTAAAGTCCTTTTCGCTCTAGGACGCATATTTAAGGAGATATGGGCAAAAGAAGTTTTTCATATAAAAATTTCAATTTTTTTAGGTTTTGGGTGGATTTTTCAATTTTTTGAGGGTGGTCACGAATTAAAGTCCTTTTCGCTCTAGGACGCATATTTAAGGAGATATGGGCAAAAGAAGTTTTTCATATAAAAATTCAATTTTTTTAGGTTTTGGGTGGATTTTGGTCACTAATTTAAGTCCTTTTCGCTCTAGGACGCATATTTAAGGAGATATGGGCAAAAGAAGTTTTTCATATAAAAATTTCAATTTTTTTAGGTTTTGGGTGGATTTTTCAATTTTTTGAGGGTGGTCACGAATTAAAGTCCTTTTCGCTCTAGGACGCATATTTAAGGAGATATGGGCAAAAGAAGTTTTTCATATAAAATTTACATTTTTTAGGTTTTGGGTGGATTTTTCAATTTTTTGGGGTGGTCACGAATTTAAGTCCTTTTCGCTCTAGGACGCATATTTAAGGAGATATGGGCAAAAGAAGTTTTTCATATAAAAATTTCAATTTTTTAGGTTTTGGGTGGATTTTTCAATTTTTTGGGGTGGTCACTAATTTAAGTCCTTTTCGCTCTAGGACGCATATTTAAGGAGATATGGGCAAAAGAAGTTTTTCATATAAAAATTTAAATTTTTTTAGGTTTTGGGTGGATTTTTCAATGTTTTGAGGGTGGTCACAAATTAAAGTCCTTTTCGCTCTAGGACGCATATTTAAGGAGATATGGGCAAAAGAAGTTTTTCATATAAAAATTTCAATTTTTTTAGGTTTTGGGTGGATTTTTCACTTTTTTTGAGGGTGGTCACGAATTAAAGTCCTTTTCGCTCTAGGACGCATATTTAAGGAGATATGGGCAAAAGAAGTTTTTCATATAAAAATTTAAATTTTTTTAGGTTTTGGGTGGATTTTTCAATTTTTTGAGGGTGGTCACGAATTAAAGTCCTTTTCGCTCCAGGACGCTTATTTAAGGAGATATGGGCAAAAGAAGTTTTTCATATAAAAATTTCAATTTTTTTAGGTTTTGGGTGGATTTTTCAATTTTTTGAGGGTGGTCACGAATTAAAGTCCTTTTCGATCTAGGACGCATATTTAAGGAGATATGGGCAAAAGAAGTTTTTTATATAAAAATTTCAATTTTTTTAGGTTTTGGGTGGATTTTCCAATTTTTTGGGGGTGGTCACGAATTAAAGTCCTTTTCGCTCTAGGACGCATATTTAAGGAGATATGGGCAAAAGAAGTTTTTCATATAAAAATTCAATTTTTTTAGGTTTTGGGTGGATTTTGGTCACTAATTTAAGTCCTTTTCGCTCTAGGACGCATATTTAAGGAGATATGGGCTAAAGAAGTTTTTCATATAAAAATTTAAATTTTTTTAGGTTTTGGGTGGATTTTTCAATTTTTTGAGGGTGGTCACAAATTAAAGTCATTTTCGCTCTAGGACGCATATTTAAGGAGATATGGGCAAAAGAAGTTTTTCATATAAAAATTTCAATTTTTTTAGGTTTTGGGTGGATTTTTCATTTTTTTCGGGTGGTCACGAATTAAAATCCTTTTCGCTCTAGGACGCATATTTAAGGAGATATGGGCAAAAGAAGTTTTTCACATAAAAATTTAAATTTTTTTAGGTTTTGGGTGGATTTTTCAATTTTTTGAGGGTGGTCACGAATTAAAGTCCTTTTCGCTCTAGGACGCATATTTAAGGAGATATGGGCAAAAGAAGTTTTTCATATAAAAATTAAAATTTTTTTAGGTTTTGGGTGGATTTTTCAATTTTTTGAGGGTGGTCACAAATTAAAGTCCTTTTCGCTCTAGGACGCATATTTAAGGAGATATGGGCAAAAGAAGTTTTTCATATAAAAATTTCAATTTTTGTAGGTTTTGGGTGGATTTTTCACTTTTTTGGGGGTGGTCACGAATTAAAGTCCTTTTCGCTCTAGGACGCATATTTAAGGAGATATGGGCAAAAGAAGTTTTTCATATAAAAATTTCAATTTTTTTAGGTTTTGGGTGGATTTTTCAATTTTTTGAGGGTGGTCACGAATTAAAGTCCTTTTCGCTCTAGGACGCATATTTAAGGAGATATGGGCAAAAGTTTTTCATATAAAAATTTCAATTTTTTTAGGTTTTGGGTGGATTTTTCAATTTTTTGAGGGTGGTCACGAATTAAAGTCCTTTTCGATCTAGGACGCATATTTAAGGAGATATGGGCAAAAGAAGTTTTTTATATAAAAATTTCAATTTTTTTAGGTTTTGGGTGGATTTTCCATTTTTTTGGGGGTGGTCACGAATTAAAGTCCTTTTCGCTCTAGGACGCATATTTAAGGAGATATGGGCAAAAGAAGTTTTTCATATAAAAATTTAAATTTTTTTAGGTTTTGGGTGGATTTTTCAATTTTTTGAGGGTGGTCACGAATTAAAGTCCTTTTCGCTCTAGGACGCATATTTAAGGAGATATGGGCAAAAGAAGTTTTTTATATAAAAATTTCAATTTTTTTAGGTTTTGGGTGGATTTTCCAATTTTTTGGGGGTGGTCACGAATTACAGTCCTTTTCGCTCTAGGACGCTTAGTTTAGGAGATATGGGCAAAAGAAGTTTTTCGTATAAAAATTTCAATTTTTTTAGGTTTTGGGTGGATTTTTCAATTTTTTGAGGGTGGTCACGAATTAAAGTCCTTTTCGCTCTAGGACGCATATTTAAGGAGATATGGGCAAAAGAAGTTTTTCATATAAAAAATTCATTTTTTTTAGGTTTTGGGTGGATTTTTCAATTTTTTGAGGGTGGTCACGAATTAAAGTCCTTTTCGCTCTAGGACGCATATTTAAGGAGATATGGGCAAAAGAAGTTTTTTATATAAAAATTTCAATTTTTTTAGGTTTTGGGTGGATTTTGCAATTTTTTGGGGGTGGTCACGAATTAAAGTCCTTTTCGCTCTAGGACGCATATATAAGGAGATATGGGCAAAAGAAGTTTTTTATATAAAAATTTAAATTTTTTTAGGTTTTGGGTGGATTTTTCATTTTTTTTCGGGTCGTCACGAATTAAAGTCCTTTTCGCTCTAGGACGCATATTTAAGGAGATATGGGCAAAAGAAGTTTTTCAAATAAAAATTTAAATTTTTTTAGGTTTTGGGTGGATTTTTCAATTTTTTGAGGGTGGTCACGAATTAAAGTCCTTTTCGCTGTAGGACGCATATTTAAGGAGATATGGGCAAAAGAAGTTTTTCATATAAAAATTAAAATTTTTTTAGGTTTTGGGTGGATTTTTCACTTTTTTGAGGGTGATCACGAATTAAAGTCCTTTTCGCTCTAGGACGCATATTTAAGGAGATATGGGCAAAAGAAGTTTTTCATATAAAAAATTCAATTTTTTTAGGTTTTGGGTGGATTTTTCAATTTTTTGAGGGTGGTCACGAATTAAAGTCCTTTTCGCTCTAGGACGCTTAGTTTAGGAGATATGGGCAAAAGAAGTTTTTCATACAAAAATTTCAATTTTTTTAGGTTTTGGGTGGATTTTTCACTTTTTTGAGGGTGGTCACGAATTAAAGTCCTTTTCGCTCTAGGACGCATATTTAAGGAGATATGGGCAAAAGAAGTTTTTCATATAAAAAATTCAATTTTTTTAGGTTTTGGGTGGATTTTTCATTTTTTTTTCGAGTGGTCACGAATTAAAGTCCTTTTCGCTCTAGGACGCATATTTAAGGAGATATGGGCAAAAGAAGTTTTTCACATAAAAATTTAAATTATTTTAGGTTTTGGGTGGATTTTTCAATTTTTTGGGGGTGGTCACGAATTAAAGTCCTTTTCGCTCTAGGACGCATATTTAAGGAGATATGGGCAAAAGAAGTTTTTCATATAAAAATTCAATTTTTTTAGGTTTTGGGTGGATTTTGGTCACTAATTTAAGTCCTTTTCGCTCTAGGACGCATATTTAAGGAGATATGGGCAAAAGAAGTTTTTCATATAAAAATTTCAATTTTTTTAGGTTTTGGGTGGATTTTTCAATTTTTTGAGGGTGGTCACAAATTAAAGTCCTTTTCGCTCTAGGACGCATATTTAAGGAGATATGGGCAAAAGAAGTTTTTCATATAAAAATTTAAATTTTTTTAGGTTTTGGGTGGATTTTTCAATTTTTTGGGGGTTGTCACGAATTAAAGTCCTTTTCGCTCTAGGACGCTTAGTTTAGGAGATATGGGCAAAAGAAGTTTTTCATATAAAAATTTAAATTTTTTTAGGTTTTGGGTGGATTTTTCACTTTTTTGAGGGTGGTCACGAATTAAAGTCCTTTTCGCTCTAGGACGCATATTTAAGGAGATATGGGCAAAAGAAGTTTTTCATATAAAAAATTCAATTTTTTTAGGTTTTGGGTGGATTTTTCAATTTTTTGAGGGTGGTCACGAATTAAAGTCCTTTTCGCTCTAGGACGCATATTTAAGGAGATATGGGAAAAAGAAGTTTTTCACATAAAAATTTAAATTTTTTTAGGTTTTGGGTGGATTTTTCAATTTTTTGAGGGTGGTCACGAATTAAAGTCCTTTTCGCTCTAGGACGCATATTTAAGGAGATATGGGCAAAAGAAGTTTTTCATACAAAAATTTCAATTTTTTTAGGTTTTGGGTGGATTTTTCAATTTTTTGAGGGTGGTCACGAATTAAAGTCCTTTTCGCTCTAGGACGCATATTTAAGGAGATATGGGCAAAAGAAGTTTTTCATATAAAAATTTCAATTTTTTTAGGTTTTGGGTGGATTTTTCAATTTTTTGAGGGTGGTCACAAATTAAAGTCCTTTTCGCTCTAGGACGCATATTTAAGGAGATATGGGCAAAAGAAGTTTTTCATATAAAAATTTCATATTTTTTAGGTTTTGGGCGGATTTTTCAATTTTTTGAGGGTGGTCATGAATTAAAGTCCTTTTCGCTCTAGGACGCTTAGTTTAGGAGATATGGGCAAAAGAAGTTTTTCATATAAAAATTTAATTTTTTTTTAGGTTTTGGGTGGATTTTTCAATTTTTTGAGGGTGGTCACAAATTAAAGTCCTTTTCGCTCTAGGACGCATATTTAAGGAGATATGGGCAAAAGAAGTTTTTCATATAAAAATTTCAATTTTTTTAGGTTTTGGGTGGATTTTTCAATTTTTTGAGGGTGGTCACGAATTAAAGTCCTTTTCGCTCTAGGATGCATATTTAAGGAGATATGGTCACGAATGAGGGTGGTCACGAATTAAAGTCCTTTTCGCTCTAGGACGCATATTTAAGGAGATATGGGCAAAAGAAGTTTTTTATATAAAAATTTAAATTTTTTTAGGTTTTGGGTGGATTTTCCAATTTTTTGGGGGTGGTCACGAATTAAAATCCTTTTCGCTCTAGGACGCATATTTAAGGAGATATGGGCAAAAGAAGTTTTTTATATAAAAATTTAAATTTTTTTAGGTTTTGGGTGGATTTTCCAATTTTTTGGGGGTGGTCACGAATTAAAATCCTTTTCGCTCTAGGACGCATATTTAAGGAGATATGGGCAAAAGAAGTTTTTTATATAAAAATTTCAATTTTTATAGGTTTTGGGTGGATTTTCCAATTTTTTGGGGGTGGTCACGAATGAAAGTCCTTTTCGCTCTAGGACGCTTAGTTTAGGAGATATGGGCAAAAGAAGTTTTTCGTATAAAAATTTCAATTTTTTTAGGTTTTGGGTGGATTTTTCATTTTTTTTTCGAGTGGTCACGAATTAAAGTCCTTTTCGCTCTAGGACGCATATTTAAGGAGATATGGGCAAAAGAAGTTTTTCACATAAAAATTTAAATTATTTTAGGTTTTGGGTGGATTTTTCAATTTTTTGGGGGTGGTCACGAATTAAAGTCCTTTTCGCTCTAGGACGCATATTTAAGGAGATATGGGCAAAAGAAGTTTTTCATATAAAAATTTAAATTTTTTTAGGTTTTGGGTGGATTTTTCAATTTTTTGAGGGTGGTCACGAATTAAAGTCCTTTTCGCTCTAGGACGCATATTTAAGGAGATATGGGCAAAAGAAGTTTTTCATATAAAAATTTCAATTTTTTTAGGTTTTGGGTGGATTTTTCAATTTTTTGAGGGTGGTCACGAATTGAAGTCCTTTTCGCTCTAGGACGCATATTTTTTTAGGTTTTGGGTGGATTTTTCATTTTTTTCGGGTGGTCACGAATTAAAGTCCTTTTCGCTCTAGGACGCATATTTAAGGAGATATGGGCAAAAGAAGTTTTTCACATAAAAATTTAAATTTTTTTAGGTTTTGGGTGGATTTTTCAATTTTTTGAGGGTGGTCACGAATTAAAGTCCTTTTCGCTCTAGGACGCATATTTAAGGAGATATGGGCAAAAGAAGTTTTTCATATAAAAATTTAAATTTTGTTAGGTTTTGGGTGGATTTTTCAATTTTTTGAGGGTGGTCACGAATTAAAGTCCTTTTCGCTCTAGGACGCATATTTAAGGAGATATGGCCAAAAGAAGTTTTTCATATAAAAATTTACATTTTTTTAGGTTTTGGGTGGATTTTTCAATTTTTTGGGGTGGTCACGAATTTAAGAGTTTTCGCTCTAGGACGCATATGTAAGGAGATATGGGCAAAAGAAGTTTTTCATATAAAAATTTCAATTTTTTTAGGTTTTGGGTGGATTTTTCAATTTTTTGAGGGTGGTCACAAATTAAAGTCCTTTTCGCTCTAGGACGCATATTTAAGGAGATATGGGCAAAAGAAGTTTTTCATATAAAAAATTCATTTTTTTAGGTTTTGGGTGGATTTTTCAATTTTTTGAGGGTGGTCACGAATTAAAGTCCTTTTCGCTCTAGGACGCATATTTAAGGAGATATGGGCAAAAGAAGTTTTTCATATAAAAATTCAATTTTTTTAGGTTTTGGGTGGATTTTTCAATTTTTTGGGGTGGTCACTAATTTAAGTCCTTTTCGCTCTAGGACGCATATTTAAGGAGATATGGGCAAAAGAAGTTTTTCATATAAAAATTTAAATTTTTTTAGGTTTTGGGTGGATTTTTCAATTTTTTGAGGGTGGTCACAAATTAAAGTCTTTTTCGCTCTAGGACGCATATTTAAGGAGATATGGACAAAAGAAGTTTTTCATATAAAAATTTAATTTTTTTTAGGTTTTGGGTGGATTTTTCACTTTTTTGAGGGTGGTCACGAATTAAAGTCCTTTTCGCTCTAGGACGCATATTTAAGGAGATATGGGCAAAAGAAGTTTTTCATATAAAAATTTCAATTTTTTTAGGTTTTGGGTGGATTTTTCAATTTTTTGAAGGTGGTCACGAATTAAAGTCCTTTTCGCTCTAGGACGCATATTTAAGGAGATATGGGCAAAAGTTTTTCATATAAAAATTTCAATTTTTTTAGGTTTTGGGTGGATTTTGCAATTTTTTGGGGGTGGTCACAAATTAAAGTCCTTTTCGCTCTAGGACGCATATTTAAGGAGATATGGGCAAAAGAAGTTTTTCATATAAAAATTTCAATTTTTTTAGGTTTTGGGTGGATTTTTCAATTTTTTGAGGGTGGTCACGAATTAAAGTCCTTTTCGCTCTAGGATGCATATTTAAGGAGATATGGTCACGAATGAGGGTGGTCACGAATTAAAGTCCTTTTCGCTCTAGGACGCATATTTAAGGAGATATGGGCAAAAGAAGTTTTTTATATAAAAATTTAAATTTTTTTAGGTTTTGGGTGGATTTTCCAATTTTTTGGGGGTGGTCACGAATTAAAATCCTTTTCGCTCTAGGACGCATATTTAAGGAGATATGGGCAAAAGAAGTTTTTCATATAAAAATTTAAATTTTTTTAGGTTTTGGGTGGATTTTTCAATTTTTTGAGGGTGATCACGAATTAAAGTCCTTTTCGCTCTAGGACGCATATTTAAGGAGATATGGGCAAAAGAAGTTTTTTATATAAAAATTTCAATTTTTTTAGGTTTTGGGTGGATTTTCCAATTTTTTGGGGGTGGTCACGAATTAAAGTCCTTTTCGCTCTAGGACGCTTAGTTTAGGAGATATGGGCAAAAGAAGTTTTTCGTATAAAAATTTCAATTTTTTTAGGTTTTGGGTGGATTTTTCATTTTTTTTTTCGAGTGGTCACGAATTAAAGTCCTTTTCGCTCTAGGACGCATATTTAAGGAGATATGGGCAAAAGAAGTTTTTCACATAAAAATTTAAATTATTTTAGGTTTTGGGTGGATTTTTCAATTTTTTGGGGGTGGTCACGAATTAAAGTCCTTTTCGCTCTAGGACGCATATTTAAGGAGATATGGGCAAAAGAAGTTTTTCATATAAAAATTTAAATTTTTTTAGGTTTTGGGTGGATTTTTCAATTTTTTGAGGGTGATCACGAATTAAAGTCCTTTTCGCTCTAGGACGCATATTTAAGGAGATATGGGCAAAAGAAGTTTTTCATATAAAAATTTCAATTTTTTTAGGTTTTGGGTGGATTTTTCAATTTTTTGAGGGTGGTCACGAATTGAAGTCCTTTTCGCTCTAGGACGCATATTTTTTTAGGTTTTGGGTGGATTTTTCATTTTTTTCGGGTGGTCACGAATTAAAGTCCTTTTCGCTCTAGGACGCATATTTAAGGAGATATGGGCAAAAGAAGTTTTTCACATAAAAATTTAAATTTTTTTAGGTTTTGGGTGGATTTTTCAATTTTTTGAGGGTGGTCACGAATTAAAGTCCTTTTCGCTCTAGGACGCATATTTAAGGAGATATGGGCAAAAGAAGTTTTTCATATAAATATTTACATTTTTTTAGGTTTTGGGTGGATTTTTCAATTTTTGGGGTGGTCACGAATTTAAGAGTTTTCGCTCTAGGACGCATATGTAAGGAGATATGGGCAAAAGAAGTTTTTCATATAAAAATTTCAATTTTTTTAGGTTTTGGGTGGATTTTTCAATTTTTTGAGGGTGGTCACAAATTAAAGTCCTTTTCGCTCTAGGACGCATATTTAAGGAGATATGGGCAAAAGAAGTTTTTCATATAAAAAATTCATTTTTTTTAGGTTTTGGGTGGATTTTTCAATTTTTTGAGGGTGGTCACGAATTAAAGTCCTTTTCGCTCTAGGACGCATATTTAAGGAGATATGGACAAAAGAAGTTTTTCATATAAAAATTCAATTTTTTTAGGTTTTGGGTGGATTTTTCAATTTTTTGGGGTGGTCACTAATTTAAGTCCTTTTCGCTCTAGGACGCATATTTAAGGAGATATGGGCAAAAGAAGTTTTTCATATAAAAATTTAAATTTTTTTAGGTTTTGGGTGGATTTTTCAATTTTTTGAGGGTGGTCACAAATTAAAGTCCTTTTCGCTCTAGGACGCATATTTAAGGAGATATGGGCAAAAGAAGTTTTTCATATAAAAATTTAATTTTTTTTAGGTTTTGGGTGGATTTTTCACTTTTTTGAGGGTGGTCACGAATTAAAGTCCTTTTCGCTCTAGGACGCATATTTAAGGAGATATGGGCAAAAGAAGTTTTTCATATAAAAATTTCAATTTTTTTAGGTTTTGGGTGGATTTTTCAATTTTTTGAAGGTGGTCACGAATTAAAGTCCTTTTCGCTCTAGGACGCATATTTAAGGAGATATGGGCAAAAGTTTTTCATATAAAAATTTCAATTTTTTTAGGTTTTGGGTGGATTTTGCAATTTTTTGGGGGTGGTCACGAATTAAAGTCCTTTTCGCTCTAGGACGCATATTTAAGGAGATATGGGCAAAAGAAGTTTTTTATATAAAAATTTCAATTTTTTTAGGTTTTGGGTGGATTTTCCAATTTTTTGGGGGTGGTCACGAATTAAAGTCCTTTTCGCTCTAGGACGCATATTTAAGGAGATATGGGCAAAAGAAGTTTTTCATATAAAAATTTAAATTTTTTTAGGTTTTGGGTGGATTTTTCAATTTTTTGAGGGTGGTCACGAATTAAAGTCCTTTTCGCTCTAGGACGCATATTTAAGGAGATATGGGCAAAATAAGTTTTTTATATAAAAATTTCAATTTTTTTAGGTTTTGGGTGGATTTTCCAATTTTTTGGGGGTGGTCACGAATTACAGTCCTTTTCGCTCTAGGACGCTTAGTTTAGGAGATATGGGCAAAAGAAGTTTTTCGTATAAAAATTTCAATTTTTTTAGGTTTTGGGTGGATTTTTCAATTTTTTGAGGGTGGTCACGAATTAAAGTCCTTTTCGCTCTAGGACGCATATTTAAGGAGATATGGGCAAAAGAAGTTTTTCATATAAAAAATTCATTTTTTTAGGTTTTGGGTGGATTTTTCAATTTTTTGAGGGTGGTCACGAATTAAAGTCCTTTTCGCTCTAGGACGCATATTTAAGGAGATATGGGCAAAAGAAGTTTTTTATATAAAAATTTCAATTTTTTTAGGTTTTGGTTGGTTTTTCAATTTTTTGGGGGTGGTCACGAATTAAAGTCCTTTTCGCTCTAGGACGCATATATAAGGAGATATGGGCAAAATAAGTTTTTTATATAAAAATTTCAATTTTTTTAGGTTTTGGGTGGATTTTCCAATTTTTTGGGGGTGGTCACGAATTACAGTCCTTTTCGCTCTAGGACGCTTAGTTTAGGAGATATGGGCAAAAGAAGTTTTTCGTATAAAAATTTCAATTTTTTTAGGTTTTGGGTGGATTTTTCAATTTTTTGAGGGTGGTCACGAATTAAAGTCCTTTTCGCTCTAGGACGCATATTTAAGGAGATATGGGCAAAAGAAGTTTTTCATATAAAAATTAAAATTTTTTTAGGTTTTGGGTGGATTTTTCACTTTTTTGAGGGTGGTCACGAATTAAAGTCCTTTTCGCTCTAGGACGCATATTTAAGGAGATATGGGCAAAAGAAGTTTTTTTATATAAAAATTTCAATTTTTTTAGGTTTTGGGTGGATTTTGCAATTTTTTGGGGGTGGTCACGAATTAAAGTCCTTTTCGCTCTAGGACGCTTAGTTTAGGAGATATGGGCAAAAGAAGTTTTTCATATAAAAATTTCAATTTTTTTAGGTTTTGGGTGGATTTTTCACTTTTTTGAGGGTGGTCACGAATTAAAGTCCTTTTCGCTCTAGGACGCATATTTAAGGAGATATGGGCAAAAGAAGTTTTTCATATAAAAAATTCAATTTTTTTAGGTTTTGGGTGGATTTTTCATTTTTTTTTTCGAGTGGTCACGAATTAAAGTCCTTTTCGCTCTAGGACGCATATTTAAGGAGATATGGGCAAAATAAGTTTTTCACATAAAAATTTAAATTATTTTAGGTTTTGGGTGGATTTTTCAATTTTTTGGGGGTGGTCACGAATTAAAGTCCTTTTCGCTCTAGGACGCATATTTAAGGAGATATGGGCAAAAGAAGTTTTTCATATAAAAATTCAATTTTTTTAGGTTTTGGGTGGATTTTGGTCACTAATTTAAGTCCTTTTCGCTCTAGGACGCATATTTAAGGAGATATGGGCAAAAGAAGTTTTTCATATAAAAATTTCAATTTTTTTAGGTTTTGGGTGGATTTTTCAATTTTTTGAGGGTGGTCACAAATTAAAGTCCTTTTCGCTCTAGGACGCATATTTAAGGAGATATGGGCAAAATAAGTTTTTCATATAAAAATTTCAATTTTTTAGGTTTTGGGTGGATTTTTCAATTTTTTGGGGGTTGTCACGAATTAAAGTCCTTTTCGCTCTAGGACGCTTAGTTTAGGAGATATGGGCAAAAGAAGTTTTTCATATAAAAATTTAAATTTTTTTAGGTTTTGGGTGGATTTTTCACTTTTTTGAGGGTGGTCACGAATTAAAGTCCTTTTCGCTCTAGGACGCATATTTAAGGAGATATGGGCAAAAGAAGTTTTTCATATAAAAAATTCAATTTTTTTAGGTTTTGGGTGGATTTTTCATTTTTTTCGGGTGGTCACGAATTAAAGTCCTTTTCGCTCTAGGACGCATATTTAAGGAGATATGGGCAAAAGAAGTTTTTCACATAAAAATTTAAATTTTTTTAGGTTTTGGGTGGATTTTTCAATTTTTTGAGGGTGGTCGCGAATTAAAGTCCTTTTCGCTCTAGGACGCATATTTAAGGAGATATGGGCAAAAGAAGTTTTTCATACAAAAATTTCAATTTTTTTAGGTTTTGGGTGGATTTTTCAATTTTTTGAGGGTGGTCACGAATTAAAGTCCTTTTCGCGCTAGGACGCATATTTAAGGAGATATGGGCAAAAGAAGTTTTTCATATAAAAATTTAAATTTTTTTAGGTTTTGGGTGGATTTTTCAATTTTTTGGGGTGGTCACGAATTTAAGTCCTTTTCGCTCTAGGACGCGTATTTAAGGAGATATGGGCAAAAGAAGTTTTTCATATAAAAATTTCATTTTTTTTAGGTTTTGGGTGGATTTTTCAATTTTTTGAGGGTGGTCACGAATTAAAGTCCTTTTCCCTCTAGGACGCATATTTAAGGAGATATGGGCAAAAGAAGTTGTTCATATAAAAATTCAATTTTTTTAGGTTTTGGGTGGATTTTTCAATTTTTTGGGGTGGTCACTAATTTAAGTCCTTTTCGCTCTAGGACGCATATTTAAGGAGATATGGGCAAAAGAAGTTTTTCATATAAAAATTTAATTTTTTTAGGTTTTGGGTGGATTTTTCAATTTTTTGAGGGTGGTCACAAATTAAAGTCCTTTTCGCTCTAGGACGCATATTTAAGGAGATATGGGCAAAAGAAGTTTTTCATATAAAAATTTCAATTTTTTTAGGTTTTGGGTGGATTTTTCACTTTTTTGAGGGTGGTCACGAATTAAAGTCCTTTTCGCTCTAGGACGCATATTTAAGGAGATATGGGCAAAAGAAGTTTTTCATATAAAAATTTCAATTTTTTTAGGTTTTGGGTGGATTTTTCAATTTTTTGAGGGTGGTCACGAATTAAAGTCCTTTTCGCTCTAGGACGCATATTTAAGGAGATATGGGCAAAAGTTTTTCATATAAAAATTTCAATTTTTTTAGGTTTTGGGTGGATTTTTCACTTTTTTGAGGGTGGTCACGAATTAAAGTCCTTTTCGCTCTAGGACGCATATTTAAGGAGATATGGGCAAAAGAAGTTTTTTATATAAAAATTTCAATTTTTTTAGGTTTTGGGTGGATTTTCCAATTTTTTGGGGGTGGTCACGAATTAAAGTCCTTTTCGCTCTAGGACGCATATTTAAGGAGATATGGGCAAAAGAAGTTTTTCATATAAAAATTTAAATTTTTTTAGGTTTTGGGTGGATTTTTCAATTTTTTGAGGGTGATCACGAATTAAAGTCCTTTTCGCTCTAGGACGCATATTTAAGGAGATATGGGCAAAAGAAGTTTTTTATATAAAAATTTCAATTTTTTTAGGTTTTGGGTGGATTTTCCAATTTTTTGGGGGTGGTCACGAATTAAAGTCCTTTTCGCTCTAGGACGCTTAGTTTAGGAGATATGGGCAAAAGAAGTTTTTCGTATAAAAATTTCAATTTTTTTAGGTTTTGGGTGGATTTTTCAATTTTTTGAGGGTGGTCACGAATTAAAGTCCTTTTCGCTCTAGGACGCATATTTAAGGAGATATGGGCAAAAGAAGTTTCTCATATAAAAAATTCAATTTTTTTAGGTTTTGGGTGGATTTTTCAATTTTTTGAGGGTGGTCACGAATTAAAGTCCTTTTCGCTCTAGGACGCATATTTAAGGAGATATGGGCAAAAGAAGTTTTTTATATAAAAATTTCAATTTTTTTAGGTTTTGGGTGGATTTTGCAATTTTTTGGGGGTGGTCACGAATTAAAGTCCTTTTCGCTCTAGGACGCTTAGTTTAGGAGATATGGGCAAAAGAAGTTTTTCATATAAAAATTTCAATTTTTTTAGGTTTTGGGTGGATTTTTCAATTTTTTGAGGGTGGTCACGAATTAAAGTCCTTTTCGCTCTAGGACGCATATTTAAGGAGATATGGGCAAAAGAAGTTTTTCACATAAAAATTTAAATTATTTTAGGTTTTGGGTGGATTTTTCAATTTTTTGGGGGTGGTCACGAATTAAAGTCCTTTTCGCTCTAGGACGCATATTTAAGGAGATATGGGCAAAAGAAGCTTTTCATATAAAAATTTAATTTTTTTTAGGTTTTGGGTGGATTTTTCAATTTTTTAAGGGTGGTCACGAATTAAAGTCCTTTTCGCTCTAGGACGCATATTTAAGGAGATATGGGCAAAAGAAGTTTTTCATATAAAAATTTCAATTTTTTTAGGTTTTGGGTGCATTTTTCAATTTTTTGAGGGTGGTCACGAATTAAAGTCCTTTTCGCTCTAGGACGCATATTTAAGGAGATATGGGCGAAAGAAGTTTTTCATATAAAAATTTCATTTTTTTTAGGTTTTGGGTGGATTTTTCAATTTTTTGAGGGTGGTCACGAATTAAAGTCCTTTTCGCTCTAGGACGCTTAGTTTAGGAGATATGGACAAAAGAAGTTTTTCATATAAAAATTTAAATTATTTTAGGTTTTGGGTGGATTTTTCAATTTTTTGGGGGTGGTCACGAATTAAAGTCCTTTTCGCTCTAGGACGCATATTTAAGGAGATATGGGCAAAAGAAGTTTTTCATATAAAAAATTCAATTTTTTTAGGTTTTGGGTGGATTTTTCAATTTTTTGAGGGTGGTCACGAATTAAAGTCCTTTTCGCTCTAGGACGCTTAGTTTAGGAGATATGGACAAAAGAAGTTTTTCATATAAAAATTTAAATTATTTTAGGTTTTGGGTGGATTTTTCAATTTTTTGGGGGTGGTCACGAATTAAAGTCCTTTTCGCTCTAGGACGCATATTTAAGGAGATATGGGCAAAAGAAGTTTTTCACATAAAAAATTCAATTTTTTTAGGTTTTGGGTGGATTTTTCAATTTTTTGAGGGTGGTCACGAATTAAAGTCCTTTTCGCTCTAGGACGCATATTTAAGGAGATATGGGCAAAAGAAGTTTTTCATATAAAAATTTCAATTTTTTTAGGTTTTGGGTGGATTTTTCAATTTTTTGAGGGTGGTCACGAATTAAAGTCCTTTTCGCTCTAGGACGCATATTTAAGGAGATATGGGCAAAAGAAATTTTTCATATAAAAATTTCAATTTTTTTAGGTTTTGGGTGGATTTTTCAATTTTTTGAGGGTGGTCACGAATTAAAGTCCTTTTCGCTCTAGGACGCATATTTAAGGAGATATGGGCAAAAGAAGTTTTTTATATAAAAATTTCAATTTTTTAGGTTTTGGGTGGATTTTGCAATTTTTTGGGGGTGGTCACGAATTAAAGTCCTTTTCGCTCTAGGACGCTTAGTTTAGGAGATATGGGCAAAAGAAGTTTTTCATATAAAAATTTCAATTTTTTTAGGTTTTGGGTGGATTTTTCAATTTTTTGAGGGTGGTCACGAATTAAAGTCCTTTTCGCTCTAGGACGCATATTTAAGGAGATATGGGCAAAAGAAGTTTTTCACATAAAAATTTAAATTATTTTAGGTTTTGGGTGGATTTTTCAATTTTTTGGGGGTGGTCACGAATTAAAGTCCTTTTCGCTCTAGGACGCATATTTAAGGAGATATGGGCAAAAGAAGTTTTTCATATAAAAATTTCAATTTTTTTAGGTTTTGGGTGGATTTTTCAATTTTTTGATTGTGGTCACGAATTAAAGTCCTTTTCGCTCTAGGACGCATATTTAAGGAGATACGGGCTAAAGAAGTTTTTCATATAAAAATTTCATTTTTTTTAGGTTTTGGGTGGATTTTTCAATTTTTTGAGGGTGGTCACGAATTAAAGTCCTTTTCGCTCTAGGACGCTTAGTTTAGGAGATATGGACAAAAGAAGTTTTTCATATAAAAATTTAAATTATTTTAGGTTTTGGGTGGATTTTTCAATTTTTTGGGGGTGGTCACGAATTAAAGTCCTTTTCGCTCTAGGACGCATATTTAAGGAGATATGGGCAAAAGAAGTTTTTCATATAAAAAATTCAATTTTTTTAGGTTTTGGGTGGATTTTTCAATTTTTTGAGGGTGGTCACGAATTAAAGTCCTTTTCGCTCTAGGACGCATATTTAAGGAGATATGGGCAAAAGAAGTTTTTCATATAAAAAATTAAATTTTTTTAGGTTTTGGGTGGATTTTTCAATTTTTTGGGGTGGTCACGAATTAAAGTCCTTTTCGCTCTAGGACGCATATTTAAGGAGATATGGGCAAAAGAAGTTTTTCATATAAAAATTTCAATTTTTTTAGGTTTTGGGTGGATTTTTCAATTTTTTGGGGTGGTCACGAATTAAAGTCCTTTTCGCTCTAGGACGCATATTTAAGGAGATATGGGCAAAAGAAGTTTTTCATATAAAAATTAAAATTTTTTTAGGTTTTGGGTGGATTTTTCAATTTGTGAGGGTGGTCACGAATTAAATTCCTTTTCGCTCTAGGACGCATATTTAAGGAGATATGGGCAAAAGAAGTTTTTCATATAAAAATTTCAATTTTTTTAGGTTTTGGGTGGATTTTTCACTTTTTTGAGGGTGGTCACGAATTAAAGTCCTTTTCGCTCTAGGACGCATATTTAAGGAGATATGGGCAAAAGAAGTTTTTCATATAAAAATTTCAATTTTTTTAGGTTTTGGGTGGATTTTTCAATTTTTTAGGGTGGTCACGAATTAAAGTCCTTTTCGCTCTAGGACGCATATTTAAGGAGATATGGGCAAAATAAGTTTTTCATATAAAAATTCAATTTTTTTAGGTTTTGGGTGGATTTTTCAATTTTTTGGGGTGGTCACTAATTTAAGTCCTTTTCGCTCTAGGACGCATATTTAAGGAGATATGGGCAAAAGAAGTTTTTCATATAAAAATTTCAATTTTTTTAGGTTTTGGGTGGATTTTTCAATTTTTTGAGGGTGGTCACAAATTAAAGTCCTTTTCGCTCTAGGACGCATATTTAAGGAGATATGGGCAAAAGAAGTTTTTCATATAAAAATTTCAATTTTTGTAGGTTTTGGGTGGATTTTTCACTTTTTTGAGGGTGGTCACAAATTAAAGTCCTTTTCGCTCTAGGATGTATATTTAAGGAGATATGGGCAAAAGAAGTTTTTCATATAAAAATTTCAATTTTTTTAGGTTTTGGGTGGATTTTGCAATTTTTTGGGGGTGGTCACGAATTAAAGTCCTTTTCGCTCTAGGACGCATATTTAAGGAGATATGGGCAAAAGAAATTTTTCATATAAAAAATTCAATTTTTTTAGGTTTTGGGTGGACTTTTCAATTTTTTGAGGGTGGTCACGAATTAAAGTCCTTTTCGCTCTAGGACGCATATTTAAGGAGATATGGGCAAAAGAAGTTTTTCATATAAAAAATTAAATTTTTTTAGGTTTTGGGTGGATTTTTCAATTTTTTGGGGTGGTCACGAATTAAAGTCCTTTTCGCTCTAGGACGCATATTTAAGGAGATATGGGCAAAAGAAGTTTTTCATATACAAATTTCAATTTTTTTAGGTTTTGGGTGGATTTTTCAATTTTTTGGGGTGGTCACGAATTAAAGTCCTTTTCGCTCTAGGACGCATATTTAAGGAGATATGGGCAAAAGAAGTTTTTCATATAAAAATTAAAATTTTTTTAGGTTTTGGGTGGATTTTTCAATTTGTGAGGGTGGTCACGAATTAAATTCCTTTTCGCTCTAGGACGCATATTTAAGGAGATATGGGCAAAAGAAGTTTTTCATATAAAAATTTCAATTTTTTTAGGTTTTGGGTGGATTTTTCACTTTTTTGAGGGTGGTCACGAATTAAAGTCCTTTTCGCTCTAGGACGCATATTTAAGGAGATATGGGCAAAAGAAGTTTTTCATATAAAAATTTCAATTTTTTTAGGTTTTGGGTGGATTTTTTGAGGGTGGTCACGAATTAAAGTCCTTTTCGCTCTAGGACGCATATTTAAGGAGATATGGGCAAAATAAGTTTTTCATATAAAAATTCAATTTTTTTAGGTTTTGGGTGGATTTTTAAATTTTTTGGGGTGGTCACTAATTTAAGTCCTTTTCGCTCTAGGACGCATATTTAAGGAGATATGGGCAAAAGAAGTTTTTCATATAAAAATTTCAATTTTTTTAGGTTTTGGGTGGATTTTTCAATTTTTTGAGGGTGGTCACAAATTAAAGTCCTTTTCGCTCTAGGACGCATATTTAAGGAGATATGGGCAAAAGAAGTTTTTCATATAAAAATTTCAATTTTTGTAGGTTTTGGGTGGATTTTTCACTTTTTTGAGGGTGGTCACGAATTAAAGTCCTTTTCGCTCTAGGACGCATATTTAAGGAGATATGGGCAAAAGAAGTTTTTCATATAAAAATTTCAATTTTTTTAGGTTTTGGGTGGATTTTTCAATTTTTTGGGGGTGGTCACGAATTAAAGTCCTTTTCGCTCTAGGACGCATATTTAAGGAGATATGGGCAAAAGAAGTTTTTCATATAAAAAATACAATTATTTTAGGTTTTGGGTGTATTTTTCAATTTTTTGGGGGTGGTCACGAATTAAAGTCCTTTTCGCTCTAGGACGCATATTTAAGGAGATATGGGCAAAAGAAGTTTTTCATATAAAAATTTAAATTTTTTTAGGTTTTGGGTGGATTTTTCAATTTTTTGAGGGTGGTCACGAATTAAAGTCCTTTTCGCTCTAGGACGCATATTTAAGGAGATATGGGCAAAAGAAGTTTTTCATATAAACATTTCAATTTTTTTAGGTTTTGGGTGGATTTTTCAATTTTTTGATTGTGGTCACGAATTAAAGTCCTTTTCGCTCTAGGACGCATATTTAAGGAGATATGGGCTAAAGAAGTTTTTCATATAAAAATTTCATTTTTTTTAGGTTTTGGGTGGATTTTTCAATTATTTGAGGGTGGTCACGAATTAAAGTCCTTTTCGCTCTAGGACGCTTAGTTTAGGAGATATGGACAAAAGAAGTTTTTCATATAAAAATTTAAATTATTTTAGGTTTTGGGTGGATTTTTCAATTTTTTGGGGGTGGTCACGAATTAAAGTCCTTTTCGCTCTAGGACGCATATTTAAGGAGATATGGGCAAAAGAAGTTTTTCATATAAAAAATTCAATTTTTTTAGGTTTTGGGTGGATTTTTCAATTTTTTGAGGGTGGTCACGAATTAAAGTCCTTTTCGCTCTAGGACGCATATTTAAGGAGATATGGGCAAAAGAAGTTTTTCATATAAAAAATTAAATTTTTTTAGGTTTTGGGTGGATTTTTCAATTTTTTGGGGTGGTCTCGAATTAAAGTCCTTTTCGCTCTAGGACGCATATTTAAGGAGATATGGGCAAAAGAAGTTTTTCATATAAAAATTTCAATTTTTTTAGGTTTTGGGTGGATTTTTCAATTTTTTGGGGTGGTCACGAATTAAAGTCCTTTTCGCTCTAGGACGCATATTTAAGGAGATATGGGCAAAAGAAGTTTTTCATATAAAAATTAAAATTTTTTTAGGTTTTGGGTGGATTTTTCAATTTGTGAGGGTGGTCACGAATTAAATTCCTTTTCGCTCTAGGACGCATATTTAAGGAGATATGGGCAAAAGAAGTTTTTCATATAAAAATTTCAATTTTTTTAGGTTTTGGGTGGATTTTTCAATTTTTTGAGGGTGGTCACGAATTAAAGTCCTTTTCGCTCTAGGACGCATATTTAAGGAGATATGGGCAAAATAAGTTTTTCATATAAAACTTCAATTTTTTTAGGTTTTGGGTGGATTTTTCAATTTTTTGGGGTGGTCACTAATTTAAGTCCTTTTCGCTCTAGGACGCATATTTAAGGAGATATGGGCAAAAGAAGTTTTTCATATAAAAATTTCAATTTTTTTAGGTTTTGGGTGGATTTTTCAATTTTTTGAGGGTGGTCACAAATTAAAGTCCTTTTCGCTCTAGGACGCATATTTAAGGAGATATGGGCAAAAGAAGTTTTTCATATAAAAATTTCAATTTTTGTAGGTTTTGGGTGGATTTTTCACTTTTTTGAGGGTGGTCACGAATTAAAGTCCTTTTCGCTCTAGGACGCATATTTAAGGAGATATGGGCAAAAGAAGTTTTTCATATAAAAATTTCAATTTTTTTAGGTTTTGGGTGGATTTTGCAATTTTTTGGGGGTGGTCACGAATTAAAGTCCTTTTCGCTCTAGGACGCTTAGTTTAGGAGATATGGGCAAAAGAAGTTTTTCATATAAAAATTTCAATTTTTTTAGGTTTTGGGTGGATTTTTCAATTTTTTGAGGGTGGTCACGAATTAAAGTCCTTTTCGCTCTAGGACGCATATTTAAGGAGATATGGGCAAAAGAAGTTTTTCACATAAAAATTTAAATTATTTTAGGTTTTGGGTGGATTTTTCAATTTTTTGGGGGTGGTCACGAATTAAAGTCCTTTTCGCTCTAGGACGCATATTTAAGGAGATATGGGCAAAAGAAGTTTTTCATATAAAAATTTAAATTTTTTTAGGTTTTGGGTGGATTTTTCAATTTTTTGAGGGTGGTCACGAATTAAAGTCCTTTTCGCTCTAGGACGCATATTTAAGGAGATATGGGCAAAAGAAGTTTTTCATATAAAAATTTCAATTTTTTTAGGTTTTGGGTGGATTTTTCAATTTTTTGAGGGTGGTCACGAATTAAAGTCCTTTTCGCTCTAGGACGCATATTTAAGGAGATATGGGCTAAAGAAGTTTTTCATATAAAAATTTCATTTTTTTTAGGTTTTGGGTGGATTTTTCAATTTTTTGAGGGTGGTCACGAATTAAAGTCCTTTTCGCTCTAGGACGCTTAGTTTAGGAGATATGGACAAAAGAAGTTTTTCATATAAAAATTTAAATTATTTTAGGTTTTGGGTGGATTTTTCAATTTTTTGGGGGTGGTCACGAATTAAAGTCCTTTTCGCTCTAGGACGCATATTTAAGGAGATATGGGCAAAAGAAGTTTTTCATATAAAAAATTCAATTTTTTTAGGTTTTGGGTGGATTTTTAAATTTTTTGGGGTGGTCACGAATTAAAGTCCTTTTCGCTCTAGGACGCATATTTAAGGAGATATGGGCAAAAGAAGTTTTTCATATAAAAAATTAAATTTTTTTATGTTTTGGGTGGATTTTTCAATTTTTTGGGGTGGTCACGAATTAAAGTCCTTTTCGCTCTAGGACGCATATTTAAGGAGATATGGGCAAAAGAAGTTTTTCATATAAAAATTTCAATTTTTTTAGGTTTTGGGTGGATTTTTCAATTTTTTGAGGGTGGTCACGAATTAAAGTCCTTTTCGCTCTAGGACGCATATTTAAGGAGATATGGGCAAAAGAAGTTTTTTATATAAAAATTTCAATTTTTTAGGTTTTGGGTGGATTTTGCAATTTTTTGGGGGTGGTCACGAATTAAAGTCCTTTTCGCTCTAGGACGCTTAGTTTAGGAGATATGGGCAAAAGAAGTTTTTCATATAAAAATTTCAATTTTTTTAGGTTTTGGCTGGATTTTTCAATTTTTTGAGGGCGGTCACGAATTAAAGTCCTTTTCGCTCTAGGACGCATATTTAAGGAGATATGGGCAAAAGAAGTTTTTCACATAAAAATTTAAATTATTTTAGGTTTTGGGTGGATTTTTCAATTTTTTGGGGGTGGTCACGAATTAAAGTCCTTTTCGCTCTAGGACGCATATTTAAGGAGATATGGGCAAAAGAAGTTTTTCATATAAAAATTAAAATTTTTTTAGGTTTTGGGTGGATTTTTCAATTTTTTGAGGGTGGTCACGAATTAAAGTCCTTTTCGCTCTAGGACGCATATTTAAGGAGATATGGGCAAAAGAAGTTTTTCATATAAAAATTTCAATTTTTTTAGGTTTTGGGTGGATTTTTCAATTTTTTGATTGTGGTCACGAATTAAAGTCCTTTTCGCTCTAGGACGCATATTTAAGGAGATATGGGCTAAAGAAGTTTTTCATATAAAAATTTCATTTTTTTTAGGTTTTGGGTGGATTTTTCAATTTTTTGAGGGTGGTCACGAATTAAAGTCCTTTTCGCTCTAGGACGCTTAGTTTAGGAGATATGGACAAAAGAAGTTTTTCATATAAAAATTTAAATTATTTTAGGTTTTGGGTGGATTTTTCAATTTTTTGGGGGTGGTCACGAATTAAAGTCCTTTTCGCTCTAGGACGCATATTTAAGGAGATATGGGCAAAAGAAGTTTTTCATATAAAAAATTCAATTTTTTTAGGTTTTGGGTGGATTTTTCAATTTTTTGAGGGTGGTCACGAATTAAAGTCCTTTTCGCTCTAGGACGCATATTTAAGGAGATATGGGCAAAAGAAGTTTTTCATATAAAAATTTCAATTTTTTTAGGTTTTGGGTGGATTTTTCAATTTTTTGAGGGTGGTCACGAATTAAAGTCCTTTTCGCTCTAGGACGCATATTTAAGGAGATATGGGCAAAAGAAGTTTTTTATATAAAAATTTCAATTTTTTAGGTTTTGGGTGGATTTTGCAATTTTTTGGGGGTGGTCACGAATTAAAGTCCTTTTCGCTCTAGGACGCATATTTAAGGAGATATGGGCAAAAGAAGTTTTTCACATAAAAATTTAAATTATTTTAGGTTTTGGGTGGATTTTTCAATTTTTTGGGGGTGGTCACGAATTAAAGTCCTTTTCGCTCTAGGACGCATATTTAAGGAGATATGGGCAAAAGAAGTTTTTCATATAAAAATTTAAATTTTTTTAGGTTTTGGGTGGATTTTTCAATTTTTTGAGGGTGGTCACGAATTAAAGTCCTTTTCGCTCTAGGACGCATATTTAAGGAGATATGGGCAAAAGAAGTTTTTCATATAAAAATTTCAATTTTTTTAGGTTTTGGGTGGATTTTTCAATTTTTTGAGGGTGGTCACGAATTAAAGTCCTTTTCGCTCTAGGACGCATATTTAAGGAGATATGGGCAAAAGAAGTTTTTCATATAAAAATTTCAATTTTTTTAGGTTTTGGGTGGATTTTTCACTTTTTTGAGGGTGGTCACGAATTAAAGTCCTTTTCGCTCTAGGACGCATATTTAAGGAGATATGGGCAAAAGAAGTTTTTTATATAAAAATTTCAATTTTTTTAGGTTTTGGGTGGATTTTTCAATTTTTTGAGGGTGGTCACGAATTAAAGTCCTTTTCGCTCTAGGACGCATATTTAAGGAGATATGGGCAAAAGAAGTTTTTCATATAAAAATTTACATTTTTTTAGGTTTTGGGTGGATTTTTCAATTTTTTGAGGGTGGTCACGAAATAAAGTCCTTTTCGCTCTAGGACGCATATTTAAGGAGATATGGGCAAAAGAAGTTTTTTATATAAAAATTTCAATTTTTTTAGGTTTTGGGTGGATTTTCCAATTTTTTGGGGGTGGTCACGAATTAAAGTCCTTTTCGCTCTAGGTCGCTTAGTTTAGGAGATATGGGCAAAAGAAGTTTTTCGTATAAAAATTTCAATTTTTTTAGGTTTTGGGTGGATTTTTCAATTTTTTGAGGGTGGTCACGAATTAAAGTCCTTTTCGCTCTAGGACGCATATTTAAGGAGATATGGGCAAAAGAAGTTTTTCATATATAAAATTCAATTTTTTAAGGTTTTGGGTGGATTTTTCAATTTTTTGAGGGTGGTCACAAATTAAAGTCCTTTTCGCTCTAGGACGCATACTTAAGGAGATATGGGCAAAAGAAGTTTTTCATATAAAAATTTCATTTTTTTTAGGTTTTGGGTGGATTTTTCAATTTTTTGAGGGTGGTCACGAATTAAAGTCCTTTTCGCTCTAGGACGCATATTAAAGGAGATATGGGCAAAAGAAGTTTTTCATATAAAAATTCAATTTTTTAAGGTTTTGGGTGGATTTTTCAATTTTTTGGGGTGGTCACTAATTTAAGTCCTTTTCGCTCTACGACGCATATTTAAGGAGATATGGGCAAAAGAAGTTTTTCATATAAAAATTTAATTTTTTTTAGGTTTTGGGTGGATTTTTCAATTTTTTGAGGGTGGTCACAAATTAAAGTCCTTTTCGCTCTAGGACGCATATTTAAGGAGATATGGGCAAAAGAAGTTTTTCATATAAAAATTTCAATTTTTTTAGGTTTTGGGTGGATTTTTCACTTTTTTGAGGGTGGTCACGAATTAAAGTCCTTTTCGCTCTAGGACGCATATTTAAGGAGATATGGGCAAAAGAAGTTTTTCATATAAAAATTTCAATTTTTTTAGGTTTTGGGTGGATTTTTCAATTTTTTGAGGGTCGTCACGAATTAAAGTCCTTTTCGCTCTAGGACGCATATTTAAGGAGATATGGGCAAAAGTTTTTCATATAAAAATTTCAATTTTTTTAGGTTTTGGGTGGATTTTTCACTTTTTTGAGGGTGGTCACGAATTAAAGTCCTTTTCGCTCTAGGACGCATATTTAAGGAGATATGGGCAAAAGAAGTTTTTTATATAAAAATTTCAATTTTTTTAGGTTTTGGGTGGATTTTCCAATTTTTTGGGGGTGGTCACGAATTAAAGTCCTTTTCGCTCTAGGACGCATATTTAAGGAGATATGGGCAAAAGAAGTTTTTCATATAAAAATTTAAATTTTTTTAGGTTTTGGGTGGATTTTTCAATTTTTTGAGGGTGATCACGAATTAAAGTCCTTTTCGCTCTAGGACGCATATTTAAGGAGATATGGGCAAAAGAAGTTTTTTATATAAAAATTTCAATTTTTTTAGGTTTTGGGTGGATTTTTCAATTTTTTGGGGGTGGTCACGAATTAAAGTCCTTTTCGCTCTAGGACGCATATTTAAGGAGATATGGGCAAAAGAAGTTTTTCATATAAAAATTTAAATTTTTTTAGGTTTTGGGTGGATTTTTCACTTTTTTGAGGGTGGTCACGAATTAAAGTCCTTTTCGCTCTAGGACGCATATTTAAGGAGATATGGGCAAAAGAAGTTTTTCATAAAAAAAATTCAATTTTTTTAGGTTTTGGGTGGATTTTTCAATTTTTTGAGGGTGGTCACGAATTAAAGTCCTTTTCGCTCTAGGACGCATATTTAAGGAGATATGGGCAAAAGAAGTTTCTCATATAAAAATTTCAATTTTTTTAGGTTTTGGGTGGATTTTTCAATTTTTTGAGGGTGGTCACGAATTAAAGTCCTTTTCGCTCTAGGACGCATATTTAAGGAGATATGGGCAAAAGAAGTTTTTTATATAAAAATTTCAATTTTTTTAGGTTTTGAGTGGATTTTGCAATTTTTTGGGGGTGGTCACGAATTAAAGTCCTTTTCGCTCTAGGACGCTTAGTTTAGGAGATATGGGCAAAAGAAGTTTTTCATATAAAAATTTCAATTTTTTTAGGTTTTGGGTGGATTTTTCAATTTTTTGAGGGTGGTCACGAATTTAAGTCCTTTTCGCTCTAGGACGCATATTTAAGGAGATATGGGCAAAAGAAGTTTTTCACGTAAAAATTTAAATTATTTTAGGTTTTGGGTGGATTTTTCAATTTTTTGGGGGTGGTCACGAATTAAAGTCCTTTTCGCTCTAGGACGCATATTTAAGGAGATATGGGCAAAAGAAGTTTTTCATATAAAAATTTCAATTTTTTTAGGTTTTGGGTGGATTTTTCAATTTTTTGAGGGTGGTCACGAATTAAAGTCCTTTTCGCTCTAGGACGCATATTTAAGGAGATATGGGCAAAAGAAGTTTTTCATATAAAAATTTCAATTTTTTTAGGTTTTGGGTGGATTTTTCAATTTTTTGAGGGTGGTCACGAATTAAAGTCCTTTTCGCTCTAGGACGCATATTTAAGGAGATATGGGCTAAAGAAGTTTTTCATATAAAAATTTCATTTTTTTTAGGTTTTGGGTGGATTTTTCAATTTTTTGAGGGTGGTCACGAATTAAAGTCCTTTTCGCTCTAGGACGCTTAGTTTAGGAGATATGGACAAAAGAAGTTTTTCATATAAAAATTTAAATTATTTTAGGTTTTGGGTGGATTTTTCAATTTTTTGGGGGTGGTCACGAATTAAAGTCCTTTTCGCTCTAGGACGCATATTTAAGGAGATATGGGCAAAAGAAGTTTTTCATATAAAAAAATCAATTTTTTTAGGTTTTGGGTGGATTTTTCAATTTTTTGAGGGTGGTCACGAATTAAAGTCCTTTTCGCTCTAGGACGCATATTTAAGGAGATATGGGCAAAAGAAGTTTTTCATATAAAAAATTAAATTTTTTTAGGTTTTGGGTGGATTTTTCAATTTTTTGGGGTGGTCACGAATTAAAGTCCTTTTCGCTCTAGGACGCATATTTAAGGAGATATGGGCAAAAGAAGTTTTTCATATAAAAATTTCAATTTTTTTAGGTTTTGGGTGGATTTTTCAATTTTTTGGGGTGGTCACTAATTTAAGTCCTTTTCGCTCTAGGACGCATATTTAAGGAGATATGGGCAAAAGAAGTTTTTCATATAAAAATTTCATTTTTTTTAGGTTTTGGGTGGATTTTTCAATTTTTTGGGGTGGTCACGAATTAAAGTCCTTTTCGCTCTAGGACGCATATTTAAGGAGATATGGGCAAAAGAAGTTTTTCATATAAAAATTAAATTTTTTTTAGGTTTTGGGTGGATTTTTCAATTTGTGAGGGTGGTCACGAATTAAATTCCTTTTCGCTCTAGGACGCATATTTAAGGAGATATGGGCAAAAGAAGTTTTTCATATAAAAATTTCAATTTTTTTAGGTTTTGGGTGGATTTTTCACTTTTTTGAGGGTGGTCACGAATTAAAGTCCTTTTCGCTCTAGGACGCATATTTAAGGAGATATGGGCAAAAGAAGTTTTTCATATAAAAATTTCAATTTTTTTAGGTTTTGGGTGGATTTTTCAATTTTTTGAGGGTGGTCACGAATTAAAGTCCTTTTCGCTCTAGGACGCATATTTAAGGAGATATGGGCAAAAGAAGTTTTTCATATAAAAATTCAATTTTTTTAGGTTTTGGGTGGATTTTTCAATTTTTTGGGGTGGTCACTAATTTAAGTCCTTTTCGCTCTAGGACGCATATTTAAGGAGATATGGGCAAAAGAAGTTTTTCATATAAAAATTTCAATTTTTTTAGGTTTTGGGTGGATTTTTCAATTTTTTGAGGGTGGTCACAAATTAAAGTCCTTTTCGCTCTAGGACGCATATTTAAGGAGATATGGGCAAAAGAAGTTTTTCATATAAAAATTTCAATTTTTGTAGGTTTTGGGTGGATTTTTCACTTTTTTGAGGGTGGTCACGAATTAAAGTCCTTTTCGCTCTAGGACGCATATTTAAGGAGATATGGGCAAAAGAAGTTTTTCATATAAAAATTTCAATTTTTTTAGGTTTTGGGTGGATTTTTCAATTTTTTGAGGGTGGTCACGAATTAAAGTCCTTTTCGCTCTAGGACGCATATTTAAGGAGATATGGGCAAAAGAAGTTTTTCATATAAAAATTTACATTTTTTTAGGTTTTGGGTGGATTTTTCAATTTTTTGAGGGTGGTCACGAATTAAAGTCCTTTTCGCTCTAGAACGCATATTTAAGGAGATATGGGCAAAAGAAGTTTTTTATATAAAAATTTCAATTTTTTTAGGTTTTGGGTGGATTTTCCAATTTTTTGGGGGTGGTCACGAATTAAAGTCCTTTTCGCTCTAGGGCGCATATTTAAGGAGATATGGGCAAAATAAGTTTTTCATATAAAAATTTAAATTTTTTTAGGTTTTGGGTGGATTTTTCAATTTTTTGAGGGTGGTCACGAATTAAAGTCCTTTTCGCTCTAGGACGCATATTTAAGGAGATATGGGCAAAAGAAGTTTTTTATATAAAAATTTCAATTTTTTTAGGTTTTGGGTGGATTTTCCAATTTTTTGGGGGTGGTCACGAATTAAAGTCCTTTTCGCTCTAGGACGCTTAGTTTAGGAGATATGGGCAAAAGAAGTTTTTCGTATAAAAATTTCAATTTTTTTAGGTTTTGGGTGGATTTTTCAATTTTTTGAGGGTGGTCACGAATTAAAGTCCTTTTCGCTCTAGGACGCATATTTAAGGAGATATGGGCAAAAGAAGTTTTTCATATAAAAAATTCAATTTTTTTAGGTTTTGGGTGGATTTTTCAATTTTTTGAGGGTGGTCACGAATTAAAGTCCTTTTTGCTCTAGGACGCATATTTAAGGAGATATGGGCAAAAGAAGTTTTTTATATAAAAATTTCACTTTTTTTAGGTTTTGGGTGGATTTTGCAATTTTTCGGGGGTGGTCACGAATTAAAGTCCTTTTCGCTCTAGGACGCTTAGTTTAGGAGATATGGGCAAAAGAAGTTTTTCATATAAAAATTTCAATTTTTTTAGGTTTTGGGTGGATTTTTCAATTTTTTGAGGGTGGTCACGAATTAAAGTCCTTTTCGCTCTAGGACGCATATTTAAGGAGATATGGGCAAAAGAAGTTTTTTATATAAAAATTTCAATTTTTTTAGGTTTTGGGTGGATTTTCCAATTTTTTGGGGGTGGTCACGAATTAAAGTCCTTTTCGCTCTAGGACGCATATTTAAGGAGATATGGGCAAAAGAAGTTTTTCATATAAAAATTTAAATTTTTTTAGGTTTTGGGTGGATTTTTCACTTTTTTGAGGGTGGTCACGAATTAAAGTCCTTTTCGCTCTAGGACGCATATTTAAGGAGATATGGGCAAAAGAAGTTTTTCATAAAAAAAATTCAATTTTTTTAGGTTTTGGGTGGATTTTTCAATTTTTTGAGGGTGGTCACGAATTAAAGTCCTTTTCGCTCTAGGACGCATATTTAAGGAGATATGGGCAAAAGAAGTTTCTCATATAAAAATTTCAATTTTTTTAGGTTTTGGGTGGATTTTTCAATTTTTTGAGGGTGGTCACGAATTAAAGTCCTTTTCGCTCTAGGACGCATATTTAAGGAGATATGGGCAAAAGAAGTTTTTTATATAAAAATTTCAATTTTTTTAGGTTTTGAGTGGATTTTGCAATTTTTTGGGGGTGGTCACGAATTAAAGTCCTTTTCGCTCTAGGACGCTTAGTTTAGGAGATATGGGCAAAAGAAGTTTTTCATATAAAAATTTCAATTTTTTTAGGTTTTGGGTGGATTTTTCAATTTTTTGAGGGTGGTCACGAATTTAAGTCCTTTTCGCTCTAGGACGCATATTTAAGGAGATATGGGCAAAAGAAGTTTTTCACGTAAAAATTTAAATTATTTTAGGTTTTGGGTGGATTTTTCAATTTTTTGGGGGTGGTCACGAATTAAAGTCCTTTTCGCTCTAGGACGCATATTTAAGGAGATATGGGCAAAAGAAGTTTTTCATATAAAAATTTCAATTTTTTTAGGTTTTGGGTGGATTTTTCAATTTTTTGAGGGTGGTCACGAATTAAAGTCCTTTTCGCTCTAGGACGCATATTTAAGGAGATATGGGCAAAAGAAGTTTTTCATATAAAAATTTCAATTTTTTTAGGTTTTGGGTGGATTTTTCAATTTTTTGAGGGTGGTCACGAATTAAAGTCCTTTTCGCTCTAGGACGCATATTTAAGGAGATATGGGCTAAAGAAGTTTTTGATATAAAAATTTCATTTTTTTTAGGTTTTGGGTGGATTTTTCAATTTTTTGAGGGTGGTCACGAATTAAAGTCCTTTTCGCTCTAGGACGCTTAGTTTAGGAGATATGGACAAAAGAAGTTTTTCATATAAAAATTTAAATTATTTTAGGTTTTGGGTGGATTTTTCAATTTTTTGGGGGTGGTCACGAATTAAAGTCCTTTTCGCTCTAGGACGCATATTTAAGGAGATATGGGCAAAAGAAGTTTTTCATATAAAAAAATCAATTTTTTTAGGTTTTGGGTGGATTTTTCAATTTTTTGAGGGTGGTCACGAATTAAAGTCCTTTTCGCTCTAGGACGCATATTTAAGGAGATATGGGCAAAAGAAGTTTTTCATATAAAAAATTAAATTTTTTTAGGTTTTGGGTGGATTTTTCAATTTTTTGGGGTGGTCACGAATTAAAGTCCTTTTCGCTCTAGGACGCATATTTAAGGAGATATGGGCAAAAGAAGTTTTTCATATAAAAATTTCAATTTTTTTAGGTTTTGGGTGGATTTTTCAATTTTTTGGGGTGGTCACTATTTTAAGTCCTTTTCGCTCTAGGACGCATATTTAAGGAGATATGGGCAAAAGAAGTTTTTCATATAAAAATTTCATTTTTTTTAGGTTTTGGGTGGATTTTTCAATTTTTTGGGGTGGTCACGAATTAAAGTCCTTTTCGCTCTAGGACGCATATTTAAGGAGATATGGGCAAAAGAAGTTTTTCATATAAAAATTAAATTTTTTTTAGGTTTTGGGTGGATTTTTCAATTTGTGAGGGTGGTCACGAATTAAATTCCTTTTCGCTCTAGGACGCATATTTAAGGAGATATGGGCAAAAGAAGTTTTTCATATAAAAATTTCAATTTTTTTAGGTTTTGGGTGGATTTTTCACTTTTTTGAGGGTGGTCACGAATTAAAGTCCTTTTCGCTCTAGGACGCATATTTAAGGAGATATGGGCAAAAGAAGTTTTTCATATAAAAATTTCAATTTTTTTAGGTTTTGGGTGGATTTTTCAATTTTTTGAGGGTGGTCACGAATTAAAGTCCTTTTCGCTCTAGGACGCATATTTAAGGAGATATGGGCAAAAGAAGTTTTTCATATAAAAATTCAATTTTTTTAGGTTTTGGGTGGATTTTTCAATTTTTTGGGGTGGTCACTAATTTAAGTCCTTTTCGCTCTAGGACGCATATTTAAGGAGATATGGGCAAAAGAAGTTTTTCATATAAAAATTTCAATTTTTTTAGGTTTTGGGTGGATTTTTCAATTTTTTGAGGGTGGTCACAAATTAAAGTCCTTTTCGCTCTAGGACGCATATTTAAGGAGATATGGGCAAAAGAAGTTTTTCATATAAAAATTTCAATTTTTGTAGGTTTTGGGTGGATTTTTCACTTTTTTGAGGGTGGTCACGAATTAAAGTCCTTTTCGCTCTAGGACGCATATTTAAGGAGATATGGGCAAAAGAAGTTTTTCATATAAAAATTTCAATTTTTTTAGGTTTTGGGTGGATTTTTCAATTTTTTGAGGGTGGTCACGAATTAAAGTCCTTTTCGCTCTAGGACGCATATTTAAGGAGATATGGGCAAAATAAGTTTTTCATATAAAAATTTACATTTTTTTAGGTTTTGGGTGGATTTTTCAATTTTTTGAGGGTGGTCACGAATTAAAGTCCTTTTCGCTCTAGAACGCATATTTAAGGAGATATGGGCAAAAGAAGTTTTTTATATAAAAATTTCAATTTTTTTAGGTTTTGGGTGGATTTTCCAATTTTTTGGGGGTGGTCACGAATTAAAGTCCTTTTCGCTCTAGGGCGCATATTTAAGGAGATATGGGCAAAATAAGTTTTTCATATAAAAATTTAAATTTTTTTAGGTTTTGGGTGGATTTTTCAATTTTTTGAGGGTGGTCACGAATTAAAGTCCTTTTCGCTCTAGGACGCATATTTAAGGAGATATGGACAAAAGAAGTTTTTTATATAAAAATTTCAATTTTTTTAGGTTTTGGGTGGATTTTCCAATTTTTTGGGGGTGGTCACGAATTAAAGTCCTTTTCGCTCTAGGACGCTTAGTTTAGGAGATATGGGCAAAAGAAGTTTTTCGTATAAAAATTTCAATTTTTTTAGGTTTTGGGTGGATTTTTCAATTTTTTGAGGGTGGTCACGAATTAAAGTCCTTTTCGCTCTAGGACGCATATTTAAGGAGATATGGGCAAAAGAAGTTTTTCATATAAAAAATTCAATTTTTTTAGGTTTTGGGTGGATTTTTCAATTTTTTGAGGGTGGTCACGAATTAAAGTCCTTTTTGCTCTAGGACGCATATTTAAGGAGATATGGGCAAAAGAAGTTTTTTATATAAAAATTTCACTTTTTTTAGGTTTTGGGTGGATTTTGCAATTTTTCGGGGGTGGTCACGAATTAAAGTCCTTTTCGCTCTAGGACGCTTAGTTTAGGAGATATGGGCAAAAGAAGTTTTTCATATAAAAATTTCAATTTTTTTAGGTTTTGGGTGGATTTTTCAATTTTTTGAGGGTGGTCACGAATTAAAGTCCTTTTCGCTCTAGGACGCATATTTAAGGAGATATGGGCAAAAGAAGTTTTTCACATAAAAATTTAAATTATTTTAGGTTTTGGGTGAATTTTTCAATTTTTTGGGGGTGGTCACGAATTAAAGTCCTTTTCGCTCTAGGACGCATATTTAAGGAGATATGGGCAAAAGAAGTTTTTCATATAAAAATTTAAATTTTTTTATGTTTTGGGTGGATTTTTCAATTTTTTGAGGGTGGTCACGAATTAAAGTCCTTTTCGCTCTAGGACGCATATTTAAGGAGATATGGGCAAAAGAAGTTTTTCATATAAAAATTTTAATTTTTTTAGGTTTTGGGTGGATTTTTCAATTTTTTGAGGGTGGTCACGAATTAAAGTCCTTTTCGCTCTAGGACGCATATTTAAGGAGATATGGGCAAAAGAAGTTTTTCATATAAAAATTTCATTTTTTTTGGTTTTGGGTGGATTTTTCAATTTTTTGAGGGTGGTCACGAATTAAAGTCCTTTTCGCTCTAGGACGCTTAGTTTAGGAGATATGGACAAAAGAAGTTTTCCATATAAAAATTTAAATTATTTTAGGTTTGGGTGGATTTTTCAATTTTTTGGGGGTGGTCACGAATTAAAGTCCTTTTCGCTCTAGGACGCATATTTAAGGAGATATGGGCAAAAGAAGTTTTTCATATAAAAAATTCAATTTTTTTTAGGTTTTGGGTGGATTTTTCAATTTTTTGAGGGTGGTCACGAATTAAAGTCCTTTTCGCTCTAGGACGCATATTTAAGGAGATATGGGCAAAAGAAGTTTTTCATATAAAAAATTAAATTTTTTTAGGTTTTGGGTGGATTTTTCAATTTTTTGGGGGTGGTCACGAATTAAAGTCCTTTTCGCTCTAGGACGCTTAGTTTAGGAGATATGGACAAAAGAAGTTTTTCATATAAAAATTTAAATTATTTTAGGTTTTGGGTGGATTTTTCAATTTTTTGGGGGTGGTCACGAATTAAAGTCCTTTTCGCTCTAGGACGCATATTTAAGGAGATATGGATAAAAGACGTTTTTCATATCAAAATTTCAATTTTTTTAGGTTTTGGGTGGATTTTTCAATTTTTTGGGGTGGTCACGAATTAAAGTCCTTTTCGCTCTAGGCCGCATATTTAAGGAGATATGGGCAAAAGAAGTTTTTCATAGAAAAATTAAAATTTTTTTAGGTTTTGGTTGGATTTTTCACTTTTTTGAGGGTGGTCACGAATTAAAGTCCTTTTCGCTCTAGGACGCATATTTAAGAAGATATGGGCAAAAGAAGTTTTTCATATAAAAATTTCAATTTTTTTAGGTTTTGGGTGGATTTTTCAATTTTTTGGGGGTGGTCACGAATTAAAGTCCTTTTCGCTCTAGGACGCATATTTAAGGAGATATGGGCAAAAGAAGTTTTTCATATAAAAATTTCAATTTGTTTAGGTTTTGGGTGGATTTTTCAATTTTTTGAGGGTGGTCACGAATTAAAGTCCTTTTCGCTCTAGGACGCATATTTAAGGAGATATGGGCAAAAGAAGTTTTTCATATAAAAATTTCAATTTTTTTAGGTTTTGGGTGGATTTTTCAATTTTTTGAGGGTGGTCACGAATTAAACTCCTTTTCGCTCTAGGACGCATATTTAAGGAGATATGGGCAAAAGAAGTTTTTCATATAAAAATTTAAATTTTTTTAGGCTCTAGGACGCATATTTAAGGAGATATGGGCAAAAGAAGTTTTTTATATAAAAATTTCAATTTTTTTAGGTTTTGGGTGGATTTTCCAATTTTTTGGGGGTGGTCACGAATTAAAGTCCTTTTCGCTCTAGGACGCATATTTAAGGAGATATGGGCAAAAGAAGTTTTTCATATAAAAATTTAAATTTTTTTAGGTTTTGGGTGGATTTTTCAATTTTTTGAGGGTGGTCACGAATTAAAGTCCTTTTCGCTCTAGGACGCATATTTAAGGAGATATGGGCAAAAGAAGTTTTTTATATAAAAATTTCAATTTTTTTAGGTTTTGGGTGGATTTTCCAATTTTTTGGGGGTGGTCACGAATTAAAGTCCTTTTCGCTCTAGGACGCATATTTAAGGAGATATGGGCAAAAGAAGTTTTTCACATACAAATTTAAATTATTTTAGGTTTTGGGTGGATTTTTCAATTTTTTGGGGGTGGTCACGAATTAAAGCCCTTTTCGCTCTAGGACGCATATTTAAGGAGATATGGGCAAAAGAAGTTTTTCATATAAAAATTCAATTTTTTTAGGTTTTGGGTGGATTTTGGTCACTAATTTAAGTCCTTTTCGCTCTAGGACGCATATTTAAGGAGATATGGGCAAAAGAAGTTTTTCATATAAAAATTTAAATTTTTTTAGGTTTTGGGTGGATTTTTCAATTTTTTGAGGGTGGTCACGAATTAAAGTCCTTTTCGCTCTAGGACGCATATTTAAGGAGATATGGGCAAAAGAAGTTTTTCATATAAAAATTTAAATTTTTTTAGGTTTTGGGTGGATTTTTCAATTTTTTGAGGGTGGTCACGAATTAAAGTCCTTTTCGCTCTAGGACGCATATTTAAGGAGATATGGGCAAAAGAAGTTTTTCATATAAAAATTTAAATTTTTTTAGGTTTTGGGTGGATTTTTCAATTTTTTGAGGGTGGTCACGATTTAAAGTCCTTTTCGCTCTAGGACGCATATTTAAGGAGATATGGGCAAAAGAAGTTTTTCATATAAAAATTAAAATTTTTTAGGTTTTGGGTGGATTTTTCAATTTTTTGAGGGTGGTCACAAATTAAAGTCCTTTTCGCTCTAGGACGCATATTTAAGGAGATATGGGCAAAAGAAGTTTTTCATATAAAAATTTCAATTTTTTTAGGTTTTGGGTGGATTTTTCAATTTTTTGAGGGTGGTCACGAATTAAAGTCCTTTTCGCTCTAGGACGCATATTTAAGGAGATATGGGCAAAAGAAGTTTTTCATATAAAAATTTAAATTTTTTTAGGTTTTGGGTGGATTTTTCAATTTTTTGAGGGTGGTCACGAATTAAAGTCCTTTTCGCTCTAGGACGCATATTTAAGGAGATATGGGCAAAAGAAGTTTTTCATATAAAAAATTAAATTATTTTAGGTTTTGGGTGGATTTTTCAATTTTTTGAGGGTGGTCACGAATTAAAGTCCTTTTCGCTCTAGGACGCATATTTAAGGAGATATGGGCAAAAGAAGTTTTTCATATAAAAATTTAAATTTTTTTAGGTTTTGGGTGGATTTTTCAATTTTTTGAGGGTGGTCACGAATTAAAGTCCTTTTCGCTCTAGGACGCATATTTAAGGAGATATGGGCAAAAGAAGTTTTTCATATAAAAAATTAAATTATTTTAGGTTTTGGGTGGATTTTTCAATTTTTTGAGGGTGGTCACGAATTAAAGCCCTTTTCGCTCTAGGACGCATATTTAAGGAGATATGGGCAAAAGAAGTTTTTCATATAAAAATTCATTTTTTTTAGGTTTTGGGTGGATTTTTCAATTTTTTGAGGGTGGTCACAAATTAAAGTCCTTTTCGCTCTAGGACGCATATTTAAGGAGATATGGGCAAAAGAAGTTTTTCATATAAAAATTTCATTTTTTTAGGTTTTGGGTGGATTTTTCAATTTTTTGAGGGTGGTCACGAATTAAAGCCCTTTTCGCTCTAGGACGCATATTTAAGGAGATATGGGCAAAAGAAGTTTTTCATATAAAAATTTAAATTATTTTAGGTTTTGGGTGGATTTTCCAATTTTTTGAGGGTGGTCACGAATTAAAGTCCTTTTCGCTATAGGACGCATATTTAAGGAGATATGGGCAAAAGAAGTTTTTCATATAAAAATTTCAATTTTTTTAGGTTTTGGGTGGATTTTTCAATTTTTTGAGGGTGGTCACGAATTAAAGTCCTTTTCGCTCTAGGACGCATATTTAAGGAGATATGGGCAAAAGAAGTTTTTCATATAAAAATTTAAATTTTTTTAGGTTTTGGGTGGATTTTTCAATTTTTTGAGGGTGGTCACGAATTAAAGTCCTTTTCGCTCTAGGACGCATATTTAAGGAGATATGGGCAAAAGAAGTTTTTCATATAAAAAATTAAATTATTTTAGGTTTTGGGTGGATTTTTCAATTTTTTGAGGGTGGTCACGAATTAAAGTCCTTTTCGCTCTAGGACGCATATTTAAGGAGATATGGGCAAAAGAAGTTTTTCATATAAAAATTTAAATTTTTTTAGGTTTTGGGTGGATTTTTCAATTTTTTGAGGGTGGTCACGAATTAAAGTCCTTTTCGCTCTAGGACGCATATTTAAGGAGATATGGGCAAAAGAAGTTTTTCATATAAAAATTTCATTTTTTTAGGTTTTGGGTGGATTTTTTAATTTTTTGAGGGTGGTCACGAATTAAAGCCCTTTTCGCTCTAGGACGCATATTTAAGGAGATATGGGCAAAAGAAGTTTTTCATATAAAAATTTAAATTATTTTAGGTTTTGGGTGGATTTTTCAATTTTTTGAGGGTGGTCACGAATTAAAGTCCTTTTCGCTCTAGGACGCATATTTAAGGAGATATGGGCAAAAGAAGTTTTTCATATAAAAAATTAAATTATTTTAGGTTTTGGGTGGATTTTTCAATTTTTTGAGGGTGGTCACGAATTAAAGTCCTTTTCGCTCTAGGACGCTTAGTTTAGGAGATATGGGCAAAAGAAGTTTTTCATATAAAAAATTAAATTATTTTAGGTTTTGGGTGGATTTTTCAATTTTTTGAGGGTGGTCACGAATTAAAGTCCTTTTCGCTCTAGGACGCATATTTAAGGAGATATGGGCAAAAGAAGTTTTTCATACAAAAAATTAATTTTTTTTAGGTTTTGGGTGGATTTTTCAATTTTTTGGGGTGGTCACGAATTTAAGTCCTTTTCGCTATAGGACGCATATTTAAGGAGATATGGGCAAAAGACGTTTTTCATATAAAAATTAAAATTTTTTTAGGTTTTGGGTGGATTTTTCAATTTTTTGAGGGTGGTCACGAATTAAAGTCCTTTTCGCTCTAGGACGCATATTTAAGGAGATATGGGCAAAAGAAGTTTTTCATATAAAAATTTAAATTATTTTAGGTTTTGGGTGGATTTTTCAATTTTTTGAGGGTGGTCACGAATTAAAGTCCTTTTCGCTCTAGGACGCATATTTAAGGAGATATGGGCAAAAGGAGTTTTTCATATAAAAATTTAAATTTTTTTAGGTTTTGGGTGGATTTTTCAATTTTTTGAGGGTGGTCACGAATTAAAGTCCTTTTCGCTCTAGGACGCATATTTAAGGAGATATGGACAAAAGAAGTTTTTCATACAAAAAATTTATTTTTTTTAGGTTTTGGGTGGATTTTTCAATTTTTTGGGGTGGTCACGAATTTAAGTCCTTTTCGCTATAGGACGCATATTTAAGGAGATATGGGCAAAAGAAGTTTTTCATATAAAAATTTCAATTTTTTTAGGTTTTGGGTGGATTTTTCAATTTTTTTAGGGTGGTCACGAATTAAAGTCCTTTTCGCTCTAGGACGCATATTTAAGGAGATATGGGCAAAAGAAGTTTTTCATATAAAAATTTAAATTTTTTTAGGTTTTGGGTGGATTTTTCAATTTTTTGAGGGTGGTCACGAATTAAAGTCCTTTTCGCTCTAGGACGCATATTTAAGGAGATATGGACAAAAGAAGTTTTTCATACAAAAAATTAATTTTTTTTAGGTTTTGGGTGGATTTTTCAATTTTTTGAGGGTGGTCACGAATTAAAGCCCTTTTAGCTCTAGGACGCATATTTAAGGAGATATGGGCAAAAGAAGTTTTTCATATAAAAATTCATTTTTTTTAGGTTTTGGGTGCATTTTTCAATTTTTTGAGGGTGGTCACAAATTAAAGTCCTTTTCGCTCTAGGACGCATATTTAAGGAGATATGGGCAAAAGAAGTTTTTCATATAAAAATTTAAATTATTTTAGGTTTTGGGTGGATTTTTCAATTTTTTGAGGGTGGTCACGATTTAAAGTCCTTTTCGCTCTAGGACGCATATTTAAGGAGATATGGGCAAAAGAAGTTTTTCATATAAAAAATTAAATTATTTTAGGTTTTGGGTGGATTTTTCAATTTTTTGAGGGTGGTCACGAATTAAAGCCCTTTTAGCTCTAGGACGCATATTTAAGGAGATATGGGCAAAAGAAGTTTTTCATATAAAAATTCATTTTTTTTAGGTTTTGGGTGGATTTTTCAATTTTTTGGGTGTGGTCACGAATTAAAGTCCTTTTCGCTCTAGGACGCATATTTAAGGAGATATGGGCAAAAGAAGTTTTTCATATAAAAATTTCAATTTGTTTAGGTTTTGGGTGGATTTTTCAATTTTTTGAGGGTGGTCACGAATTAAAGTCCTTTTCGCTCTAGGACGCATATTTAAGGAGATATGGGCAAAAGAAGTTTTTCATATAAAAATTCATTTTTTTTTAGGTTTTGGGTGGATTTTTCAATTTTTTGAGGGTGGTCACGAATTAAAGTCCTTTTCGCTCTAGGACGCATATTTAAGGAGATATGGGCAAAAGAAGTTTTTCATATAAAAATTTCATTTTTTTAGGTTTTGGGTGGATTTTTCAATTTTTTGAGGGTGGTCACGAATTAAAGTCCTTTTCGCTCTAGGACGCATATTTAAGGAGATATGGGCAAAAGAAGTTTTTCATATAAAAATTTCATTTTTTTAGGTTTTGGGTGGATTTTTCAATTTTTTGAGGGTGGTCACGAATTAAAGCCCTTTTCGCTCTAGGACGCATATTTAAGGAGATATGGGCAAAAGAAGTTTTTCATATCAAAAATTAAATTATTTTAGGTTTTGGGTGGATTTTTCAATTTTTTGAGGGTGGTCACGAATTAAAGCCCTTTTCGCTCTAGGACGCATATTTAAGGAGATATGGGCAAAAGAAGTTTTTCATATAAAAATTTAAATTTTTTTAGGTTTTGGGTGGATTTTTCAATTTTTTCAGGGTGGTCACGAATTAAAGCCCTTTTCGCTCTAGGACGCATATTTAAGGAGATATGGACAAAATAAGTTTTTCATATAAAAATTTAAATTATTTTAGGTTTTGGGTGGATTTTTCAATTTTTTGAGGGTGGTCACGAATTAAAGTCCTTTTCGCTATAGAACGCTTAGTTTAGGAGATATGGGCAAAAGAAGTTTTTCATATAAAAATTTAAATTTTTTTTAGGTTTTGGGTGGATTTTTCAATTTTTTGAGGGTGGTCACGAATTAAAGTCCTTTTCGCTCTAGGACGCATATTTAAGGAGATATGGGCAAAAGAAGTTTTTCATATAAAAATTTCAATTTTTTTAGGTTTTGGGTGGATTTTTCAATTTTTTGAGGGTGGTCACGAATTAAAGTCCTTTTCGCTCTAGGACGCATATTTAAGGAGATATGGGCAAAAGAAGTTTTTCATATAAAAATTCATTTTTTTAGGTTTTGGGTGGATTTTTAAATTTTTTCAGGGTGGTCACGAATTAAAGCCCTTTTCGCTCTAGGACGCATATTTAAGGAGATATGGACAAAATAAGTTTTTCATATAAAAATTTAAATTATTTTAGGTTTTGGGTGGATTTTTCAATTTTTTGAGGGTGGTCACGAATTAAAGTCCTTTTCGCTATAGAACGCTTAGTTTAGGAGATATGGGCAAAAGAAGTTTTTCATATAAAAATTTAAATTTTTTTTAGGTTTTGGGTGGATTTTTCAATTTTTTGAGGGTGGTCACGAATTAAAGTCCTTTTCGCTCTAGGACGCATATTTAAGGAGATATGGGCAAAAGAAGTTTTTCATATAAAAATTTCAATTTGTTTAGGTTTTGGGTGGATTTTTCAATTTTTTGAGGGTGGTCACGAATTAAAGTCCTTTTCGCTCTAGGACGCATATTTAAGGAGATATGGGCAAAAGAAGTTTTTCATATAAAAATTCATTTTTTTTTAGGTTTTGGGTGGATTTTTCAATTTTTTGAGGGTGGTCACGAATTAAAGTCCTTTTCGCTCTAGGACGCATATTTAAGGAGATATGGGCAAAAGAAGTTTTTCATATAAAAATTTCATTTTTTTAGGTTTTGGGTGGATTTTTCAATTTTTTGAGGGTGGTCACGAATTAAAGTCCTTTTCGCTCTAGGACGCATATTTAAGGAGATATGGGCAAAAGAAGTTTTTCATATAAAAATTTCATTTTTTTAGGTTTTGGGTGGATTTTTCAATTTTTTGAGGGTGGTCACGAATTAAAGCCCTTTTCGCTCTAGGACGCATATTTAAGGAGATATGGGCAAAAGAAGTTTTTCATATCAAAAATTAAATTATTTTAGGTTTTGGGTGGATTTTTCAATTTTTTGAGGGTGGTCACGAATTAAAGCCCTTTTCGCTCTAGGACGCATATTTAAGGAGATATGGGCAAAAGAAGTTTTTCATATAAAAATTTAAATTTTTTTAGGTTTTGGGTGGATTTTTCAATTTTTTCAGGGTGGTCACGAATTAAAGCCCTTTTCGCTCTAGGACGCATATTTAAGGAGATATGGACAAAATAAGTTTTTCATATAAAAATTTAAATTATTTTAGGTTTTGGGTGGATTTTTCAATTTTTTGAGGGTGGTCACGAATTAAAGTCCTTTTCGCTATAGAACGCTTAGTTTAGGAGATATGGGCAAAAGAAGTTTTTCATATAAAAATTTAAATTTTTTTTAGGTTTTGGGTGGATTTTTCAATTTTTTGAGGGTGGTCACGAATTAAAGTCCTTTTCGCTCTAGGACGCATATTTAAGGAGATATGGGCAAAAGAAGTTTTTCATATAAAAATTTCAATTTTTTTAGGTTTTGGGTGGATTTTTCAATTTTTTGAGGGTGGTCACGAATTAAAGTCCTTTTCGCTCTAGGACGCATATTTAAGGAGATATGGGCAAAAGAAGTTTTTCATATAAAAATTCATTTTTTTTAGGTTTTGGGTGGATTTTTCAATTTTTTGGTGGTGGTCACGAATTAAAGTCCTTTTCGCTCTAGGACGCATATTTAAGGAGATATGGGCAAAAGAAGTTTTTCATATAAAAATTTAAATTATTTTAGGTTTTGGGTGGATTTTTCAATTTTTTGAGGGTGGTCACGAATTAAAGTCCTTTTCGCTCTAGGACGCATATTTAAGGAGATATGGGCAAAAGAAGTTTTTCATATAAAAATTTCATTTTTTTAGGTTTTGGGTGGATTTTTCAATTTTTTGAGGGTGGTCACGAATTAAAGCCCTTTTCGCTCTAGGACGCATATTTAAGGAGATATGGGCAAAAGAAGTTTTTCATATAAAAATTTAAATTATTTTAGGTTTTGGGTGGATTTTTCAATTTTTTGAGGGTGGTCACGAATTAAAGTCCTTTTCGCTCTAGGACGCATATTTAAGGAGATATGGGCAAAAGAAGTTTTTCATATAAAAATTTAAATTATTTTAGGTTTTGGGTGGATTTTTCAATTTTTTGAGGGTGGTCACGAATTAAAGTCCTTTTCGCTCTAGGACGCATATTTAAGGAGATATGGGCAAAAGAAGTTTTTCATATAAAAATTCATTTTTTTTAGGTTTTGGGTGGATTTTTCAATTTTTTGGTGGTGGTCACGAATTAAAGTCCTTTTCGCTCTAGGACGCATATTTAAGGAGATATGGGCAAAAGAAGTTTTTCATATAAAAATTTAAATTATTTTAGGTTTTGGGTGGATTTTTCAATTTTTTGAGGGTGGTCACGAATTAAAGTCCTTTTCGCTCTAGGACGCATATTTAAGGAGATATGGGCAAAAGAAGTTTTTCATATAAAAATTTCATTTTTTTAGGTTTTGGGTGGATTTTTCAATTTTTTGAGGGTGGTCACAAATTAAAGTCCTTTTCGCTCTAGGACGCATATTTAAGGAGATATGGGCAAAAGAAGTTTTTCGTATAAAAATTTAAATTATTTTAGGTCTTGGGTGGATTTTTCAATTTTTTGAGGGTGGTCACGAATTAAAGTCCTTTTCGCTCTAGGACGCATATTTAAGGAGATATGGGCAAAAGAAGTTTTTCATATAAAAATTTCAATTTTTTTAGGTTTTGGGTGGATTTTTCAATTTTTTGAGGGTGGTCACGAATTAAAGTCCTTTTCGCTCTAGGACGCATATTTAAGGAGATATGGGCAAAAGAAGTTTTTCATATAAAAAATTAAATTATTTTAGGTTTTGGGTGGATTTTTCAATTTTTTGAGGGTGGTCACGAATTAAAGTCCTTTTCGCTCTAGGACGCATATTTAAGGAGATATGGGCAAAAGAAGTTTTTCATATAAAAATTAAAATTTTTTTAGGTTTTGGGTGGATTTTTCAATTTTTTGAGGGTAGTCACGAATTAAAGCCCTTTTAGCTCTAGGACGCATATTTAAGGAGATATGGGCAAAAGAAGTTTTTCGTATAAAAATTTAAATTATTTTAGGTCTTGGGTGGATTTTTCAATTTTTTGAGGGTGGTCACGAATTAAAGTCCTTTTCACTCTAGGACGCATATTTAAGGAGATATGGGCAAAAGAAGTTTTTCATATAAAAATTTAAATTATTTTAGGTTTTGGGTGGATTTTTCAATTTTTTGAGGGTGGTCACAAATTAAAGTCCTTTTCGCTCTAGGACGCATATTTAAGGAGATATGGGCAAAAGAAGTTTTTCATATAAAAATTCATTTTTTTTAGGTTTTGGGTGGATTTTTCAATTTTTTGAGGGTGGTCACAAATTAAAGTCCTTTTCGCTCTAGGACGCATATTTAAGGAGATATGGGCAAAAGAAGTTTTTCATATAAAAATTCATTTTTTTTAGGTTTTGGGTGGATTTTTCAATTTTTTGAGGGTGGTCACGAATTAAAGTCCTTTTCGCTCTAGGACGCATATTTAAGGAGATATGGGCAAAAGAAGTTTTTCATATAAAAATTCATTTTTTTTAGGTTTTGGGTGGATTTTTCAATTTTTTGAGGGTGGTCACGAATTAAAGTCCTTTTCGCTCTAGGACGCATATTTAAGGAGATATGGGCAAAAGAAGTTTTTCGTATAAAAATTTAAATTATTTTAGGTCATGGGTGGATTTTTCAATTTTTTGAGGGTGGTCACGAATTAAAGTCCTTTTCGCTCTAGGACGCATATTTAAGGAGATATGGGCAAAAGAAGTTTTTCATATAAAAATTTCAATTTTTTTAGGTTTTGGGTGGATTTTTCAATTTTTTGAGGGTGGTCACAAATTAAAGTCCTTTTCGCTCTAGGACGCATATTTAAGGAGATATGGGCAAAAGAAGTTTTTCATATAAAAATTTAAATTTTTTTAGGTTTTGGGTGGATTTTTCAATTTTTTGAGGGTGGTCACGAATTAAAGTCCTTTTCGCTCTAGGACGCATATTTAAGGAGATATGGGCAAAAGAAGTTTTTCATATAAAAATTCATTTTTTTTAGGTTTTGGGTGGATTTTTCAATTTTTTGAGGGTGGTCACAAATTAAAGTCCTTTTCGCTCTAGGACGCATATTTAAGGAGATATGGGCAAAAGAAGTTTTTCGTATAAAAATTTAAATTATTTTAGGTCTTGGGTGGATTTTTCAATTTTTTGAGGGTGGTCACGAATTAAAGTCCTTTTCGCTCTAGGACGCATATTTAAGGAGATATGGGCAAAAGAAGTTTTTCATATAAAAATTTCAATTTTTTTAGGTTTTGGGTGGATTTTTCAATTTTTTGAGGGTGGTCACGAATTAAAGTCCTTTTCGCTCTAGGACGCATATTTAAGGAGATATGGGCAAAAGAAGTTTTTCATATAAAAAATTAAATTATTTTAGGTTTTGGGTGGATTTTTCAATTTTTTGAGGGTGGTCACGAATTAAAGTCCTTTTCGCTCTAGGACGCATATTTAAGGAGATATGGGCAAAAGAAGTTTTTCATATAAAAATTAAAATTTTTTTAGGTTTTGGGTGGATTTTTCAATTTTTTGAGGGTGGTCACGAATTAAAGCCCTTTTAGCTCTAGGACGCATATTTAAGGAGATATGGGCAAAAGAAGTTTTTCGTATAAAAATTTAAATTATTTTAGGTTTTGGGTGGATTTTTCAATTTTTTGAGGGTGGTCACGAATTAAAGTCCTTTTCGCTCTAGGACGCATATTTAAGGAGATATGGGCAAAAGAAGTTTTTCATATAAAAATTTAAATTATTTTAGGTTTTGGGTGGATTTTTCAATTTTTTGAGGGTGGTCACGAATTAAAGTCCTTTTCGCTCTAGGACGCATATTTAAGGAGATATGGGCAAAAGAAGTTTTTCATATAAAAATTTCAATTTTTTTAGGTTTTGGGTGGATTTTTCAATTTTTTGAGGGTGGTCACGAATTAAAGCCCTTTTCGCTCTAGGACGCATATTTAAGGAGATATGGGCAAAAGAAGTTTTTCATATAAAAATTTAAATTATTTTAGGTTTTGGGTGGATTTTTCAATTTTTTGAGGGTGGTCACGAATTAAAGTCCTTTTCGCTCTAGGACGCATATTTAAGGAGATATGGGCAAAAGAAGTTTTTCATATAAAAATTTAAATTATTTTAGGTTTTGGGTGGATTTTTCAATTTTTTGAGGGTGGTCACGAATTAAAGTCCTTTTCGCTCTAGGACGCATATTTAAGGAGATATGGGCAAAAGAAGTTTTTCATATAAAAATTTCATTTTTTTAGGTTTTGGGTGGATTTTTCAATTTTTTGAGGGTGGTCACGAATTACAGTCCTTTTCGCTCTAGGACGCATATTTAAGGAGATATGGGCAAAAGAAGTTTTTCATATAAAAATTTAAATTTTTTTAGGTTTTGGGTGGATTTTTCAATTTTTTGAGGGTGGTCACGAATTAAAGTCCTTTTCGCTCTAGGACGCATATTTAAGGAGATATGGGCAAAAGAAGTTTTTCATATAAAAAATTAAATTATTTTAGGTTTTGGGTGGATTTTTCAATTTTTTGAGGGTGGTCACGAATTAAAGTCCTTTTCGCTCTAGGACGCATATTTAAGGAGATATGGGAAAAAGAAGTTTTTCATATAAAAATTCATTTTTTTTAGGTTTTGGGTGGATTTTTCAATTTTTTGAGGGTGGTCACAAATTAAAGTCCTTTTCGCTATAGGACGCATATTTAAGGAGATATGGACAAAAGAAGTTTTTCATACAAAAAATTAAATTATTTTAGGTTTTGGGTGGATTTTTCAATTTTTTGAGGGTGGTCACGAATTAAAGTCCTTTTCACTCTAGGACGCATATTTAAGGAGATATGGGCAAAAGAAGTTTTTCATATAAAAATTTAAATTATTTTAGGTTTTGGGTGGATTTTTCAATTTTTTGAGGGTGGTCACGAATTAAAGTCCTTTTCGCTCTAGGACGCATATTTAAGGAGATATGGGCAAAAGAAGTTTTTCATATAAAAATTTCATTTTTTTAGGTTTTGGGTGGATTTTTCAATTTTTTGAGGGTGGTCACGAATTAAAGTCCTTTTCGCTCTAGGACGCATATTTAAGGAGATATGGGCAAAAGAAGTTTTTCATATAAAAAATTAAATTATTTTAGGTTTTGGGTGGATTTTTCAATTTTTTGAGGGTGGTCACGAATTAAAGTCCTTTTCGCTCTAGGACGCATATTTAAGGATATATGGGCAAAAGAAGTTTTTCATATAAAAATTTAAATTATTTTAGGTTTTGGGTGGATTTTTCAATTTTTTGAGGGTGGTCACGAATTAAAGTCCTTTTCGCTCTAGGACGCATATTTAAGGAGATATGGGCAAAAGAAGTTTTTCATATAAAAATTAAAATTTTTTTAGGTTTTGGGTGGATTTTTCAATTTTTTGAGGGTGGTCACGAATTAAAGCCCTTTTAGCTCTAGGACGCATATTTAAGGAGATATGGGCAAAAGAAGTTTTTCATATAAAAATTTAAATTTTTTTAGGTTTTGGGTGGATTTTCCAATTTTTTGAGGGTGGTCACGAATTTAAGTCCTTTTCGCTATAGGACGCATATTTAAGGAGATATGGGCAAAAGAAGTTTTTCATATAAAAATTTCAATTATTTTAGGTTTTGGGTGGATTTTTCAATTTTTTGAGGGTGGTCACGAATTAAAGTCCTTTTCGCTCTAGGACGCTTAGTTTAGGAGATATGAGCAAAAGAAGTTTTTCATATAAAAATTAAATTTTTTTTAGGTTTTGGGTGGATTTTTCAATTTTTTGAGGGTGGTCACGAATTAAAGTCCTTTTCGCTCTAGGACGCATATTTAAGAAGATATGGGCAAAAGAAGTTTTTCATATAAAAATTTAAATTATTTTAGGTTTTGGGTGGATTTTTCAATTTTTTGAGGGTGGTCACAAATTAAAGTCCTTTTCGCTCTAGGACGCATATTTAAGGAGATATGGGCAAAAGAAGTTTTTCATATAAAAATTTAAATTATTTTAGGTTTTGGGTGGATTTTTCAATTTTTTGAGGGTGGTCACGAATTAAAGTCCTTTTCGCTCTAGGACGCATATTTAAGGAGATATGGACAAAAGAAGTTTTTCATACAAAAAATTAATTTTTTTTAGGTTTTGGGTGGATTTTTCAATTTTTTGGGGTGGTCACGAATTTAAGTCCTTTTCGCTATAGGACGCATATTTAAGGAGATATGGGCAAAAGAAGTTTTTCATATAAAAATTTCATTTTTTTAGGTTTTGGGTGGATTTTTCAATTTTTTGAGGGTGGTCACGATTTAAAGTCCTTTTCGCTCTAGGACGCATATTTAAGGAGATATGGGCAAAAGAAGTTTTTCATATAAAAATTTAAATTTTTTTAGGTTTTGGGTGGATTTTTCAATTTTTTGAGGGTGGTCACAAATTAAAGTCCTTTTAGCTCTAGGACGCATATTTAAGGAGATATGGGCAAAAGAAGTTTTTCATATAAAAAATTAAATTATTTTAGGTTTTGGGTGGATTTTTCAATTTTTTGGGGTGGTCACGAAATTAAGTCCTTTTCGCTCTAGGACGCATATTTAAGGAGATATGGGCAAAAGAAGTTTTTCATATAAAAATTTCATTTTTTTAGGTTTTGGGTGGATTTTTCAATTTTTTGAGGGTGGTCACGAATTAAAGCCCTTTTAGCTCTAGGATGCATATTTAAGGAGATATGGGCAAAAGAAGTTTTTCATATAAAAATTTCAATATTTTTAGGTTTTGGGTGGATTTTTCAATTTTTTGAGGGTGGTCACGAATTAAAGTCCTTTTCGCTCTAGGACGCATATTTAAGGAGATATGGACAAAAGAAGTTTTTCATATAAAAATTAAAATTTTTTTAGGTTTTGGGTGGATTTTTCAATTTTTTGGGGGTGGTCACGAATTAAAGTCCTTTTCGCTCTAGGACGCATATTTAAGGAGATATGGGCAAAAGAAGTTTTTCATATAAAAATTCAATATTTTTAGGTTTTGGGTGGATTTTTCAATTTTTTGAGGGTGGTCACGAATTAAAGTCCTTTTAGCTCTAGGACGCATATTTAAGGAGATATGGGCAAAAGAAGTTTTTCATATAAAAATTTCATTTTTTTAGGTTTTGGGTGGATTTTTCAATTTTTTGAGGGTGGTCACGAATTAAAGTCCTTTTCGCTCTAGGACGCATATTTAAGGAGATATGGGCAAAAGAAGTTTTTCATATAAAAAATTAAATTATTTTAGGTTTTGGGTGGATTTTTCAATTTTTTGGGGTGGTCACGAATTTAAGTCCTTTTCGCTATAGGACGCATATTTAAGGAGATATGGGCAAAAGAAGTTTTTCATATAAAAATTTAAATTATTTTAGGTTTTGGGTGGATTTTTCAATTTTTTGAGGGTGGTCACAAATTAAAGTCCTTTTAGCTCTAGGACGCATATTTAAGGAGATATGGGCAAAAGAAGTTTTTCATATAAAAAATTAAATTATTTTAGGTTTTGGGTGGATTTTTCAATTTTTTGGGGTGGTCACGAATTTAAGTCCTTTTCGCTCTAGGACGCATATTTAAGGAGATATGGGCAAAAGAAGTTTTTCATATAAAAATTTCATTTTTTTAGGTTTTGGGTGGATTTTTCAATTTTTTGAGGGTGGTCACGAATTAAAGCCCTTTTAGCTCTAGGACGCATATTTAAGGAGATATGGGCAAAAGAAGTTTTTCATATAAAAATTTCAATTTTTTTAGGTTTTGGGTGGATTTTTCAATTTTTTGAGGGTGGTCACGAATTAAAGTCCTTTTCGCTCTAGGACGCATATTTAAGGAGATATGGACAAAAGAAGTTTTTCATACAAAAAATTAATTTTTTTTAGGTTTTGGGTGGATTTTTCAATTTTTTGAGGGTGGTCACGAATTAAAGTCCTTTTCGCTCTAGGACGCATATTTAAGGAGATATGGGCAAAAGAAGTTTTTCATATAAAAATTCATTTTTTTTAGGTTTTGGGTGGATTTTTCAATTTTTTGAGGGTGGTCACAAATTAAAGTCCTTTTCGCTCTAGGACGCATATTTAAGGAGATATGGGCAAAAGAAGTTTTTCATATAAAAATTTAAATTTTTTTAGGTTTTGGGTGGATTTTTCAATTTTTTGAGGGTGGTCACGAATTAAAGCCCTTTTAGCTCTAGGACGCATATTTAAGGAGATATGGGCAAAAGAAGTTTTTCATATAAAAATTCATTTTTTTTAGGTTTTGGGTGGATTTTTCAATTTTTTGAGGGTGGTCACAAATTAAAGTCCTTTTCGCTCTAGGACGCATATTTAAGGAGATATGGGCAAAAGAAGTTTTTCATATAAAAATTTAAATTATTTTAGGTTTTGGGTGGATTTTTCAATTTTTTGAGGGTGGTCACGAATTAAAGTCCTTTTCGCTCTAGGACGCATATTTAAGGAGATATGGGCAAAAGAAGTTTTTCATATAAAAATTTCAATTTTTTTAGGTTTTGGGTGGATTTTTCAATTTTTTGAGGGTGGTCACAAATTAAAGTCCTTTTCGCTCTAGGACGCATATTTAAGGAGATATGGGCAAAAGAAGTTTTTCGTATAAAAATTTAAATTATTTTAGGTCTTGGGTGGATTTTTCAATTTTTTGAGGGTGGTCACGAATTAAAGTCCTTTTCGCTCTAGGACGCATATTTAAGGAGATATGGGCAAAAGAAGTTTTTCATATAAAAATTTCAATTTTTTTAGGTTTTGGGTGGATTTTTCAATTTTTTGAGGGTGGTCACGAATTAAAGTCCTTTTCGCTCTAGGACGCATATTTAAGGAGATATGGACAAAAGAAGTTTTTCATACAAAAAATTAATTTTTTTTAGGTTTTGGGTGGATTTTTCAATTTTTTGAGGGTGGTCACGAATTAAAGTCCTTTTCGCTATAGGACACATATTTAAGGAGATATGGACAAAAGAAGTTTTTCATACAAAAAATTAAATTATTTTAGGTTTTGGGTGGATTTTTTAATTTTTTGAGGGTGGTCACGAATTAAAGTCCTTTTCACTCTAGGACGCATATTTAAGGAGATATGGGCAAAAGAAGTTTTTCATATAAAAATTTAAATTTTTTTAGGTTTTGGGTGGATTTTTCAATTTTTTGAGGGTGGTCACGAATTAAAGTCCTTTTCGCTCTAGGACGCATATTTAAGGAGATATGGGAAAAAGAAGTTTTTCATATAAAAATTTAAATTATTTTAGGTTTTGGGTGGATTTTTCAATTTTTGAGGGTGGTCACGAATTAAAGTCCTTTTCGCTCTAGGACGCATATTTAAGGAGATATGGGCAAAAGAAGTTTTTCATATAAAAATTTAAATTATTTTAGGTTTTGGGTGGATTTTCCAATTTTTTGAGGGTGGTCACGAATTAAAGTCCTTTTCGCTCTAGGACGCATATTTAAGGAGATATGGGCAAAAGAAGTTTTTCATATAAAAATTAAAATTTTTTTAGGTTTTGGGTGGATTTTTCAATTTTTTGAGGGTGGTCACGAATTAAAGTCCTTTTCGCTCTAGGACGCATATTTAAGGAGATATGGGCAAAAGAAGTTTTTCGTATAAAAATTTAAATTTTTTTAGTTTTTGGGTGGATTTTTCAATTTTTTGAGGGTGGTCACAAATTAAAGTCCTTTTCGCTCTAGGACGCATATTTAAGGAGATATGGGCAAAAGAAGTTTTTCATATAAAAATTTAAATTTTTTTAGGTTTTGGGTGGATTTTTCAATTTTTTGAGGGTGGTCACGAATTAAAGTCCTTTTCGCTCTAGGACGCATATTTAAGGAGATATGGGAAAAAGAAGTTTTTCATATAAAAATTCATTTTTTTTAGGTTTTGGGTGGATTTTTCAATTTTTTGAGGGTGGTCACGAATTAAAGTCCTTTTCGCTCTAGGACGCATATTTAAGGAGATATGGGCAAAAGAAGTTTTTCATATAAAAAATTAAATTATTTTAGGTTTTGTGTGGATTTTTCAATTTTTTGGGGGTGGTCACGAATTAAAGTCCTTTTCGCTCTAGGACGCATATTTAAGGAGATATGGGCAAAAGAAGTTTTTCATATAAAAATTCAATATTTTTAGGTTTTGGGTGGATTTTTCAATTTTTTGAGGGTGGTCACGAATTAAAGCCCTTTTAGCTCTAGGACGCATATTTAAGGAGATATGGGAAAAAGAAGTTTTTCATATAAAAATTCATTTTTTTTAGGTTTTGGGTGGATTTTTCAATTTTTTGAGGGTGGTCACGAATTAAAGTCCTTTTCGCTCTAGGACGCATATTTAAGGAGATATGGGCAAAAGAAGTTTTTCATATAAAAATTAAAATTTTTTTAGGTTTTGGGTGGATTTTTCAATTTTTTGGGGGTGGTCACGAATTAAAGTCCTTTTCGCTCTAGGACGCATATTTAAGGAGATATGGGCAAAAGAAGTTTTTCATATAAAAATTCAATTTTTTTAGGTTTTGGGTGGATTTTTCAATTTTTTGAGGGTGGTCACGAATTAAAGTCCTTTTAGCTCTAGGACGCATATTTAAGGAGATATGGGCAAAAGAAGTTTTTCATATAAAAATTCATTTTTTTTAGGTTTTGGGTGGATTTTTCAATTTTTTGAGGGTGGTCACGATTTAAAGTCCTTTTCGCTCTAGGACGCATATTTAAGGAGATATGGGCAAAAGAAGTTTTTCATATAAAAATTTCATTTTTTTAGGTTTTGGGTGGATTTTTCAATTTTTTGAGGGTGGTCACGAATTAAAGTCCTTTTCGCTCTAGGACGCATATTTAAGGAGATATGGGCAAAAGAAGTTTTTCATATAAAAATTAAAATTTTTTTAGGTTTTGGGTGGATTTTTCAATTTTTTGAGGGTGGTCACGAATTAAAGTCCTTTTCGCTCTAGGACGCATATTTAAGGAGATATGGGCAAAAGAAGTTTTTCATATAAAAATTAAAATTTTTTTAGGTTTTGGGTGGATTTTTCAATTTTTTGAGGGTGGTCACGAATTAAAGTCCTTTTCGCTCTAGGACGCATATTTAAGGAGATATGGGCAAAAGAAGTTTTTCGTATAAAAATTAAAATTTTTTTAGGTTTTGGGTGGATTTTTCAATTTTTTGGGTGTGGTCACGAATTAAAGTCCTTTTCGCTCTAGGACGCATATTTAAGGAGATATGGGCAAAAGAAGTTTTTCATATAAAAATTTCAATTTTTTTAGGTTTTGGGTGGATTTTTCAATTTTTTGGGGGTGGTCACGAATTAAAGTCCTTTTCGCTCTAGGACGCATATTTAAGGAGATATGGGCAAAAGAAGTTTTTCATATAAAAATTTAAATTTTTTTAGGTTTTGGGTGGATTTTTCAATATTTTGGGGGTGGTCACGAATTAAAGTCCTTTTCGCTCTAGGACGCATATTTAAGGAGATATGAGCAAAATAAGTTTGTCATATAAAAATTTCAATTTTTTTAGGTTTTGGGTGGATTTTTCAATTTTTTGAGGGTGGTCACAAATTAAAGTCCTTTTCGCTCTAGGACGCATATTTAAGGAGATATGGGCAAAAGAAGTTTTTCATATAAAAATTTACATTTTTTTAGGTTTTGGGTGGATTTTTCAATTTTTTGGGGGTGGTCACGAATTAAAGTCGTTTTCGCTCTAGGACGCATATTTAAGGAGATATGAGCAAAAGAAGTTTTTCATATAAAAATTTCAATTTTTTTAGGTTTTGGGTGGATTTTTCAATTTTTTGAGGGTGGTCACGAATTAAAGTCCTTTTCGCTCTAGGACGCATATTTAAGGAGATATGGGCAAAAGAAGTTTTTTATATAAAAATTTCAATTTTTTAGGTTTTGGGTGGATTTTGCAATTTTTTGGGGGTGGTCACGAATTAAAGTCCTTTTCGCTCTAGGACGCTTAGTTTAGGAGATATGGGCAAAAGAAGTTTTTCATATAAAAATTTCAATTTTTTTAGGTTTTGGGTGGATTTTTCAATTTTTTGAGGGTGGTCACGAATTAAAGTCCTTTTCGCTCTAGGACGCATATTTAAGGAGATATGGGCAAAAGAAGTTTTTCACATAAAAATTTAAATTATTTTAGGTTTTGGGTGGATTTTTCAATTTTTTGGGGGTGGTCACGAATTAAAGTCCTTTTCGCTCTAGGACGCATATTTAAGGAGATATGGGCAAAAGAAGTTTTTCATATAAAAATTTAAATTTTTTTAGGTTTTGGGTGGATTTTTCAATTTTTTGAGGGTGGTCACGAATTAAAGTCCTTTTCGCTCTAGGACGCATATTTAAGGAGATATGGGCAAAAGAAGTTTTTCATATAAAAATTTCAATTTTTTTAGGTTTTGGGTGGATTTTTCAATTTTTGAGGGTGGTCACGAATTAAAGTCCTTTTCGCTCTAGGACGCATATTTAAGGAGATATGGGCAAAAGAAGTTTTTCATATAAAAATTTAAATTATTTTAGGTTTTGGGTGGATTTTTCAATTTTTTGAGGGTGGTCACGAATTAAAGTCCTTTTCGCTCTAGGACGCATATTTAAGGAGATATGGGCAAAAGAAGTTTTTCATATAAAAATTAAAATTTTTTTAGGTTTTGGGTGGATTTTTCAATTTTTTGAGGGTGGTCACGAATTAAAGTCCTTTTCGCTCTAGGACGCATATTTAAGGAGATGTGGGCAAAAGAAGTTTTTCGTATAAAAATTTAAATTTTTTTAGGTTTCGGGTGGATTTTTCAATTTTTTGAGGGTGGTCACAAATTAAAGTCCTTTTCGCTCTAGGACGCATATTTAAGGAGATATGGGCAAAAGAAGTTTTTCATATAAAAATTTAAATTTTTTTAGGTTTTGGGTGGATTTTTCAATTTTTTGAGGGTGGTCACGAATTAAAGTCCTTTTCGCTCTAGGACGCATATTTAAGGAGATATGGGAAAAAGAAGTTTTTCATATAAAAATTCATTTTTTTTAGGTTTTGGGTGGATTTTTCAATTTTTTGAGGGTGGTCACGAATTAAAGTCCTTTTCGCTCTAGGACGCATATTTAAGGAGATATGGGCAAAAGAAGTTTTTCATATAAAAAATTAAATTATTTTAGGTTTTGTGTGGATTTTTCAATTTTTTGGGGGTGGTCACGAATTAAAGTCCTTTTCGCTCTAGGACGCATATTTAAGGAGATATGGGCAAAAGAAGTTTTTCATATAAAAATTCAATATTTTTAGGTTTTGGGTAGATTTTTCAATTTTTTGAGGGTGGTCACGAATTAAAGCCCTTTTAGCTCTAGGACGCATATTTAAGGAGATATGGGAAAAAGAAGTTTTTCATATAAAAATTCATTTTTTTTTAGGTTTTGGGTGGATTTTTCAATTTTTTGAGGGTGGTCACGAATTAAAGTCCTTTTCGCTCTAGGACGCATATTTAAGGAGATATGAGCAAAGGAAGTTTTTCATATAAAAATTAAAATTTTTTTAGGTTTTGGGTGGATTTTTCAATTTTTTGGAGGTGGTCACGAATTAAAGTCCTTTTCGCTCTAGGACGCATATTTAAGGAGATATGGGCAAAAGAAGTTTTTCATATAAAAATTCAATTTTTTTAGGTTTTGGGTGGATTTTTCAATTTTTTGAGGGTGGTCACGAATTAAAGTCCTTTTAGCTCTAGGACGCATATTTAAGGAGATATGGGCAAAAGAAGTTTTTCATATAAAAATTCATTTTTTTAGGTTTTGGGTGGATTTTTCAATTTTTTGGGTGTGGTCACGAATTAAAGTCCTTTTCGCTCTAGGACGCATATTTAAGGAGATATGGGCAAAAGAAGTTTTTCATATAAAAATTTCAATTTTTTTAGGTTTTGGGTGGATTTTTCAATTTTTTGGGGGTGGTCACGAATTAAAGTCCTTTTCGCTCTAGGACGCATATTTAAGGAGATATGGGCAAAAGAAGTTTTTCATATAAAAATTTAAATTTTTTTAGGTTTTGGGTGGATTTTTCAATATTTTGGGGGTGGTCACGAATTAAAGTCCTTTTCGCTCTAGGACGCATATTTAAGGAGATATGAGCAAAATAAGTTTTTCATATAAAAATTTCAATTTTTTTAGGTTTTGGGTGGATTTTTCAATTTTTTGAGGGTGGTCACAAATTAAAGTCCTTTTCGCTCTAGGACGCATATTTAAGGAGATATGGGCAAAAGAAGTTTTTCATATAAAAATTTACATTTTTTTAGGTTTTGGGTGGATTTTTCAATTTTTTGGGGGTGGTCACGAATTAAAGTCGTTTTCGCTCTAGGACGCATATTTAAGGAGATATGAGCAAAAGAAGTTTTTCATATAAAAATTTCAATTTTTTTAGGTTTTGGGTGGATTTTTCAATTTTTTGAGGGTGGTCACGAATTAAAGTCCTTTTCGCTCTAGAACGCATATTTAAGGAGATATGGGCAAAAGAAGTTTTTTATATAAAAATTTCAATTTTTTAGGTTTTGGGTGGATTTTGCAATTTTTTGGGGGTGGTCACGAATTAAAGTCCTTTTCGCTCTAGGACGCTTAGTTTAGGAGATATGGGCAAAAGAAGTTTTTCATATAAAAATTTCAATTTTTTTAGGTTTTGGGTGGATTTTTCAATTTTTTGAGGGTGGTCACGAATTAAAGTCCTTTTCGCTCTAGGACGCATATTTAAGGAGATATGGGCAAAAGAAGTTTTTCACATAAAAATTTAAATTATTTTAGGTTTTGGGTGGATTTTTCAATTTTTTGGGGGTGGTCACGAATTAAAGTCCTTTTCGCTCTAGGACGCATATTTAAGGAGATATGGGCAAAAGAAGTTTTTCATATAAAAATTTAAATTTTTTTAGGTTTTGGGTGGATTTTTCAATTTTTTGAGGGTGGTCACGAATTAAAGTCCTTTTCGCTCTAGGACGCATATTTAAGGAGATATGGGCAAAAGAAGTTTTTCATATAAAAATTTCAATTTTTTTAGGTTTTGGGTGGATTTTTCAATTTTTTGATTGTGGTCACGAATTAAAGTCCTTTTCGCTCTAGGACGCATATTTAAGGAGATATGGGCTAAAGAAGTTTTTCATATAAAAATTTCATTTTTTTTAGGTTTTGGGTGGATTTTTCAATTTTTTGAGGGTGGTCACGAATTAAAGTCCTTTTCGCTCTAGGACGCTTAGTTTAGGAGATATGGACAAAAGAAGTTTTTCATATAAAAATTTAAATTATTTTAGGTTTTGGGTGGATTTTTCAATTTTTTGGGGGTGGTCACGAATTAAAGTCCTTTTCGCTCTAGGACGCATATTTAAGGAGATATGGGCAAAAGAAGTTTTTCATATAAAAAATTCAATTTTTTTAGGTTTTGGGTGGATTTTTCAATTTTTTGAGGGTGGTCACGAATCATAGTCCTTTTCGCTCTAGGACGCATATTTAAGGAGATATGGGCAAAAGAAGTTTTTCATATAAAAATTTCAATTTTTTTAGGTTTTGGGTGGATTTTTCAATTTTTTGAGGGTGGTCACGAATTAAAGTCCTTTTCGCTCTAGGACGCATATTTAAGGAGATATGGGCAAAAGAAGTTTTTTATATAAAAATTTCAATTTTTTAGGTTTTGGGTGGATTTTGCAATTTTTTGGGGGTGGTCACGAATTAAAGTCCTTTTCGCTCTAGGACGCTTAGTTTAGGAGATATGGGCAAAAGAAGTTTTTCATATAAAAATTTCAATTTTTTTAGGTTTTGGGTGGATTTTTCAATTTTTTGAGGGTGGTCACGAATTAAAGTCCTTTTCGCTCTAGGACGCATATTTAAGGAGATATGGGCAAAAGAAGTTTTTCACATAAAAATTTAAATTATTTTAGGTTTTGGGTGGATTTTTCAATTTTTTGGGGGTGGTCACGAATTAAAGTCCTTTTCGCTCTAGGACGCATATTTAAGGAGATATGGGCAAAAGAAGTTTTTCATATAAAAATTTAAATTTTTTTAGGTTTTGGGTGGATTTTCCAATTTTTTGGGGGTGGTCACGAATTAAAGTCCTTTTCGCTCTAGGTCGCTTAGTTTAGGAGATATGGGCAAAAGAAGTTTTTCGTATAAAAATTTCAATTTTTTTAGGTTTTGGGTGGATTTTTCAATTTTTTGAGGGTGGTCACGAATTAAAGTCCTTTTCGCTCTAGGACGCATATTTAAGGAGATATGGGCAAAAGAAGTTTTTCATATATAAAATTCAATTTTTTTAGGTTTTGGGTGGATTTTTCAATTTTTTGAGGGTGGTCACAAATTAAAGTCCTTTTCGCTCTAGGACGCATATTTAAGGAGATATGGGCAAAAGAAGTTTTTCATATAAAAATTTAATTTTTTTTAGGTTTTGGGTGAATTTTTCAATTTTTTGAGGGTGGTCACAAATTAAAGTCCTTTTCGCTCTAGGACGCATATTTAAGGAGATATGGGCAAAAGAAGTTTTTCATATAAAAATTTCAATTTTTTTAGGTTTTGGGTGGATTTTTCACTTTTTTGAGGGTGGTCACGAATTAAAGTCCTTTTCGCTCTAGGACGCATATTTAAGGAGATATGGGCAAAAGAAGTTTTTCATATAAAAATTTAAATTTTTTTAGGTTTTGGGTGGATTTTTCAATTTTTTGAGGGTGGTCACGAATTAAAGTCCTTTTCGCTCTAGGACGCATATTTAAGGAGATATGGGCAAAAGAAGTTTTTCATATAAAAAATTAAATTTTTTTAGGTTTTGGGTGGATTTTTCAATTTTTTGAGGGTGGTCACGAATTAAAGTCCTTTTCGCTCTAGGACGCATATTTAAGGAGATATGGGCAAAAGAAGTTTTTCATATAAAAAATTAAATTTTTTTAGGTTTTGGGTGGATTTTTCAATTTTTTGGGGTGGTCACGAATTAAAGTCCTTTTCGCTCTAGGACGCATATTTAAGGAGATATGGGCAAAAGAAGTTTTTCATATAAAAATTTCAATTTTTTTAGGTTTTGGGTGGATTTTTCAATTTTTTGGGGTGGTCACGAATTAAAGTCCTTTTCGCTCTAGGACGCATATTTAAGGAGATATGGGCAAAAGAAGTTTTTCATATAAAAATTAAAATTTTTTTAGGTTTTGGGTGGATTTTTCAATTTGTGAGGGTGGTCACGAATTAAATTCCTTTTCGCTCTAGGACGCATATTTAAGGAGATATGGGCAAAAGAAGTTTTTCATATAAAAATTTCAATTTTTTTAGGTTTTGGGTGGATTTTTCACTTTTTTGAGGGTGGTCACGAATTAAAGTCCTTTTCGCTCTAGGACGCATATTTAAGGAGATATGGGCAAAAGAAGTTTTTCATATAAAAATTTCAATTTTTTTAGGTTTTGGGTGGATTTTTCACTTTTTTGAGGGTGGTCACGAATTAAAGTCCTTTTCGCTCTAGGACGCTTAGTTTAGGAGATATGGGCAAAAGAAGTTTTTCGTATAAAAATTCCAATTTTTTTAGGTTTTGGGTGGATTTTTCAATTTTTTGAGGGTGGTCACGAATTAAAGTCCTTTTCGCTCTAGGACGCATATTTAAGGAGATATGGGCAAAAGAAGTTTTTCATATAAAAAATTCAATTTTTTTAGGTTTTGGGTGGATTTTTCAATTTTTTGAGGGTGGTCACAAATTAAAGTCCTTTTCGCTCTAGGACGCATATTTAAGGAGATATGGGCAAAAGAAGTTTTTCATATAAAAATTTCAATTTTTTTAGGTTTTGGGTGGATTTTTCAATTTTTTGGGGTTTGTCAGGAATTAAAGTCCTTTTCGCTCTAGGACGCTTAGTTTAGGAGATATGGGCAAAAGAAGTTTTTCATATAAAAATTTAAATTTTTTTAGGTTTTGGGTGGATTTTTCACTTTTTTGAGGGTGGTCACGAATTAAAGTCCTTTTCGCTCTAGGACGCATATTTAAGGAGATATGGGCAAAAGAAGTTTTTCATATAAAAAATTCAATTTTTTTAGGTTTTGGGTGGATTTTTCATTTTTTTCGGGTGGTCACGAATTAAAGTCCTTTTCGCTCTAGGACGCATATTTAAGGAGATATGGGCAAAAGAAGTTTTTCACATAAAAATTTAAATTTTTTTAGGTTTTGGGTGGATTTTTCAATTTTTTGAGGGTGGTCACGAATTAAAGTCCTTTTCGCTCTAGGACGCATATTTAAGGAGATATGGGCAAAAGAAGTTTTTCATACAAAAATTTCAATTTTTTTAGGTTTTGGGTGGATTTTTCAATTTTTTGGGGTGGTCACGAATTTAAGTCCTTTTCGCTCTAGGACGCATATTTAAGGAGATATGGGCAAAAGAAGTTTTTCATATAAAAATTCATTTTTTTAGGTTTTGGGTGGATTTTTCAATTTTTTGGGTGTGGTCACGAATTAAAGTCCTTTTCGCTCTAGGACGCATATTTAAGGAGATATGGGCAAAAGAAGTTTTTCATATAAAAATTTCAATTTTTTTAGGTTTTGGGTGGATTTTTCAATTTTTTGGGGGTGGTCACGAATTAAAGTCCTTTTCGCTCTAGGACGCATATTTAAGGAGATATGGGCAAAAGAAGTTTTTCATATAAAAATTTAAATTTTTTTAGGTTTTGGGTGGATTTTTCAATATTTTGGGGGTGGTCACGAATTAAAGTCCTTTTCGCTCTAGGACGCATATTTAAGGAGATATGAGCAAAATAAGTTTTTCATATAAAAATTTCAATTTTTTTAGGTTTTGGGTGGATTTTTCAATTTTTTGAGGGTGGTCACAAATTAAAGTCCTTTTCGCTCTAGGACGCATATTTAAGGAGATATGGGCAAAAGAAGTTTTTCATATAAAAATTTACATTTTTTTAGGTTTTGGGTGGATTTTTCAATTTTTTGGGGGTGGTCACGAATTAAAGTCGTTTTCGCTCTAGGACGCATATTTAAGGAGATATGAGCAAAAGAAGTTTTTCATATAAAAATTTCAATTTTTTTAGGTTTTGGGTGGATTTTTCAATTTTTTGAGGGTGGTCACGAATTAAAGTCCTTTTCGCTCTAGGACGCATATTTAAGGAGATATGGGCAAAAGAAGTTTTTTATATAAAAATTTCAATTTTTTAGGTTTTGGGTGGATTTTGCAATTTTTTGGGGGTGGTCACGAATTAAAGTCCTTTTCGCTCTAGGACGCTTAGTTTAGGAGATATGGGCAAAAGAAGTTTTTCATATAAAAATTTCAATTTTTTTAGGTTTTGGGTGGATTTTTCAATTTTTTGAGGGTGGTCACGAATTAAAGTCCTTTTCGCTCTAGGACGCATATTTAAGGAGATATGGGCAAAAGAAGTTTTTCACATAAAAATTTAAATTATTTTAGGTTTTGGGTGGATTTTTCAATTTTTTGGGGGTGGTCACGAATTAAAGTCCTTTTCGCTCTAGGACGCATATTTAAGGAGATATGGGCAAAAGAAGTTTTTCATATAAAAATTTAAATTTTTTTAGGTTTTGGGTGGATTTTTCAATTTTTTGAGGGTGGTCACGAATTAAAGTCCTTTTCGCTCTAGGACGCATATTTAAGGAGATATGGGCAAAAGAAGTTTTTCATATAAAAATTTCAATTTTTTTAGGTTTTGGGTGGATTTTTCAATTTTTTGATTGTGGTCACGAATTAAAGTCCTTTTCGCTCTAGGACGCATATTTAAGGAGATATGGGCTAAAGAAGTTTTTCATATAAAAATTTCATTTTTTTTAGGTTTTGGGTGGATTTTTCAATTTTTTGAGGGTGGTCACGAATTAAAGTCCTTTTCGCTCTAGGACGCTTAGTTTAGGAGATATGGACAAAAGAAGTTTTTCATATAAAAATTTAAATTATTTTAGGTTTTGGGTGGATTTTTCAATTTTTTGGGGGTGGTCACGAATTAAAGTCCTTTTCGCTCTAGGACGCATATTTAAGGAGATATGGGCAAAAGAAGTTTTTCATATAAAAAATTCAATTTTTTTAGGTTTTGGGTGGATTTTTCAATTTTTTGAGGGTGGTCACGAATTAAAGTCCTTTTCGCTCTAGGACGCATATTTAAGGAGATATGGGCAAAAGAAGTTTTTCATATAAAAATTTCAATTTTTTTAGGTTTTGGGTGGATTTTTCAATTTTTTGAGGGTGGTCACGAATTAAAGTCCTTTTCGCTCTAGGACGCATATTTAAGGAGATATGGGCAAAAGAAGTTTTTTATATAAAAATTTCAATTTTTTAGGTTTTGGGTGGATTTTGCAATTTTTTGGGGGTGGTCACGAATTAAAGTCCTTTTCGCTCTAGGACGCTTAGTTTAGGAGATATGGGCAAAAGAAGTTTTTCATATAAAAATTTCAATTTTTTTAGGTTTTGGGTGGATTTTTCAATTTTTTGAGGGTGGTCACGAATTAAAGTCCTTTTCGCTCTAGGACGCATATTTAAGGAGATATGGGCAAAAGAAGTTTTTCACATAAAAATTTAAATTATTTTAGGTTTTGGGTGGATTTTTCAATTTTTTGGGGGTGGTCACGAATTAAAGTCCTTTTCGCTCTAGGACGCATATTTAAGGAGATATGGGCAAAAGAAGTTTTTCATATAAAAATTTAAATTTTTTTAGGTTTTGGGTGGATTTTTCAATTTTTTGAGGGTGGTCACGAATTAAAGTCCTTTTCGCTCTAGGACGCATATTTAAGGAGATATGGGCAAAAGAAGTTTTTCATATAAAAATTTCAATTTTTTTAGGTTTTGAGTGGATTTTTCAATTTTTTGAGGGTGGTCACGAATTAAAGTCCTTTTCGCTCTAGGACGCATATTTAAGGAGATATGGGCAAAAGAAGTTTTTCATATAAAAATTTCAATTTTTTTAGGTTTTGGGTGGATTTTTCACTTTTTTGAGGGTGGTCACGAATTAAAGTCCTTTTCGCTCTAGGACGCATATTTAAGGAGATATGGGCAAAAGAAGTTTTTTATATAAAAATTTCAATTTTTTTAGGTTTTGGGTGGATTTTTCAATTTTTTGAGGGTGGTCACGAATTAAAGTCCTTTTCGCTCTAGGACGCATATTTAAGGAGATATGGGCAAAAGAAGTTTTTCATATAAAAATTTACATTTTTTTAGGTTTTGGGTGGATTTTTCAATTTTTTGAGGGTGGTCACGAAATAAAGTCCTTTTCGCTCTAGGACGCATATTTAAGGAGATATGGGCAAAAGAAGTTTTTTATATAAAAATTTCAATTTTTTTAGGTTTTGGGTGGATTTTCCAATTTTTTGGGGGTGGTCACGAATTAAAGTCCTTTTCGCTCTAGGTCGCTTAGTTTAGGAGATATGGGCAAAAGAAGTTTTTCGTATAAAAATTTCAATTTTTTTAGGTTTTGGGTGGATTTTTCAATTTTTTGAGGGTGGTCACGAATTAAAGTCCTTTTCGCTCTAGGACGCATATTTAAGGAGATATGGGCAAAAGAAGTTTTTCATATATAAAATTCAATTTTTTTAGGTTTTGGGTGGATTTTTCAATTTTTTGAGGGTGGTCACAAATTAAAGTCCTTTTCGCTCTAGGACGCATATTTAAGGAGATATGGGCAAAAGAAGTTTTTCATATAAAAATTTAATTTTTTTTAGGTTTTGGGTGAATTTTTCAATTTTTTGAGGGTGGTCACAAATTAAAGTCCTTTTCGCTCTAGGACGCATATTTAAGGAGATATGGGCAAAAGAAGTTTTTCATATAAAAATTTCAATTTTTTTAGGTTTTGGGTGGATTTTTCACTTTTTTGAGGGTGGTCACGAATTAAAGTCCTTTTCGCTCTAGGACGCATATTTAAGGAGATATGGTCAAAAGAAGTTTTTCATATAAAAATTTAAATTTTTTTAGGTTTTGGGTGGATTTTTCAATTTTTTGAGGGTGGTCACGAATTAAAGTCCTTTTCGCTCTAGGACGCATATTTAAGGAGATATGGGCAAAAGAAGTTTTTCATATAAAAAATTAAATTTTTTTAGGTTTTGGGTGGATTTTTCAATTTTTTGAGGGTGGTCACGAATTAAAGTCCTTTTCGCTCTAGGACGCATATTTAAGGAGATATGGGCAAAAGAAGTTTTTCATATAAAAAATTAAATTTTTTTAGGTTTTGGGTGGATTTTTCAATTTTTTGGGGTGGTCACGAATTAAAGTCCTTTTCGCTCTAGGACGCATATTTAAGGAGATATGGGCAAAAGAAGTTTTTCATATAAAAATTTCAATTTTTTTAGGTTTTGGGTGGATTTTTCAATTTTTTGGGGTGGTCACGAATTAAAGTCCTTTTCGCTCTAGGACGCATATTTAAGGAGATATGGGCAAAAGAAGTTTTTCATATAAAAATTAAAATTTTTTTAGGTTTTGGGTGGATTTTTCAATTTGTGAGGGTGGTCACGAATTAAATTCCTTTTCGCTCTAGGACGCATATTTAAGGAGATATGGGCAAAAGAAGTTTTTCATATAAAAATTTCAATTTTTTTAGGTTTTGGGTGGATTTTTCACTTTTTTGAGGGTGGTCACGAATTAAAGTCCTTTTCGCTCTAGGACGCATATTTAAGGAGATATGGGCAAAAGAAGTTTTTCATATAAAAATTTCAATTTTTTTAGGTTTTGGGTGGATTTTTCACTTTTTTGAGGGTGGTCACGAATTAAAGTCCTTTTCGCTCTAGGACGCTTAGTTTAGGAGATATGGGCAAAAGAAGTTTTTCGTATAAAAATTCCAATTTTTTTAGGTTTTGGGTGGATTTTTCAATTTTTTGAGGGTGGTCACGAATTAAAGTCCTTTTCGCTCTAGGACGCATATTTAAGGAGATATGGGCAAAAGAAGTTTTTCATATAAAAAATTCAATTTTTTTAGGTTTTGGGTGGATTTTTCAATTTTTTGAGGGTGGTCACAAATTAAAGTCCTTTTCGCTCTAGGACGCATATTTAAGGAGATATGGGCAAAAGAAGTTTTTCATATAAAAATTTCAATTTTTTTAGGTTTTGGGTGGATTTTTCAATTTTTTGGGGGTTGTCAGGAATTAAAGTCCTTTTCGCTCTAGGACGCTTAGTTTAGGAGATATGGGCAAAAGAAGTTTTTCATATAAAAATTTAAATTTTTTTAGGTTTTGGGTGGATTTTTCACTTTTTTGAGGGTGGTCACGAATTAAAGTCCTTTTCGCTCTAGGACGCATATTTAAGGAGATATGGGCAAAAGAAGTTTTTCATATAAAAAATTCAATTTTTTTAGGTTTTGGGTGGATTTTTCATTTTTTTCGGGTGGTCACGAATTAAAGTCCTTTTCGCTCTAGGACGCATATTTAAGGAGATATGGGCAAAAGAAGTTTTTCACATAAAAATTTAAATTTTTTTAGGTTTTGGGTGGATTTTTCAATTTTTTGAGGGTGGTCACGAATTAAAGTCCTTTTCGCTCTAGGACGCATATTTAAGGAGATATGGGCAAAAGAAGTTTTTCATACAAAAATTTCAATTTTTTTAGGTTTTGGGTGGATTTTTCAATTTTTTGGGGTGGTCACGAATTTAAGTCCTTTTCGCTCTAGGACGCGTATTTAAGGAGATATGGGCAAAAGAAGTTTTTCATATAAAAATTTCATTTTTTTTAGGTTTTGGGTGGATTTTTCAATTTTTTGAGGGTGGTCACGAATTAAAGTCCTTTTCGCTCTAGGACGCATATTAAAGGAGATATGGGCAAAAGAAGTTTTTCATATAAAAATTCAATTTTTTAAGGTTTTGGGTGGATTTTTCAATTTTTTGGGGTGGTCACTAATTTAAGTCCTTTTCGCTCTACGACGCATATTTAAGGAGATATGGGCAAAAGAAGTTTTTCATATAAAAATTTAATTTTTTTTAGGTTTTGGGTGGATTTTTCAATTTTTTGAGGGTGGTCACAAATTAAAGTCCTTTTCGCTCTAGGACGCATATTTAAGGAGATATGGGCAAAAGAAGTTTTTCATATAAAAATTTCAATTTTTTTAGGTTTTGGGTGGATTTTTCACTTTTTTGAGGGTGGTCACGAATTAAAGTCCTTTTCGCTCTAGGACGCATATTTAAGGAGATATGGGCAAAAGAAGTTTTTCATATAAAAATTTCAATTTTTTTAGGTTTTGGGTGGATTTTTCAATTTTTTGAGGGTCGTCACGAATTAAAGTCCTTTTCGCTCTAGGACGCATATTTAAGGAGATATGGGCAAAAGTTTTTCATATAAAAATTTCAATTTTTTTAGGTTTTGGGTGGATTTTTCACTTTTTTGAGGGTGGTCACGAATTAAAGTCCTTTTCGCTCTAGGACGCATATTTAAGGAGATATGGGCAAAAGAAGTTTTTTATATAAAAATTTCAATTTTTTTAGGTTTTGGGTGGATTTTCCAATTTTTTGGGGGTGGTCACGAATTAAAGTCCTTTTCGCTCTAGGACGCATATTTAAGGAGATATGGGCAAAAGAAGTTTTTCATATAAAAATTTAAATTTTTTTAGGTTTTGGGTGGATTTTTCAATTTTTTGAGGGTGATCACGAATTAAAGTCCTTTTCGCTCTAGGACGCATATTTAAGGAGATATGGGCAAAAGAAGTTTTTTATATAAAAATTTCAATTTTTTTAGGTTTTGGGTGGATTTTCCAATTTTTTGGGGGTGGTCACGAATTAAAGTCCTTTTCGCTCTAGGACGCATATTTAAGGAGATATGGGCAAAAGAAGTTTTTCATATAAAAATTAAAATTTTTTTAGGTTTTGGGTGGATTTTTCACTTTTTTGAGGGTGGTCACGAATTAAAGTCCTTTTCGCTCTAGGACGCATATTTAAGGAGATATGGGCAAAAGAAGTTTTTCATATAAAAAATTCAATTTTTTTAGGTTTTGGGTGGATTTTTCAATTTTTTGAGGGTGGTCACGAATTAAAGTCCTTTTCGCTCTAGGACGCATATTTAAGGAGATATGGGCAAAAGAAGTTTCTCATATAAAAATTTCAATTTTTTTAGGTTTTGGGTGGATTTTTCAATTTTTTGAGGGTGGTCACGAATTAAAGTCCTTTTCGCTCTAGGACGCATATTTAAGGAGATATGGGCAAAAGAAGTTTTTTATATAAAAATTTCAATTTTTTTAGGTTTTGAGTGGATTTTGCAATTTTTTGGGGGTGGTCACGAATTAAAGTCCTTTTCGCTCTAGGACGCTTAGTTTAGGAGATATGGGCAAAAGAAGTTTTTCATATAAAAATTTCAATTTTTTTAGGTTTTGGGTGGATTTTTCAATTTTTTGAGGGTGGTCACGAATTAAAGTCCTTTTCGCTCTAAGACGCATATTTAAGGAGATATGGGCAAAAGAAGTTTTTCACGTAAAAATTTAAATTATTTTAGGTTTTGGGTGGATTTTTCAATTTTTTGGGGGTGGTCACGAATTTAAGTCCTTTTCGCTCTAGGACGCATATTTAAGGAGATATGGGCAAAAGAAGTTTTTCATATAAAAATTTCAATTTTTTTAGGTTTTGGGTGGATTTTTCAATTTTTTGAGGGTGGTCACGAATTAAAGTCCTTTTCGCTCTAGGACGCATATTTAAGGAGATATGGGCAAAAGAAGTTTTTCATATAAAAATTTCAATTTTTTTAGGTTTTGGGTGGATTTTTCAATTTTTTGAGGGTGGTCACGAATTAAAGTCCTTTTCGCTCTAGGACGCATATTTAAGGAGATATGGGCTAAAGAAGTTTTTCATATAAAAATTTCATTTTTTTTAGGTTTTGGGTGGATTTTTCAATTTTTTGAGGGTGGTCACGAATTAAAGTCCTTTTCGCTCTAGGACGCTTAGTTTAGGAGATATGGACAAAAGAAGTTTTTCATATAAAAATTTAAATTATTTTAGGTTTTGGGTGGATTTTTCAATTTTTTGGGGGTGGTCACGAATTAAAGTCCTTTTCGCTCTAGGACGCATATTTAAGGAGATATGGGCAAAAGAAGTTTTTCATATAAAAAATTCCATTTTTTTAGGTTTTGGGTGGATTTTTCAATTTTTTGAGGGTGGTCACGAATTAAAGTCCTTTTCGCTCTAGGACGCATATTTAAGGAGATATGGGCAAAAGAAGTTTTTCATATAAAAAATTTAATTTTTTTAGGTTTTGGGTGGATTTTTCAATTTTTTGGGGTGGTCACGAATTAAAGTCCTTTTCGCTCTAGGACGCATATTTAAGGAGATATGGGCAAAAGAAGTTTTTCATATAAAAATTTCAATTTTTTTAGGTTTTGGGTGGATTTTTCAATTTTTTGGGGTGGTCACTAATTTAAGTCCTTTTCGCTCTAGGACGCATATTTAAGGAGATATGGGCAAAAGAAGTTTTTCATATAAAAATTTCATTTTTTTTAGGTTTTGGGTGGATTTTTCAATTTTTTGGGGTGGTCACGAATTAAAGTCCTTTTCGCTCTAGGACGCATATTTAAGGAGATATGGGCAAAAGAAGTTTTTCATATAAAAATTAAATTTTTTTTAGGTTTTGGGTGGATTTTTCAATTTGTGAGGGTGGTCACGAATTAAATTCCTTTTCGCTCTAGGACGCATATTTAAGGAGATATGGGCAAAAGAAGTTTTTCATATAAAAATTTCAATTTTTTTAGGTTTTGGGTGGATTTTTCACTTTTTTGAGGGTGGTCACGAATTAAAGTCCTTTTCGCTCTAGGACGCATATTTAAGGAGATATGGGCAAAAGAAGTTTTTCATATAAAAATTTCAATTTTTTTAGGTTTTGGGTGGATTTTTCAATTTTTTGAGGGTGGTCACGAATTAAAGTCCTTTTCGCTCTAGGACGCATATTTAAGGAGATATGGGCAAAAGAAGTTTTTCATATAAAAATTCAATTTTTTTAGGTTTTGGGTGGATTTTTCAATTTTTTGGGGTGGTCACTAATTTAAGTCCTTTTCGCTCTAGGACGCATATTTAAGGAGATATGGGCAAAAGAAGTTTTTCATATAAAAATTTCAATTTTTTTAGGTTTTGGGTGGATTTTTCAATTTTTTGAGGGTGGTCACAAATTAAAGTCCTTTTCGCTCTAGGACGCATATTTAAGGAGATATGGGCAAAAGAAGTTTTTCATATAAAAATTTCAATTTTTGTAGGTTTTGGGTGGATTTTTCACTTTTTTGAGGGTGGTCACGAATTAAAGTCCTTTTCGCTCTAGGACGCATATTTAAGGAGATATGGGCAAAAGAAGATTTTCATATAAAAATTTCAATTTTTTTAGGTTTTGGGTGGATTTTTCGATTTTTTGAGGGTGGTCACGAATTAAAGTCCTTTTCGCTCTAGGACGCATATTTAAGGAGATATGGGCAAAAGAAGTTTTTCATATAAAAATTTACATTTTTTTAGGTTTTGGGTGGATTTTTCAATTTTTTGAGGGTGGTCACGAATTAAAGTCCTTTTCGCTCTAGAACGCATATTTAAGGAGATATGGGCAAAAGAAGTTTTTTATATAAAAATTTCAATTTTTTTAGGTTTTGGGTGGATTTTCCAATTTTTTGGGGGTGGTCACGAATTAAAGTCCTTTTCGCTCTAGGGCGCATATTTAAGGAGATATGGGCAAAATAAGTTTTTCATATAAAAATTTAAATTTTTTTAGGTTTTGGGTGGATTTTTCAATTTTTTGAGGGTGGTCACGAATTAAAGTCCTTTTCGCTCTAGGACGCATATTTAAGGAGATATGGGCAAAAGAAGTTTTTTATATAAAAATTTCAATTTTTTTAGGTTTTGGGTGGATTTTCCAATTTTTTGGGGGTGGTCACGAATTAAAGTCCTTTTCGCTCTAGGACGCATATTTAAGGAGATATGGGCAAAAGAAGTTTTTTATATAAAAATTTCACTTTTTTTAGGTTTTGGGTGGATTTTGCAATTTTTCGGGGGTGGTCACGAATTAAAGTCCTTTTCGCTCTAGGACGCTTAGTTTAGGAGTTTTGGGTGAATTTTTCAATTTTTTGGGGGTGGTCACGAATTAAAGTCCTTTTCGCTCTAGGACGCATATTTAAGGAGATATGGGCAAAAGAAGTTTTTCATATAAAAATTTAAATTTTTTTAGGTTTTGGGTGGATTTTTCAATTTTTTGAGGTTGGTCACGAATTAAAGTCCTTTTCGCTCTAGGACGCATATTTAAGGAGATATGGGCAAAAGAAGTTTTTCATATAAAAATTTTAATTTTTTTAGGTTTTGGGTGGATTTTTCAATTTTTTGAGGGTGGTCACGAATTAAAGTCCTTTTCGCTCTAGGACGCATATTTAAGGAGATATGGGCAAAAGAAGTTTTTCATATAAAAATTTCATTTTTTTTTTGGTTTTGGGTGGATTTTTCAATTTTTTGAGGGTGGTCACGAATTAAAGTCCTTTTCGCTCTAGGACGCTTAGTTTAGGAGATATGGACAAAAGAAGTTTTCCATATAAAAATTTAAATTATTTTAGGTTTGGGTGGATTTTTCAATTTTTTGGGGGTGGTCACGAATTAAAGTCCTTTTCGCTCTAGGACGCATATTTAAGGAGATATGGGCAAAAGAAGTTTTTCATATAAAAAATTCAATTTTTTTTAGGTTTTGGGTGGATTTTTCAATTTTTTGAGGGTGGTCACGAATTAAAGTCCTTTTCGCTCTAGGACGCATATTTAAGGAGATATGGGCAAAAGAAGTTTTCCATATAAAAATTTAAATTATTTTAGGTTTGGGTGGATTTTTCAATTTTTTGGGGGTGGTCACGAATTAAAGTCCTTTTCGCTCTAGGACGCATATTTAAGGAGATATGGGCAAAAGAAGTTTTTCATATAAAAAATTCAATTTTTTTTAGGTTTTGGGTGGATTTTTCAATTTTTTGGGGGTGGTCACGAATTAAAGTCCTTTTCGCTCTAGGACGCATATTTAAGGAGATATGGACAAAAGAAGTTTTTCATATCAAAATTTCAATTTTTTTAGGTTTTGGGTGGATTTTTCAATTTTTTGGGGTGGCCACGAATTAAAGTCCTTTTCGCTCTAGGACGCATATTTAAGGAGATATGGGCAAAAGAAGTTTTTCATATAAAAAATTCCATTTTTTTAGGTTTTGGGTGGATTTTTCAATTTTTTGAGGGTGGTCACGAATTAAAGTCCTTTTCGCTCTAGGACGCATATTTAAGGAGATATGGGCAAAAGAAGTTTTTCATATAAAAAATTTAATTTTTTTAGGTTTTGGGTGGATTTTTCAATTTTTTGGGGTGGTCACGAATTAAAGTCCTTTTCGCTCTAGGACGCATATTTAAGGAGATATGGGCAAAAGAAGTTTTTCATATAAAAATTTCAATTTTTTTAGGTTTTGGGTGGATTTTTCAATTTTTTGGGGTGGTCACTAATTTAAGTCCTTTTCGCTCTAGGACGCATATTTAAGGAGATATGGGCAAAAGAAGTTTTTCATATAAAAATTTCATTTTTTTTAGGTTTTGGGTGGATTTTTCAATTTTTTGGGGTGGTCACGAATTAAAGTCCTTTTCGCTCTAGGACGCATATTTAAGGAGATATGGGCAAAAGAAGTTTTTCATATAAAAATTAAATTTTTTTTAGGTTTTGGGTGGATTTTTCAATTTGTGAGGGTGGTCACGAATTAAATTCCTTTTCGCTCTAGGACGCATATTTAAGGAGATATGGGCAAAAGAAGTTTTTCATATAAAAATTTCAATTTTTTTAGGTTTTGGGTGGATTTTTCACTTTTTTGAGGGTGGTCACGAATTAAAGTCCTTTTCGCTCTAGGACGCATATTTAAGGAGATATGGGCAAAAGAAGTTTTTCATATAAAAATTTCAATTTTTTTAGGTTTTGGGTGGATTTTTCAATTTTTTGAGGGTGGTCACGAATTAAAGTCCTTTTCGCTCTAGGACGCATATTTAAGGAGATATGGGCAAAAGAAGTTTTTCATATAAAAATTCAATTTTTTTAGGTTTTGGGTGGATTTTTCAATTTTTTGGGGTGGTCACTAATTTAAGTCCTTTTCGCTCTAGGACGCATATTTAAGGAGATATGGGCAAAAGAAGTTTTTCATATAAAAATTTCAATTTTTTTAGGTTTTGGGTGGATTTTTCAATTTTTTGAGGGTGGTCACAAATTAAAGTCCTTTTCGCTCTAGGACGCATATTTAAGGAGATATGGGCAAAAGAAGTTTTTCATATAAAAATTTCAATTTTTGTAGGTTTTGGGTGGATTTTTCACTTTTTTGAGGGTGGTCACGAATTAAAGTCCTTTTCGCTCTAGGACGCATATTTAAGGAGATATGGGCAAAAGAAGATTTTCATATAAAAATTTCAATTTTTTTAGGTTTTGGGTGGATTTTTCAATTTTTTGAGGGTGGTCACGAATTAAAGTCCTTTTCGCTCTAGGACGCATATTTAAGGAGATATGGGCAAAAGAAGTTTTTCATATAAAAATTTACATTTTTTTAGGTTTTGGGTGGATTTTTCAATTTTTTGAGGGTGGTCACGAATTAAAGTCCTTTTCGCTCTAGAACGCATATTTAAGGAGATATGGGCAAAAGAAGTTTTTTATATAAAAATTTCAATTTTTTTAGGTTTTGGGTGGATTTTCCAATTTTTTGGGGGTGGTCACGAATTAAAGTCCTTTTCGCTCTAGGGCGCATATTTAAGGAGATATGGGCAAAATAAGTTTTTCATATAAAAATTTAAATTTTTTTAGGTTTTGGGTGGATTTTTCAATTTTTTGAGGGTGGTCACGAATTAAAGTCCTTTTCGCTCTAGGACGCATATTTAAGGAGATATGGGCAAAAGAAGTTTTTTATATAAAAATTTCAATTTTTTTAGGTTTTGGGTGGATTTTCCAATTTTTTGGGGGTGGTCACGAATTAAAGTCCTTTTCGCTCTAGGACGCATATTTAAGGAGATATGGGCAAAAGAAGTTTTTTATATAAAAATTTCACTTTTTTTAGGTTTTGGGTGGATTTTGCAATTTTTCGGGGGTGGTCACGAATTAAAGTCCTTTTCGCTCTAGGACGCTTAGTTTAGGAGTTTTGGGTGAATTTTTCAATTTTTTGGGGGTGGTCACGAATTAAAGTCCTTTTCGCTCTAGGACGCATATTTAAGGAGATATGGGCAAAAAAAAAGTTTTTCATATAAAAATTTAAATTTTTTTAGGTTTTGGGTGGATTTTTCAATTTTTTGAGGTTGGTCACGAATTAAAGTCCTTTTCGCTCTAGGACGCATATTTAAGGAGATATGGGCAAAAGAAGTTTTTCATATAAAAATTTTAATTTTTTTAGGTTTTGGGTGGATTTTTCAATTTTTTGAGGGTGGTCACGAATTAAAGTCCTTTTCGCTCTAGGACGCATATTTAAGGAGATATGGGCAAAAGAAGTTTTTCATATAAAAATTTCATTTTTTTTTTGGTTTTGGGTGGATTTTTCAATTTTTTGAGGGTGGTCACGAATTAAAGTCCTTTTCGCTCTAGGACGCTTAGTTTAGGAGATATGGACAAAAGAAGTTTTCCATATAAAAATTTAAATTATTTTAGGTTTGGGTGGATTTTTCAATTTTTTGGGGGTGGTCACGAATTAAAGTCCTTTTCGCTCTAGGACGCATATTTAAGGAGATATGGGCAAAAGAAGTTTTTCATATAAAAAATTCAATTTTTTTTAGGTTTTGGGTGGATTTTTCAATTTTTTGAGGGTGGTCACGAATTAAAGTCCTTTTCGCTCTAGGACGCATATTTAAGGAGATATGGGCAAAAGAAGTTTTCCATATAAAAATTTAAATTATTTTAGGTTTGGGTGGATTTTTCAATTTTTTGGGGGTGGTCACGAATTAAAGTCCTTTTCGCTCTAGGACGCATATTTAAGGAGATATGGGCAAAAGAAGTTTTTCATATAAAAAATTCAATTTTTTTTAGGTTTTGGGTGGATTTTTCAATTTTTTGGGGGTGGTCACGAATTAAAGTCCTTTTCGCTCTAGGACGCATATTTAAGGAGATATGGACAAAAGAAGTTTTTCATATCAAAATTTCAATTTTTTTAGGTTTTGGGTGGATTTTTCAATTTTTTGGGGTGGCCACGAATTAAAGTCCTTTTCGCTCTAGGCCGCATATTTAAGGAGATATGGGCAAAAGAAGTTTTTCATAGAAAAATTAAAATTTTTTTAGGTTTTGGTTGGATTTTTCACTTTTTTGAGGGTGGTCACGAATTAAAGTCCTTTTCGCTCTAGGACGCATATTTAAGAAGATATGGGCAAAAGAAGTTTTTCATATAAAAATTTCAATTTTTTTAGGTTTTGGGTGGATTTTTCAATTTTTTGGGGGTGGTCACGAATTAAAGTCCTTTTCGCTCTAGGACGCATATTTAAGGAGATATGGGCAAAAGAAGTTTTTCATATAAAAATTTCAATTTGTTTAGGTTTTGGGTGGATTTTTCAATTTTTTGAGGGTGGTCACGAATTAAAGTCCTTTTCGCTCTAGGACGCATATTTAAGGAGATATGGGCAAAAGAAGTTTTTCATATAAAAATTTCAATTTTTTTAGGTTTTGGGTGGATTTTTCAATTTTTTGAGGGTGGTCACGAATTAAACTCCTTTTCGCTCTAGGACGCATATTTAAGGAGATATGGGCAAAAGAAGTTTTTCATATAAAAATTTAAATTTTTTTAGGCTCTAGGACGCATATTTAAGGAGATATGGGCAAAAGAAGTTTTTTATATAAAAATTTCAATTTTTTTAGGTTTTGGGTGGATTTTCCAATTTTTTGGGGGTGGTCACGAATTAAAGTCCTTTTCGCTCTAGGACGCATATTTAAGGAGATATGGGCAAAAGAAGTTTTTCATATAAAAATTTAAATTTTTTTAGGTTTTGGGTGGATTTTTCAATTTTTTGAGGGTGGTCACGAATTAAAGTCCTTTTCGCTCTAGGACGCATATTTAAGGAGATATGGGCAAAAGAAGTTTTTTATATAAAAATTTCAATTTTTTTAGGTTTTGGGTGGATTTTCCAATTTTTTGGGGGTGGTCACGAATTAAAGTCCTTTTCGCTCTAGGACGCATATTTAAGGAGATATGGGCAAAAGAAGTTTTTCACATAAAAATTTAAATTATTTTAGGTTTTGGGTGGATTTTTCAATTTTTTGGGGGTGGTCACGAATTAAAGCCCTTTTCGCTCTAGGACGCATATTTAAGGAGATATGGGCAAAAGAAGTTTTTCATATAAAAATTCAATTTTTTTAGGTTTTGGGTGGATTTTGGTCACTAATTTAAGTCCTTTTCGCTCTAGGACGCATATTTAAGGAGATATGGGCAAAAGAAGTTTTTCATATAAAAATTTCAATTTTTTTAGGTTTTGGGTGGATTTTTCAATTTTTTGAGGGTGGTCACAAATTAAAGTCCTTTTCGCTCTAGGACGCATATTTAAGGATATATGGGCAAAAGAAGTTTTTCATATAAAAATTTCAATTTTTTTAGGTTTTGGGTGGATTTTTCAATTTTTTGGGGGTGGTCACGAATTAAAGTCCTTTTCGCTCTAGGACGCTTAGTTTAGGAGATATGGGCAAAAGAAGTTTTTCATATAAAAATTTCAATTTTTTTAGGTTTTGGGTGGATTTTGCACTTTTTTGAGGGTAGTCACGAATTAAAGTCCTTTTCGCTCTAGGACGCATATTTAAGGAGATATGGGCAAAAGAAGTTTTTCATATAAAAAATTCAATTTTTTTAGGTTTTGGGTGGATTTTTCATTTTTTTCGGGTGGTCACGAATTAAAGTCCTTTTCGCTCTAGGACGCATATATAAGGAGATATGGGCAAACGAAGTTTTTCACATAAAAATTTAAATTTTTTTAGGTTTTGGATGGATTTTTCAATTTTTTGAGGGTGGTCACGAATTAAAGTCCTTTTCGCTCTAGGACGCATATTTAAGGAGATATGGGCAAAAGAAGTTTTTCATATAAAAATTTCAATTTTTTTAGGTTTTGGGTGGATTTTTCAATTTTTTGAGGGTGGTCACGAATTAAAGTCCTTTTCGCTCTAGGACGCATATTTAAGGAGATATGGGCAAAAGAAGTTTTTCATATAAAAATTTACATTTTTTTAGGTTTTGGGTGGATTTTTCAATTTTTTGGGGTGGTCACGAATTTAAGTCCTTTTCGCTCTAGGACGCATATTTAAGGAGATATGGGCAAAAGAAGTTTTTCATATAAAAATTTCAATTTTTTTAGGTTTTGGGTGGATTTTCCAATTTTTTGGGGGTGGTCACGAATTAAAGTCCTTTTCGCTCTAGGACGCATATTTAAGGAGATATGGGCAAAAGAAGTTTTTCATATAAAAATTCAATTTTTTTAGGTTTTGGGTGGATTTTGGTCACTAATTTAAGTCCTTTTCGCTCTAGGACGCATATTTAAGGAGATATGGGCAAAATAAGTTTTTCATATAAAAATTTAAATTTTTTTAGGTTTTGGGTGGATTTTTCAATTTTTTGAGGGTTGTCACAAATTAAAGTCCTTTTCGCTCTAGGACGCATATTTAAGGAGATATGGGCAAAAGAAGTTTTTCGTATAAAAATTTACATTTTTTTAGGTTTTGGGTGGATTTTTCAATTTTTTGGGGTGGTCACGAATTTAAGTCCTTTTCGCTCTAGGACGCATATTTAAGGAGATATGGGCAAAAGAAGTTTTTCATATAAAAATTTCAATTTTTTTAGGTTTTGGGTGGATTTTTCAATTTTTTGAGGGTGGTCACAAATTAAAGTCCTTTTCGCTCTAGGACGCATATTTTAGGAGATATGGGCAAAAGAAGTTTTTCATATAAAAAATTCAATTTTTTTAGGTTTTGGGTGGATTTTTCATTTTTTTTCGGGTGGTCACGAATTAAAGTCCTTTTCGCTCTAGGACGCATATTTAAGGAGATATAGGCAAACGAAGTTTTTCACATAAAAATTTAAATTTTTTTAGGTTTTGGGTGGATTTTTCAATTTTTTGAGGGTGGTCACGAATTAAAGTCCTTTTCGCTCTAGGACGCATATTTAAGGAGATATGGGCAAAAGAAGTTTTTCATATAAAAATTTCAATTTTTTTAGGTTTTGGGTGGATTTTTCAATTTTTTGAGGGTGGTCACGAATTAAAGTCCTTTTCGCTCTAGGACGCATATTTAAGGAGATATGGGCAAAAGAAGTTTTTCATATAAAAATTTACATTTTTTTAGGTTTTGGGTGGATTTTTCAATTTTTTGGGGTGGTCACGAATTTAAGTCCTTTTCGCTCTAGGACGCATATTTAAGGAGATATGGGCAAAAGAAGTTTTTCATATAAAAATTTCAATTTTTTTAGGTTTTGGGTGGATTTTCCAATTTTTCGGGGGTGGTCACGAATTAAAGTCCTTTTCGCTCTAGGACGCATATTTAAGGAGATATGGGCAAAAGAAGTTTTTCATATAAAAATTTAAATTTTTTTAGGTTTTGGGTGGATTTTTCAATTTTTTGGGGGTGGTCACGAATTAAAGTCCTTTTCGCTCTAGGACGCTTAGTTTAGGAGATATGGGCAAAAGAAGTTTTTCATATAAAAATTTCAATTTTTTTAGGTTTTGGGTGGATTTTCCAATTTTTCGGGGGTGGTCACGAATTAAAGTCCTTTTCGCTCTAGGACGCATATTTAAGGAGATATGGGCAAAAGAAGTTTTTCATATAAAAATTTACATTTTTTTAGGTTTTGGGTGGATTTTTCAATTTTTTGGGGTGGTCACGAATTTAAGTCCTTTTCGCTCTAGGACGCATATTTAAGGAGATATGGGCAAAAGAAGTTTTTCATATAAAAATTCAATTTTTTTAGGTTTTGGGTGGATTTTGGTCACTAATTTAAGTCCTTTTCGCTCTAGGACGCATATTTAAGGAGATATGGGCAAAATAAGTTTTTCATATAAAAATTTAAATTTTTTTAGGTTTTGGGTGGATTTTTCAATTTTTTGAGGGTGGTCACAAATTAAAGTCCTTTTCGCTCTAGGACGCATATTTAAGGAGATATGGGCAAAAGAAGTTTTTCGTATAAAAATTTACATTTTTTTAGGTTTTGGGTGGATTTTTCAATTTTTTGAGGGTGGTCACGAATTTAAGTCCTTTTCGCTCTAGGACGCATATTTAAGGAGATATGGGCAAAAGAAGTTTTTCATATAAAAATTTCAATTTTTTTAGGTTTTGGGTGGATTTTTCAATTTTTTGAGGGTGGTCACAAATTAAAGTCCTTTTCGCTCTAGGACGCATATTTAAGGAGATATGGGCAAAAGAAGTTTTTCATATAAAAAATTCAATTTTTTTAGGTTTTGGGTGGATTTTTCATTTTTTTTCGGGTGGTCACGAATTAAAGTCCTTTTCGCTCTAGGACGCATATTTAAGGAGATATAGGCAAACGAAGTTTTTCACATAAAAATTTAAATTTTTTAGGTTTTGGGTGGATTTTTCAATTTTTTGAGGGTGGTCACGAATTAAAGTCCTTTTCGCTCTAGGACGCATATTTAAGGAGATATGGGCAAAAGAAGTTTTTCATATAAAAATTTCAATTTTTTTAGGTTTTGGGTGGATTTTTCAATTTTTTGAGGGATGTCACGAATTAAAGTCCTTTTCGCTCTAGGACGCATATTTAAGGAGATATGGGCAAAAGAAGTTTTTCATATAAAAATTTACATTTTTTTAGGTTTTGGGTGGATTTTTCAATTTTTTGGGGTGGTCACGAATTTAAGTCCTTTTCGCTCTAGGACGCATATTTAAGGAGATATGGGCAAAAGAAGTTTTTCATATAAAAATTTCAATTTTTTTAGGTTTTGGGTGGATTTTCCAATTTTTCGGGGGTGGTCACGAATTAAAGTCCTTTTCGTTCTAGGACGCATATTTAAGGAGATATGGGCAAAAGAAGTTTTTCATATAAAAATTTAAATTTTTTAGGTTTTGGGTGGATTTTTCAATTTTTTGGGGGTGGTCACGAATTAAAGTCCTTTTCGCTCTAGGACGCTTAGTTTAGGAGATATGGGCAAAAGAAGTTTTTCATATAAAAATTTAAATTTTTTTAGGTTTTGGGTGGATTTTCCAATTTGTTGGGGGTGGTCACGAATTAAAGTCCTTTTCGCTCTAGGACGCTTAGTTTAGGAGATATGGGCAAAAGAAGTTTTTCGTATAAAAATTTCAATTTTTTTAGGTTTTGGGTGGATTTTTCAATTTTTTGAGGGTGGTCACGAATAAAAGTCCTTTTCGCTCTGGGACGCATATTTAAGGAGATATGGGCAAAAGAAGTTTTTCACATAAAAATTTAAATTATTTTAGGTTTTGGGTGGATTTTTCAATTTTTTGGGGGTGGTCACGAATTAAAGTCCTTTTCGCTCTAGGACGCATATTTAAGGAGATATGGGCAAAAGAAGTTTTTCATATAAAAATTTCAATTTTTTTAGGTTTTGGGTGGATTTTTCAATTTTTTGGGGTGGTCACGAATTTAAGTCCTTTTCGCTCTAGGACGCATATTTAAGGAGATATGGGCAAAAGAAGTTTTTCATATAAAAATTTACATTTTTTTAGGTTTTGGGTGGATTTTTCAATTTTTTGAGGGTGGTCACAAATTAAAGTCCTTTTCGCTCTAGGACGCATATTTAAGGAGATATGGGCAAAAGAAGTTTTTCATATAAAAATTTCATTTTTTTAGGTTTTGGGTGGATTTTCCAATTTTTTGGGGGTGGTCACGAATTAAAGTCCTTTTCGCTCTAGGACGCATATTTAAGGAGATATGGGCAAAAGAAGTTTTTCATATAAAAATTTAAATTTTTTTAGGTTTTGGGTGGATTTTTCAATTTTTTGAGGGTGGTCACGAATTAAAGTCCTTTTCGCTCTAGGACGCATATTTAAGGAGATATGGGCAAAAGAAGTTTCTCATATAAAAATTAATTTTTTTTTAGGTTTTGGGTGGATTTTTCACTTTTTTGAGGGTGGTCACGAATTAAAGTCCTTTTCGCTCTAGGACGCATATTTAAGGAGATATGGGCAAAAGAAGTTTTTCATATAAAAAATTCAATTTTTTTAGGTTTTGGGTGGATTTTTCAATTTTTTGGGGGTGGTCACGAATTAAAGTCCTTTTCGCTCTAGGACGCATATTTAAGGAGATATGGGCAAAAGAAGTTTTTTATATAAAAATTTAAATTTTTTATGTTTTGGGTGGATTTTGCAATTTTTTGGGGGTGGTCACGAATTAAAGTCCTTTTCGCTCTAGGACGCTTAGTGTAGGAGATATGGGCAAAAGAAGTTTTTCATATAAAAATTTAAATTTTTTTAGGTTTTGGGTGTATTTTTCAATTTTTTGAGGGTGGTCACGAATTAAAGTCCTTTTCGCTCTAGGACGCATATTTAAGGAGATATGGGCAAAAGAAGTTTTTTATATAAAAATTTCAATTTTTTATGTTTTGGGTGGATTTTGCAATTTTTTTGTGGTGGTCACGAATTAAAGTCCTTTTCGCTCTAGGACGCTTAGTTTAGGAGAGATGGGCAAAAGAAGTTTTTCATATAAAAATTTCAATTTTTTTAGGTTTTGGGTGTATTTTTCAATTTTTTGAGGGTGGTCACGAATTAAAGTCCTTTTCGCTCTAGGACGCATATTTAAGGAGATATGGGCAAAAGAAGTTTTTCACATAAAAATTTAAATTATTTTAGGTTTTGGGTGGATTTTTCAATTTTTTGGGGGTGGTCACGAATTAAAGTCCTTTTCGCTCTAGGACGCATATTTAAGGAGATATGGGCAAAAGAAGTTTTTCATATAAAAATTTCAATTTTTTTAGGTTTTGGGTGGATTTTTCAATTTTTTGGGGTGGTCACGAATTTAAGTCCTTTTCGCTCTAGGACGCATATTTAAGGAGATATGGGCAAAAGAAGTTTTTCATATAAAAATTTCAATTTTTTTAGGTTTTGGGTGGATTTTTCAATTTTTTGAGGGTGGTCACAAATTAAAGTCCTTTTCGCTCTAGGACGCAAATTTAAGGAGATATGGGCAAAAGAAGTTTTTCATATAAAAAATTCAATTTTTTTAGGTTTTGGGTGGATTTTTCAATTTTTTGGGGGTGGTCACGAATTAAAGTCCTTTTCGCTCTAGGACGCTTAGTTTAGGAGATATGGGCAAAAGAAGTTTTTCATATAAAAATTTAAATTTTTTTAGGTTTTGGGTGTATTTTTCAATTTTTTGAGGGTGGTCACGAATTAAAGTCCTTTTCGCTCTAGGACGCATATTTAAGGAGATATGGGCAAAAGAAGTTTTTTATATAAAAATTTCAATTTTTTATGTTTTGGGTGGATTTTGCAATTTTTTTGTGGTGGTCACGAATTAAAGTCCTTTTCGCTCTAGGACGCTTAGTTTAGGAGAGATGGGCAAAAGAAGTTTTTCATATAAAAATTTCAATTTTTTTAGGTTTTGGGTGTATTTTTCAATTTTTTGAGGGTGGTCACGAATTAAAGTCCTTTTCGCTCTAGGACGCATATTTAAGGAGATATGGGCAAAAGAAGTTTTTCACATAAAAATTTAAATTATTTTAGGTTTTGGGTGGATTTTTCAATTTTTTGGGGGTGGTCACGAATTAAAGTCCTTTTCGCTCTAGGACGCATATTTAAGGAGATATGGGCAAAAGAAGTTTTTCATATAAAAATTTAAATTTTTTTAGGTTTTGGGTGGATTTTTCAATTTTTTGAGGGTGGTCACGAATTAAAGTCCTTTTCGCTCTAGGACGCATATTTAAGGAGATATGGGCAAAAGAAGTTTTTCATATAAAAATTTAATTTTTTTAGGTTTTGGGTGGATTTTTCAATTTTTTGAGGGTGGTCACGAATTAAAGTCCTTTTCGCTCTAGGACACTTAGTTTAGGAGATATGGACAAAAGAAGTTTTTCATATAAAAATTTAAATTTTTAAATTTTAGGTTTTGGGTGGATTTTTCAATTTTTTGGGGGTGGTCACGAATTAAAGTCCTTTTCGCTCTAGGACGCATATTTAAGGAGATATGGGCAAAAGAAGTTTTTCATATAAAAAATTAATTTTTTTTAGGTTTTGGGTGGATTTTTCAATTTTTTGGGGTGGTCACGAATTAAAGTCCTTTTCGCTCTAGGACGCATATTTAAGGAGATATGGGCAAAAGAAGTTTTTCATATAAAAAATTCAATTTTTTTAGGTTTTGGGTGGATTTTTCAATTTTTTGAGGGTGGTCACGAATTAAAGTCCTTTTCGCTCTAGGACGCATATTTAAGGAGATATGGGCAAAAGAATTTTTTCATATAAAAAATTAATTTTTTTTAGGTTTTGGGTGGATTTTTCAATTTTTTGGGGTGGTCACGAATTAAAGTCCTTTTCGCTCTAGGACGCATATTTAAGGAGATATGGGCAAAAGAAGTTTTTCATATAAAAATTTCAATTTTTTTAGGTTTTGGGTGGATTTTTCAATTTTTTTGGGTGGTCACGAATTAAAGTCCTTTTCGCTCTAGGACGCATATTTAAGGAGATATGGGCAAAAGAAGTTTTTCATATAAAAATTAAAATTTTTTTAGGTTTTGGGTGGATTTTTCAATTTGTGAGGGTGGTCACGAATTAAAGTCCTTTTCGCTCTAGGACGCATATTTAAGGAGATATGGGCAAAAGAAGTTTTTCATATAAAAATTTCAATTTTTTAGGTTTTGGGTGGATTTTTCAATTTTTTGAGGGTGGTCACGAATTAAAGTCCTTTTCGCTCTAGGACGCATATTTAAGGAGATATGGGCAAAAGAAGTTTTTCATATAAAAAATTAAATTATTTTAGGTTTTGGGTGGATTTTTCAATTTTTTGGGGGTGGTCACGAATTAAAGTCCTTTTCGCTCTAGGACGCATATTTAAGGAGATATGGGCAAAAGAAGTTTTTCATATAAAAAATTCAATTTTTTTAGGTTTTGGGTGGATTTTTCAATTTTTTGAGGGTAGTCACGAATTAAAGTCCTTTTCGCTCTAGGACGCATATTTAAGGAGATATGGGCAAAAGAAGTTTTTCATATAAAAAATTCAATTTTTTTAGGTTTTGGGTGGATTTTTCAATTTTTTGAGGGTAGTCACGAATTAAAGTCCTTTTCGCTCTAGGACGCATATTTAAGGAGATATGGGCAAAAGAAGTTTTTCATATAAAAATTTCATTTTTTTAGGTTTTGGGTGGATTTTTCAATTTTTTGAGGGTGGTCACGAATTAGAGTCCTTTTCGCTCTAGGACGCTTAGGTTAGGAGATATGGGCAAAAGAAGTTTTTCATATAAAAATTTAAATTATTTTAGGTTTTGGGTGGATTTTTCAATTTTTTGGGGGTGGTCACGAATTAAAGTCCTTTTCGCTTTAGGACGCATATTTAAGGAGATATGGGCAAAAGAAGTTTTTCATATAAAAAATTCAATTTTTTAGGTTTTGGGTGGATTTTTCAATTTTTTGAGGGTGGTCACGAATTAAAGTCCTTTTCGCTCTAGGACGCTTAGTTTAGGAGATATGGGCAAAAGAAGTTTTTTATATAAAAATTTCAATTTTTTTAGGTTTTGGGTGGATTTTTCAATTTTTTGAGGGTGGTCACGAATTAAAGTCCTTTTCGCTCTAGGACGCATATTTAAGGAGATATGGGCAAAAGAATTTTTTCATATAAAAAATTAATTTTTTTTAGGTTTTGGGTGGATTTTTCAATTTTTTGGGGTGGTCACGAATTAAAGTCCTTTTCGCTCTAGGACGCATATTTAAGGAGATATGGGCAAAAGAAGTTTTTCATATAAAAATTTCAATTTTTTTAGGTTTTGGGTGGATTTTTCAATTTTTTGGGGTGGTCACGAATTAAAGTCCTTTTCGCTCTAGGACGCATATTTAAGGAGATATGGGCAAAAGAAGTTTTTCATATAAAAATTAAAATTTTTTTAGGTTTTGGGTGGATTTTTCAATTTGTGAGGGTGGTCACGAATTAAAGTCCTTTTCGCTCTAGGACGCATATTTAAGGAGATATGGGCAAAAGAAGTTTTTCATATAAAAATTTCATTTTTTTAGGTTTTGGGTGGATTTTTCAATTTTTTGAGGGTGGTCACGAATTAAAGTCCTTTTCGCTCTAGGACGCATATTTAAGGAGATATGGGCAAAAGAAGTTTTTCATATAAAAAATTAAATTATTTTAGGTTTTGGGTGGATTTTTCAATTTTTTGGGGGTGGTCACGAATTAAAGTCCTTTTCGCTCTAGGACGCATATTTAAGGAGATATGGGCAAAAGAAGTTTTTCATATAAAAAATTCAATTTTTTTAGGTTTTGGGTGGATTTTTCAATTTTTTGAGGGTGGTCACGAATTAAAGTCCTTTTCGCTCTAGGACGCATATTTAAGGAGATATGGGCAAAAGAAGTTTTTCATATAAAAAATTCAATTTTTTTAGGTTTTGGGTGGAT